>NC_041388.1:59057472-59246644 GCF_002162155.2 Triticum dicoccoides
CGGAGCGGGGCTCGCCGGCGCAGGCGAGGCGGTGGAGGAGAAGGGGCGGCGCGGACGAGCGGCGTCCCTCGGGCGCGGCGGCGACAAGAACGGGCCGCGGGGGCCCGGATCGGGCTCCGCGGGCCTCGGCGCGGGGACGGCTGCGGTTGCCACGTGGCGGCGACGGGATGTCCGGCGGCGGGCGGACGTTGTCCGGCCGCGCGGAGGAGTGGGGAGCTAGGTTAGGGGTGGAATGACCCGGGATTTTCGGAGGGGGTGATATTTATAGGCATAGAGGGAGCTAGGAGAGTCCAAATGAGGTGCGGTTTTCGGCCACGCGATCGTGATCGAACGATCTAGAAGATGGAGAAGGTTTAGGTGGGTTTTGGGCCAAATTTGAGGGGTGTTGGGCTGCAACACACACGAGGTCTTTTCGGTCCCTTGGTTAACCGTTGGAGTATCAAACGAAGTCCAAATGGTACGAAACTTGACAGGCGGTCTACCGGTAGTTAACCAAGGCCGCTTGGAAAGTCTCGGTGCAATCCGGAAATGTTTAATCCCCACACACAAAAGAAAGATAGAAATGACCACCGGAGGAGAACGAAGCGCCGGAATGCAAAACGGACAACGGGGAAAATGCTCGAATGCATGAGATGAACACGTATGCAAATGCAATGCACATGATGACATGATATGAGATGCATGACAACGATAAAAACACACGGAGACAAAGACCCGAACCCAAGAAAATAAAATAACTTAACGCCAGAAACGGCAAGAGTTGGAGTACATATTGGGAAAGTCATATCCGGGGTGTTACATCTTTCCTTAGGATGTACGTGATGTACGGTACCGTCTAGTCGGGAGTGATGACCAAAACTTCCATGATCAGGTCGACCACAGCTGGAACTTTAACTTCAATCGGATCCATGACACTTTTTGGCTGCGGGGCTTCTTCAGTGAAGGGATCCTCCTGAACTGACGGCGTGTGGATGTGTTCCAAAAATACATTGCTGGGAATGGCTTCTCTTTTGGAACCTATTTTTGCCAAATCATCAGCTGCTTGATTTTTCAGTCGGGGTATGTGATGAAGTTCTAACCCCTCGAATTTCTTCTCCAGCTTTCTCACTTCATTGCAATAACCAGTCATGGCCGGACTTCTGACGTCCCACTACTTCATCACTTGATTAACCACCAAATCTGAGTCGCCATAGACCATGAGGCGACGGACGCCGAGTGAAATGGCCATGCGCAACCCATATAAAAGTGCTTCATATTCTGCTTCGTTATTGGAGGAATCAAAGTGGATTTGAAGAACATATCTGAGCTTATCTCCTCGGGGGGAGACCAATACAACCCCGGCACCGGAACCATTCAGCATTTTGGAACCGTCGAAGAACATGGTCCAATGCTCCGAGTGAACCTGAGTCGGCAGTTGTTGTTCAATCCACTCGGCGACAAAATCTGCTATTGCTTGGGACTTGATAGCTTTCTTTGCCTCAAACTTGATATCTAGAGGAAGGAGTTCAATCGCCCATTTTGCCACTCGACCAGTTGCATCTCTGTTGTGCAGGATCTCTGACAATGGAGCGTCGCTGATGACTGTAATGGATTGATCAGAGAAGTAGTGAGCAACCTTCTTTGTGGTCATATAAATCCCATACACAAGCTTCTGATAATGAGGATATCTTTGCTTCGACGGGGTCAAAACTTCAGAAACATAATATACTGGGCGCTGAACTTTGAAGGCTTTTCCTTCTTCTTCCCGCTCGACCGTAAGTCCCGTACTGACGACTTGTCCTGTGGCTGCGATGTAAAGCAGCAAAGGCTCTTTGCTGATTGG
This sequence comes from Triticum dicoccoides, assembly GCF_002162155.2. NCBI lineage: Eukaryota > Viridiplantae > Streptophyta > Magnoliopsida > Poales > Poaceae > Triticum > Triticum dicoccoides. The sequence continues at coordinate 59,059,295 of NC_041388.1, forward strand.
GGCAGCAAGCACCGGCTGGGTGGAGAGCAGAGCTTTGAGCTCTGCAAACGCTGCATCAGCTTCAGGAGTCCACTCGAACTTGTCTGACTTCTTCATCAATCGGTAAAGAGGCAATGCCTTTTCACCGAGACGAGAAATGAATCGACTTAAAGCGGCCAAGCAACCAGTAAGCTTCTGGACGTCGTGCACTCGCACAGAACGTTTCATCCGGAGTATAGTACCGACTTTTTCTGGATTGGCGTCGATTCCCCGTTCGAAAATGAGAAAACCGAGTAACTTTCCGCCAGGAACTCCGAATGTGCACTTTGATGGGTTAAGATTGATATCATACCTCCTAAGGTTGGCAAAGGTTTCAGCAAGGTCAGTCAGCAGGCCGGAACCCTTTCGTGACTTGACCACAATATCATCCATGTATGCTTCCACATTTCGACTGATTTGAGTGAGCAAACACTTCTGAATCATCCTCATGAATGTGGCTCCGGCATTCTTGAGGCCGAATGGCATGGTAATGTAACAGAAGCATCCGAATGGAGTGATGAAAGCTGTTTTGATCTCGTCGGGTCCATACAGACGGATCTGATGGTACCCGGAATAGGCGTCTAAAAAAGACAGTCGCTCACATCCCGCAGTCGAGTCGACTATCTGGTCGATGCGGGGGAGAGGAAAATGATCTTTCTGGCAGGCCCGATTGATATGTTTAAAGTCAATGCACATGCGAAGTGACTTGTCCTTCTTGGGGACCATGACAATGTTGGCGAGCCACTCGGAGTGGTAAATCTCTCGGATGAACTCCGCTGCTAAGAGCCGAGCCACCTCCTCACCAATAGCCTTTCTCTTCTGGACGGCGGACCGTCAGAGATGTTCTTTGACAGGTTTCACCTTTGAGTCGACTCGTAAGCAGTGCTCAGCCAGCCCCCTGGGAACACCCGGCATGTCAGAAGGCTTCCATGCGAAGATGTCCCAGTTCTCACTGAGGAACTGGAAGAGCGCTTCTTCCTATTTGGAGTCGAGTGTTGTTGAGATATGAGTCGGAGCAGCGCTGGGATCGGTCGGGTGAATGTGAACCAGCTTCGTTTCACCAGACGACTGAAAAGCCGATTCTGTAGCGGGCTTCTTGGCTCGCAATAAATCACTCGGGTCTGCAGTCTTCTGGTACTCCTACAACTCCACCACTGCCATCTGAGCATCAACGATCTTTGAGCCTTTCTGAAAACACTCTTCTGCTTTCTTCCGATTGCCCGTAACAGTGATCACACCTTTGGGACCATGCATCTTCAATTTGAGATACACATAACATGGTCGAGCCATGAAGCGTGCGTAAGCTGGCCTGCCCAAAATAGCGTGATAAGCACTCTGGAAATCCACAACTTCGAACGTCAACTTTTCTTTGCGGTAATTCTTGGAATCACCGAAAACCACATCAAGAGCAATTTGGCCGAGTGACTCAGCCTTCTTCCCAGGAATGACTCCATGGAAACTCATGTTGCTGGTACTGAGTCTGGTCATCGGAATGCCCATCCCTTTCAACGTCTCAGCATACAGTATGTTCAAACCACTGCCACCATCCATCAAGACTTTGGTCAGTCGAGTGCCTTCAACAACTGGGTCGACCACCAAAGCTTGCCTCCCAAGGGTGGCAATGTGCGTTGGGTGGTCGGACTGGTCGAATGTGATGGCAGTCTGAGACCACTTCAGATAACTGGGTGTCGCTGGAGCAACCATATTCACCTCACGGTTGATAACTTTCAGTCGACTTTTGCTTTCAACATCAGCAAAAATCATCAAGGTGGAATTGACCTGAGGGTATCCATCATCACTGTCTTCCTTGTCCTCAACTTTGTCCGACCCCTTTTCCTTATCTTTGGGCTGTTTTCCCTGGAACTGCTGGATCAAGAGCCGACACTGTCGAGTGGTATGTTTTGGATAAATGAGCTTACCTTCTTCATCTTTCTTGGTGTGGATGTGACATGGCCAATCCAACACATCATTTCCGTCTTGCTCTTTAACTTTCTTGGGGTTCCAAGGCCCTTTGGGTTTCCCCTTAAACTTTCCTTGAGTTACAGCCAAGGCTTCCCCAGGAGCAGCTGGCTCGGCTTTCCGCTTCTGTTTCCGATTGGAATTTCCTCCTCCGGTTTCTTGGGCGACTGGCTTGTGCTTGCCGCTCCGGAGTTGATCCTCATCTTAACCATTAGCGTACTTGGTGGCAATCTCCATCATCTGATTCAGAGACATGTCTCCGGTTCGACCGAATTTCAGATTCAGTTCTCTCTACCTGACGCCTTCTTTGAAGGCACAGACTGCTTGGTGATCAGGCACATTCTCTACCATGTGATGTAACGTGATCCATCTCTGGATGTAATCCCTCAAAGTTTCATTCGGCTTCTGCACGCAAGACCGCAGTTCCGTCAGCCCTGCCGGTCGCTTGCATGTTCCTTCAAATGTGGTGACAAACACTCGGGCGAGATCTTCCCAAGTGTAAATGCTGCTGGGTGCTAACTGATTCAGCCACGCTTTGGCCGAGCCCTCCAACATGAGAGGCAGGTGCTTCATGGCCACTTCATCATTGCCACCGCCAATCTAGACAGCCACTCGGTAGTCTTCAAGCCAAGTATCGGGCTTGGACTCACCAGTGAACTTACTGACTCCAGTCGCCAACCTGAAGTTGGGAGGAATCACAGCGGCCCTGATGGCTCTACTAAAGCACTCTGGCCCCAAAACATGTACTCTGCTGCTAGTAGGTGCATCTCTGTCGTGGCCTTCTCGGTGAGCTCTGTTCCTGTCGACCAAACCTTGAACGAGAATGGATCTCGCATTAAAGCCTGGTTCCGTGGGGTCGACTGAAATCCTTCGCCCAACACTATGAGGGCGCCTGTCATCCTGCTGTCGAGGCACATACGATCCACTCCTCGGGGAAGGGGTAGGCACTCGACGTCGATCGTCACGATCGAATTGGTGATCATACTGCTCACGGTTCCCGTACTGATCACGCCGGTACCCATGTCCCTCACGCCTCGGGGGCGATCTTGGGCTATGAGCCGACTGGACTGTGCCTGCAGCAACGGATCTGCTATGAATCCGGTTCCGCGACCAAGAAACAGCGGAATTCTGGTCTCCTGCTGCCCGGAGTAACGCTCTGATCTGCAGCAAGCCTCTGCCAGCCTCTGACTGGGAAGGCTGAATCGACTCCGCTATGCGGGCTGCAGCTGCTAAATTTTGAATCAGAGTTCGATATACCTGCGGGGGCGGAAAGAGCTGACGTCGACTGGATTCTAGAACCCATTGTCGCGCACGCTCGTCGAGTGTTCGCTGGAGGTTCTTCAGTCGAGTGCGCTCAGCCAAGTTTGCCACGCGTGCGTCCTCCAAGGCACGAGCCTCAAGGGTTTCTCCAACGATAGGAGTGCGCAGTGCATCCATGTTCCGGCGATGAAGTTCTTCTCTCTGCAGCGACGTGAGAGGCTCGGGGAGATATACCTCATGGGGATGCGACGGGTCGCCTCCACCTGCGCCTCCGTCGGTGCGGGGAAAACCGGGAGGACTGCACGGTCCATCGACCATCAGAACCTCCGCCGCCGGATCACTGCTGTCGCACTCGGATGCGGTCTCTGCGGAGCCAGCCGACAGGTTGAACATGCCGTAGAGGGATTCGTCGGGCTCGATCACCGCGACTTGAGGGGTGGCCGACTGGCGTGCCATCGCGTGTCTCACCCACCACTGAAGTCTCGACCGACCGGAGCGCTTGCGCCGGCAGGAAACAGGGAGGGAGGACAACACAGGGGCCGACCGATAATGGGTCGACGGTTGCCGCAAGAGGACGCCGCGGACGCACGCGGGAAAGTGCGTTGCCCCGCGGACAGGGAGTGCGTCGACGTCGAGCGGAGCCTTCTGAAGCCAAGCGGAGTCGGCGGGGATGAATGTGAGCGCGCCGAGACAGATCTCGCGGCCTTCCACCAGAACTCCGCCATAAACCATGATGATTTGGATCGGAAAAGATCGCAACTCCTCCAACAAATCGCTAAGACACCGGCCCCACGGTGGGCGCCAACTGTCGTGGTTCTAAGTCTGACAGTAATGTAGGGGGTAGGTATGGAGAGGCAAGATCTTAGCTATGGAGTAGTTGTAAGCACACGAGGTTTACGAGTTCAGGCCCTTCTCGGAGGAAGTAATAGCCCTACGTCTCGGAGCCTGGAGGCGGTCGACTGGATTATGTGTGTATGAATTACAGGGGTGCGAACCCTTTATACTGAGGAGGGGGTGGCTTATATAGAGTTCGCCAGACCCCTCCGGCCCTCAGTTATGCAGGGTTTTAAGTACACTAAGGTCGGGCGTTACTGGTAACGCCCCTAATAAAGTGCTATGATGACCATAAAAGCTATTTAATGACCGATCGTTAGCGTGCGGAGTGACTTTAGGTCTCCCGGCCGTCGAGTGGTTGGATCTTGGTCGAGTGATTGCTTATTGGTCGAGTGTCTTCGAGTCTGTCGAGTGGTACACCTCCAAGTCGATTGAAAGGTGATTTCTTCTAGAGATGTCTTTGGGTAGGGCAGTTAGGACAGGTCCATGACCCTACTCTAGGTACATAGCTTCATCACTAGTCAAGTAGAGGCATACTAGTGACACTCTGTTTGTCTATGTATTGACACATGTACTAAGTTTCCGATTAATACAATTCTAACATGAATAATAAACATTTATCATGATATAAGGAAATAAATAATAACTTTATTATTGCCTCTAGGGCATATTTCCTTCAGGGGTTCCACCAGGCGCCAAGATGTACCTAATGTAAACACCACATCACATTGAGCCAGTTTATGTCTGGTTCAATATCTCAAGGTTGATTCAGGCGGTTTGCTACACCTGATAGTACGACCCCGTTCGGCGTCACTCCACTCCACGGCTCCGCTCCGGGAGCGGACGGAGCTGTAGTGCACAATCTAGGAGCCAGCAAACAGCCGCTCCACAGATCCTAGGAGCGGTGGATTTTTGAATGGGGCCTACATCTATGAAATCTCTACTCCAAGTGTTTGAGTTGGTAGTCTGGTATGTCGGTTTTATTTTCGTCCGGTTTTATTTCGTCCCACCTTCCACCACCCCCCTACATGCTGGTTTTAACTCCCTCCCATTGAAAACCAATTCGATTCGCCTGATCCCCTTTCGTTTTTTGTGTGCTTACTTTGGCAGGTGCCGATTTAATTCAATCACGGAAATATCCCTGCCATATATTAAGAGTGGAACAGGAAAGGCTGGCAGTTGGTGAATCAATCACGTAAACACTGGGTATTCAGGATTCAGGTATCACATGGCGCTACCTTATTTCACGTAAGCACTTGGCGAGCAGGCTGATCCAAAGGTTTATCATGTTTTGTCGATTCCCTACCTTCGTTTAGCCTACCATACCAAAAATAACGCCAAATCACAAATGCCATCGTTGGTGCTTCCGGCAGCAATATGTGTGGAAAATCTATTAATTGAGATCACCTTCCTAATAAAGGAACGACAGAAGATATCCCCCGATGACCTTCCAAAAGAAATCCAGATTTTCCACGGTAACAAATCACGGATACTGCGCCACACTACGCCATTGAATTAATTCGTCCGCGACATCCTCCATTGCCCGTTCATCCTTCTACTCCTTCGGGCCAATCAGCACAACTAGCGCACCGGACACCAGGACGTATGCAAGCATCTACAATGACGATGATTTAAGCAGCCCTCAACGTATCGAATTGATCTAGGGTAAGTTTAATGAATCAATTCAAGTTTGTGCACAATCAGGTCGGGAGAGCTCCATCTGCTCCACGCCAGGCGCACCTGCTTGACGTTTCTGCTGTGCGGGCTGCCATCCCGCTCCAAGCCACGCGCGCCGTCATCGCTGATGCATGTGGGATGGAGGCAAGCGGCACCAACCACAATAGACAGCGCGACGACGACAGCCTCCGGCGGGGTTTGTGGGGCGATGGTCATGGGCCTCAAATTTGGTGAGGTGACGAGTGACGGTGAGAGGCTCCAGTGTGGGGCGACTAGGCCTTGCGAGGCATGGAGGGAAATCGGCGGCGTGATGGATGGAGAGATCAGACCGGCCATCTATGCGGCCGGCCCGACCACAGACTGAGACGGTAAGAAGCGAGCCCTTCTGCGCGCCTCCCTATCTGATCCATGGTGGACAGACCGGTGAGGGCGCGGGCTCGGTGCCGACGTGGCAGCGCGACGGGTCGTCGACGACATGTCGGCATCCGCGAGAGCTTCTACGACTAAAGAAAGAACCGAGCCGGCGACCTGCAGTGCTGACAAATTTGGCCGTGTTCGGGAGAGGAGTAGGCAGGCGCTTTGTTGTTACATAATTTCAAATGAATTTTCTTAATCATGTAGAGATATTTCAGTAAATGACCGCGTTAAACCATGCCTACTATCATTACAATTAGTAACACATATGATGTCCCATAACAAGGGATTGGCAGTCAATTATCAATTGTTATGCAGATATTGAGTATTTGAGTTCAGCTACTTCAGTTGCACATGAAAAAAGGGATATTTGTAAGTGCTTGAATAGAGTTATTTCCATGTTTTATTTTTAGGAATCCTTTGTGTATTCATCATGGTATACCTAAATTTTGTTTTAGTTGTTATTGTATAGCAATTGAGTGTTCTTGATCAATATTAGGATAAATAGGGTTTGTTTCATTCAGCAGCGCATAGAAATCTATTTTTTGTCTCTTGGTTATTGCTATAGACATGGTGTGCCCCCTTTAGGTTCAGCACACCGACAATATTTTCTTCTTACAAAAACAGTAGAAATCCTCTACTACAACTTTTATGGTAAAAATAATATTTACATTAAGAGCCAACTGCAACAAAAAAAGTTGTGACCAATCAGAAAATTGTCCTGCATATTTTTGAAGCCATACACCACACCAAAATAATTCCATACATGTGGGCACATCGTTCTAAAAAAATCACCATGTTCTTTGTGTGGCGGTTGGTATGTAAGTCCTATTGATGTATGGTTATGTTCAGTACATTGCGTGTGTGAAACATCATTAATGTACAATATTTCACTAGGTTACTTGAAGTGGCCACCATAAAAAAATATGTGAACACATGTAAGCCTCCCACTTATATTATGCAGCAGATGTGGATGTGGATGGGGTTTAGGGTTCAGTTATGGCTGTCTAGTAGAATAATTCCGCTACTTTATAAAATGTGGATGGTGGTGGCGGATCAGCACAAACACAACGGGAGGGGATTAGGGCGGTTGGCCTGGGACTTCGACTGTCTATGGGGAAGTACGGTATGAAGGAGAGAGGGTGCCATGGTGAAGGTGAGGTGGGCGCCATCCGGTTTTAAAGGAGGGGCTCCAGTGAGAAATGTCCGGCTACGACGTGAAACTAAGCAGGAAGGGGAGGGTAGTGCAGAAAAAAGGAAGGCCGCGTCATGGGGTGGTATTTTTTTGTGTGTTGGGCATGTGTGTTGGAGATAACATATCGGATAGTTCGGACAACCACATTTTTTCTCCACATATGATCTGGATTTGAGGAACCCGGACTGACGATTGAATTTTGGGTAGCCTGCTTGTGTAACATCCCAAATTTTCATTTTGGAATGTTATACACTAGATCATCATGCATAACATAGTTTTCTTGCATTTTGGTTGATCCTAGAAATTTCACGCAACTCAAGGACCTTCGGAGAGAGTTGGAGATTTCGTTATTTTCATATTTGAGAGTTTTCTCGAATTTGAAAAGAGGATCCTTTGATTTATTTATTTCATCTTCAATAATTTTTCCGATATCAAAAATATAAGAGAGGGAATAATATGGCTTTCCCAAAATTGAGGAAAAATGAAGATTTAATAAATAGATCAAATTTTGTTTGCCGGAGTTTTGTTTGCTTTTTATTTGGATAGGGAAAAATGCGTGTTTTCAAAAAATTGCATTTTAGGCCCGGAGAAAAGTTCATTTTGTTCGACTCATTTTTAGGAGTCGGGGAAAATTTACTTTAGAATTTTGGAGCCCGTTTAGATTTTCTTTTCTGTGTTTTTCTGCGCGCGAAACCGTTTAAAAAAAATCCAGCAGGCCAGCCGGGCCAAGGCCCAGGCCAGCCACCGCCTCCCCAGCGCAGGCAGCCGGCCGCGCCAGGCCATCGCGCGCGCCAGGCGCCAGAGGCAGGAGCCGCCGCCGCGCCTTTTTGATTCCTAGTAGGACTTTAGTCCTACTCCGTTTCCTCTTTTTCTTTCCTTTTCTTACTCTATTTCTTGTCCCCTACCCCAAGAAACCCCCTCCCCTCACCAATATAAATACCAACACCCCCTCCCCCTCTCCTCACATCAAAATCCCAAGCCCCCCTCTCCTCCTAAGCCGCAGCAAGCAGCAGCTCGCAGCCCCTAGCCGCCGCCATAGCCGCGCCGCCCCGCGCCTAAGCCGCCGCCGCCGCCCTACATCGCCGCCGCCGCCTTACGCCGCCGTTCGCCGGAGCCCCTCGCCAAGGTTGCCCCGCGCCGCGTCTCTTTTTCTTCCCTCGGTTCGGCTTTTCTTCTAAACCGTTCCGGTTTTCTTTCCGGTTTTCTTCCGAAACCCTAGATCAGTTTTCCGTTTCTTTTTTGGTTTCTTTTCCGAAAACCCTAGATCGGTTTTCGTTCTTATTTCGGACCGTTCGTCTCAACGAACGTGATCACCGATTTTCTTTTCCCGGTTAACGACGCCCGTTCGTTTAATCGTTCTTCTTTTTCTTTTCGTCGGATTTATTCCGCGATCGTGATCTCAGATCCGATCTTCGTTCTAGTCTTTCTTCTCGCTCGTTTACGGGAATCAGGTGATTCAAGCGCCTGGAGTTTCGTCTCGAAACCGCCGTTCCGTCTAATCAACTTGAACAAGCTTTTGCTACAGTAAAATTTGACCTAGTTTCAACTTGCTAGAACCGAGTTGTTTTCTTCCGCCGTTTGGTTTTCCGTCGTCTGTTCGGTTCGTTCTTTCTTTGCAATCGGAGTTCTTAAGTTGAACTTTCTGGTTCATTCTCTTGTTCGAGTTTTACCTGTGCATTAGATGAGTACTTATTGTGTGCTTGTTGTTTGTCTGCGATAGATCACCCGGATTGCGCCGCCTGTTACTTCGAAACCCTAGGTCTTGCGGATCATCAGCAAGGCAAGTAACACTTTGATCATACCTTTTCTACAACCCATGTTTTATTGCATTAGATCAATCCTCACACATTGCATGATTAGGATCTAATTAAATTGTGGGATGAGAAGTAAATAAGGTAGTACCTATTACCTGTATTATTATGAAACCTTTGGGAGTTACTTCTACGTTTGCTTTTTATGCCATGCTATGCTAGTAGACGTGGATTGGGTGAGTGATATCCATGACAGATGTGAGTTGATAATTTTAATGGTTTATCTAAGGTGGCAACTTAAACACACATCTGGATGGATTGAGGCACCTGATGTCTATCAGGACTTGCCTGTTTTTATTTTGGACCGCCACCCAGGCTCAAAGGGATCATAAGATAATTCATGCTAGAAACTTCCGTATGCAGCCACATGCTACTATGGGCTCTGGCATAGTTGACTAAGTTGTGCGAACTCTTACGGGGTGGACTAGCAGATGTAGGGGTTGTAGGTGGTACGGTCTACCCCACATGTAAGGTGCTAGCGCTTCTGAAAGACTATGTCTCGATCATCCGTTTCTCAAACACCATGTAGTGCAAGAAAACAAACGGAGGCGATCGAGTCATGTGGAGAAAAGTGCACAAACCTCTGCAGAGTGTACAAACTAATCATGATTAGCCGTGTCCCCGGTTATGGGCAACTTGAGTATCTAGTACTTGAATATCATGTGAATCTCATCATGTTACTTCTAATTAATATTGTTGGGTTTAATTGTTCACTTAATTGGGATCGGAATGCTGTCAACCATTCTCGATGTTTAACAACCACCATGTTAGTTAAATAAATTTATTCCTTTGCAGTAGGGAAAAATTGGCTTTACGCAAAACTGTAACCATAGAGCATTCCACCAGCCATATATGCATATAGTATAGCTGTTTCATTCCATTACTCTCTATGTGTTACATTGCCAGCATATTGCATGTGCTGACCCGTTTTCAGGCTGCAACTTTCATGTTGCGGACTTTTTAGACGACGAGTAATGTGCTTTTAGGTCGTGGTTCTATACTCAGTGATGCCGTTGGAGTTGATGGATCCATTTATCTTCCAAGTCTTTCGCTGTTATCGACACTAGATGGCCTTAAGCCATATTTATTGTAATAAGTTCTCTTTGAGACAACGATGTAATAAGTGTGTGATTGCCACTCTGCTATAAATCCTTCGATGTACTCTGTGGTGTCAGCATTACTGATCCAGGGATGACACCTGAGCACAGAGCACTTGATCCATTCGGGTCGGGTCGCTACAGAGATGGTATCAGAGCACACACTGACTGTAGGAAACGACCACTAAGTTAAAGCCATAGATTACCATTCTCTTCTCATTTTCTAACTCCTCATCTCTTCTACTCTTTTAAGATGACGAACGTGAAGATTAAGTACGCTCAACCGGATGAAGGCACACCTTTTGGATTTCACCTGAAGAAAGTCACCAAGTACCTGAACATTGGATTACCAAGCTTCACGGGAACCTTGAACGCCACTCTGCCTGAAGAGGAGCGCTGGAAGATTCAAGCTCACGTTCCGGGAAGAACATTCGCGCCAATCACGAAGCCTATAGATAGTGTTTTCAATGCACCAACCTGGAGTCTGGGAAGGAGCATGGCAGCTCATATCACCATAGGACGCATTGGAGAAGTTTATCAAGAAGACCTCAAGGACACTATCTACTAGATTTGCGGACGCCGAGATGAACAATGGGAGTTAGTCAGCACCAAGAAGGATAGATCCATTGCATCTTTCATCCAGGAGTTAAACCAGCACATTCGACGCCACGAGAATCAGATGAGCAATGATATGATAGAGTTGAAGAATGCGAAGGCAAGGATCATCGAGCTAGAAGGAGAACTGAAGTCTACACGCAAGGACTACATGGACGAGATCGTAGCTCTAGCGAGACACAATGGCGATCTTAAGCAGGAGATTGAAGAACTCAAGGGGAAGTTAGCATCCAGGAAGGAAGACATGTACGTCGCATGTCCGGACAACTACATCATCATCGACGACACCGATTCGGATCCAAGTGAACCCGCCTTTGAAGACGAAGCTGGAGCAGATATCATGGAGTCTTTCACCGGTTCAAATTTCTAGATGACCACCAGATAGTAGTAGCATTCCCCCCTGTAAACATTATAGTCGAGCACTTTTGCGATAGTTTTAGACCGATTGTAAGCCCTTGTTTGATTGACTGAAGTGAATTGTGTGCTTTTGCCTCATGTGCATTGGGGTAGTGTTTTCCCTTTAGACCTCACTCTATTCTTAATTCTCGTCTTTTCTAAACCCTCAGATGCCTCCGAGACATGACAATGGATTCCCACCGGAGCTCACTCAGTTGATCCAGCAACAGAATCAATTGATGCAGGTGTTAGTCCAGAACCAGCAGAACAACAACAACAACCCACCACCACCACCACCTGTTGACCACTTAGCCCGTTTCCTTAGGCTGAATCCGCCGGTATTTTCCAGTAGCACCGAGCCGATAGTAGCAGATGATTGGCTCCGCAAGATAGGAAGGGAGTTGACCACTGCAGGATACACGGATGGTGAGAAAGTGAAGTTTGCCGCTCACCAGCTTGACGGACCCGCGGCAGCATGGTGGGAGAATTCACAGCCACTTACCCAGTTGACACTGTCACATGGGATCAGTTTCAGCAAACTTTCCGCACTGCCCATGTTTCAGCAGGAGCTATGGCCATGAAGAAGCGTGAGTTTCGCAACTTACGCCAAGGAGGAAGGACAGTTGGCCAGTACGTTGACGATTTCAGCAAGTTAGCACGTTATGCCCCAGATGACGTTGCTACGGATGCAGCTAAGCAGGAGAAGTTTCTGGAAGGACTGAATGATGAACTAAGCATGAAATTGATGGTAGCAAGTTTCAACAACTACCGGGAGTTGGTAGATCGTGCCATCATGATTGAAGGAAAGCAACAGCAGATTGAGAACCGTAAGAGGAAGTATGGACAGGGGAAGTATAACTCTGGAGCCCAGCAGAAGCCCCGTTTTACCCCTAAACCAGGATTTCAGTTTCAGCATACCCATGGAGGAGGTAGCTCACACAAACATAATGGCCACAAGAATGGTAATAGGAATGGAGGAAGCAACGGCCAGAACCGGACCACCCCATCGACCCCAACCAAGAGAGATCTGAGTCAAGTCACCTATTTCAAGTGTTCCAAGACCGGGCATTATGCCAATGAATGTCCCGAAGGCCAGAATGGAAATGGCAATGGAAGCTCAGGGAAGAAGCCAAACCTTTTCAATAGGGGACAGGTGAACCACGTTAATGTGGAGGAGGTTGAAGATCAGCCCGATGCAGTAATCGGTAAGTTTCTGGTTAAGTCATTTACTGCACTTGTTCTTTTTGTCACTGGTGCATCGCATTCATACATATCAAGGGGATTTGTGGATAAATATAACCTGCCAACCCAAGCCCTTAGGTCACCCATGTTAGTAAGCTCACCAGGAGCGGAGTTTATGGCTAGACGATGGTGTGATTGGTTACCATTAAGGATTGGTAACTATGTTTTTCCCTCAGACCTAATAGTATTGGAATCTCAAGGATTGGATGTGATATTAGGCATGGATTGGTTATCAAAGTATTAAGGGAATATTGAGTGTGCTAGTAAGTCAATTTTGCTTACCACACCAGAAGGGAGAAGGATCAAGTATGTATCCCGGCATGTGCCAAACAGGACACAAGTAAATTGCCTAACAGAAGTTGTGCAAGAAGAAGTACCAGTGGTAAAGGATTTTCCTGATGTATTTCCTGAGGAATTACCAGGCATGCCACCAGATAGAGACATTGAGTTTTTGATTGAGTTATTGCCAGGTACAGGCCCAATATCGAAGCGACCATACCGGATGCCAGCAAAGGATTTGGTGGAAATTAAGAATCAGATTAAGGAGTTATTGGATAAAGGTTACATTCGCCCAAGTTCTTCGCCTTGGGGATCACCCATACTTCTAGTGGAAAAGAAGGATGGATCATTAAGGATGGTTGTAGATTATCGGGGATTGAATGAAGTAACCATCAAGAACAAATACCCACTGCCAATGATCAACGATCTGTTTGATCGGTTGCAAGGAGCTAAAGTGTTTTCCAAGATCGATTTGCGATTAGGGTACCATCAATTGAAGATTCGGGAGCAGGACATACCTAAGACAGCATTCACCACGAGATATGGACTGTATGAGTATACCGTTATGTCATTTGGATTGACTAACGCACCTGCCTATTTTATGAACCTGATGAACAAAGTGTTTATGGAGTTTTTGGATAAGTTCGTCGTAGTGTTCATTGATGACATCCTGGTTTATTCCGAGAATGAAGAGAAGCATAAGGAACATTTGCGTTTGGTTTTGGAGAAACTAAGGGAACATCAGTTATACGCCAAATTCAGCAAATGTGAGTTTTGGTTAAAGGAAGTTGGATTCCTCGGACACGTTATATCCGGAGAAGGTATAGCAGTTGACCCCACTAAGGTTGAGACCGTAACCGAATGGGAATCACCAACGACAGTTGGAGAGATCCGGAGTTTTCTTGGACTCGCAAGATACTATCGGAGATTCATTGAGAACTTTTCAAAGATTGCGAAGCCTATGACGGAGTTGTTGAAGAAGGATACTAAGTTCAAATGGACTGAGGAGTATGAGGCTAGTTTCCAGGAGTTGAAAAAACGTTTGGTTACCTCACCAGTATTGATTTTGCCAGATCAGACCAAGGATTATGAGGTATATTGCAACGCTTCACGTCGAGGACTTGGAGCAGTGCTTATGCAGGAAGGGAGAGTTGTTTCGTATGCTTCACGGCAACTGAAGCCTCATGAGTTGAACTACGCTACGCATGATTTGGAGTTAGCAGCCGTAGTGCATGCATTGAAAACGTGGAGACATTTCCTCATTGGAAATCATTGTGAGGTGTACACGGATCACAAGAGCTTGAAGTACATTTTCACTCAGAAGGAGTTGAACCTTAGACAAAGGAGATGGTTGGAGCTCATCAAGGAGTATGACATGAGATTGCATTACCATCCCGGAAAAGCTAATGTAGTAGCTGACGCATTGAGACGTAAGAGCCATGTCAATACTCTAATGACGGGGAAAATACCCAAAGAGTTAGCAGAAAACCTTCGTGGGCTATGTTTGGAAATAGTTCCGAGAGGCTATGTAGCAGCATTGGAGATTCAGTCAACATTGATGGATAAGATCAGAGAGGCTCAGAAATCTGACAAGGAGATTGCTTCTATAAAAGAGAGAATGAGCAAAAGAAAAGCAAAGGGATTTCGTGAGGATGAGCACGACACCCTATGGTTTGAAGACCGTGTTTATGTGCCAAATGACCCGAAGATCAGGAAGTTGATTTTGCAAGAGGCACATGATTCCCCGTATTCGATTCACCCAGGGAATACCAAGATGTATTTGGATTTAAAGGAAACATTCTGGTGGACCGAAATGAAGGAGGATATTGCAGCATATGTAGCAGTTTGTGACGTATGTCAGAGAGTAAAGGCAGAGCATCAGAAGCCAGCAGGATTGTTACAACCATTGCCGATACCCGAATGGAAGTGGGATAAGATAGGCATGGATTTTATCACAGGACTACCCAGGAGAAAGCAGGCAATGACTCGATATGGGTAGTAGTTGATCGTTTGACAAAGGTAGCATATTTTATTCCAGTTAAGACCACTTACACCAGTGCTAAGTTGGCAAAGATATACATGACTAGGATCATTTGTTTGCATGGAGTTCCGAGGAGTATCGTATCAGATAGAGGAACCCAATTTACCTCAAAGTTTTGGAATCAGTTGCATGAGACTTTGGGTACCAGACTAGAGTTCAGCATAGCTTTTCATCCGCAGACAGATGGACAGACCGAGAGAGTCAATCAGATTCTGGAAGATATGCTGAGAGCTTGTGCACTAGATTATGGATCTAGCTGGGACGATAACTTGTCGTATGCGGAGTTTTCTTATAACAACAGTTACCAAACCAGTTTGAAGATGGCACCTTTCGAAGCCTTATACGGAAGGAGGTGCAGGACACTGTTGTCATGGGACGAAGTTGGAGACCGTCAATTCTTTGGACCAGATTTGATTAAGGAGTCTGAACGGAAAGTTAAGTTGATTCGCGATAGGCTCAAGGTAGCCCAGTCCAGGCAGAAGAACTACGCAGATTCCAAACGCAAGGAGACAGTCTACGAAACTGGAGACAGAGTTTATCTTCGAGTATCCCCACTTCGAGGAGTTAAGCGCTTTGGAGTTAAGGGAAAATTAGCACCGCGTTTCCTTGGACCGTATAAGATCTTGCAACGTATGGGAGAAGTCGCTTATAAGTTGGAATTACCAGAGGAGCTGTCAGGAGTTCATGATGTATTCCATGTTTCTCAGTTGAAGAAATGTCATGCCGAGATGGCGGAGGTACCGCTAAGAGATACCGTGCCACTCGAAGTGATTCAGTTGAAGGACGACCTAACGTATGAGGAGAAGCCAGTCAAGATTCTCGATTTTGCCAGCAGAGTTACTCGCAGCAAGGTTATCAAGTTTTGTAAAGTTCAGTGGAACCACCATTCAGAGGATGAAGCCACCTGGGAGAGAGAAGAAGATTTGCTCAAGGACCACCCTCACCTATTTTTTAGCCAACCCGAATCTCGAGGGCGAGATTCATCTTAAGGGGGGGTAGGTTGTAACATCCCAAATTTTCAATTTGGAATGTTATACACTAGATCATCATGCATAACATATTTTTCTTGCATTTTGGTTGATCCTAGAAATTTCACGCAACTCAAGGACCTTCGGAGAGAGTTGGAGATTTCGTTATTTTCATATTTGAGAGTTTTCTCGAATTTGAAAAGAGGATCCTTTGATTTATTTATTTCATCTTCAATAATTTTTCCGATATCAAAAATATAAGAGAGGGAATAATATGACTTTCCCAAAATTGAGGAAAAATGAAGATTTAATAAATAGATCAAATTTTGTTTGCCGGAGTTTTGTTTGCTTTTTATTTGGATAGGGAAAAATGCGTGTTTTCAAAAAATTGCATTTTAGGCCCGGAGAAAAGTTCATTTTGTTCGACTCATTTTTAGGAGTCGGGGAAAATTTACTTTAGAATTTTGGAGCCCGTTTAGATTTTCTTTTCTGTGTTTTTCTACGCGCGAAACCGTTTAAAAAAATCCAGCAGGCCAGCCGGGCCAAGGCCCAGGCCAGCCACCGCCTCCCCAGCGTAGGCAGCCGGCCGCGCCAGGCCATCGCGCGCGCCAGGCGCCAGAGGCAGGAGCCGCCGCCGCCCCTTTTTGATTCCTAGTAGGACTTTAGTCCTACTCCGTTTCCTCTTTTTCTTTCCTTTTCCTACTCTATTTCTTGTCCCCTACCCCAAGAAACCCCCTCCCCTCACCAATATAAATACCAACACCCCCCCTCTCCTCACATCAAAATCCCAAGCCCCCCTCTCCACCTAAGCCGCAGCAAGCAGCAGCACGCAGCCCCTAGCCGCCGCCATAGCCGCGCCGCCCCGCGCCTAAGCCGCCGCCGCCGCCCTACGTCGCCGCCGCCGCCTTACGCCGCCGTTCGCCGGAGCCCCTCGCCAAGGTTGCCCCGCGCCGCGTCTCTTTTTCTTCCCTCGGTTCGGTTTTCCTTCTAAACCGTTCCGGTTCTTTTCTAAACCGTTCCGGTTTTCTTTCCGGTTTTTCGTTTCGGTTTTCTTCCGAAACCCTAGATCGGTTTTCCGTTTCTTTTCCGGTTTCTTTTCCAAAAACCCTAGATCGGTTTTCGTTCTTCTTTCGGACCGTTCGTCTCAACGAACGTGATCACCGATTTTCTTTTCCCGGTTAACGACGCCCGTTCGTTTAATCGTTCTTCTTTTTCTTTTCGTCGGATTTATTCCGCGATCGTGATCTCAGATCCGATCTTCGTTCTAGTCTTTCTTCTCGCTCGTTTATCGGAATCAGGTGATTCAAGCGCCTGGAGTTTCGTCTCGAAACCGCCGTTCTGTCTAATCAACTTGAACAAGCTTTTGCTACAATAAAATTTGACCTAGTTTCAACTTGCTAGAACCGAGTTGTTTTCTTCCGCCGTTTGGTTTTCCGTCGTCTGTTCGGTTCGTTCTTTCTTTGCAACTGGAGTTCTTAAGTTGAACTTTCTGGTTCGTTCTCTTGTTCGAGTTTTACCTGTGCATTAGATGAGTACTTATTGTGTGCTTGTTGTTTGTCTGCAATAGATCACCCGGATTGCGTCGCCTGTTACTTCGAAACCCTAGGTCTCGCGGATCATCAGCAAGGCAAGTAACACTTTGATCATACCTTTTCTACAACCCATGTTTTATTGCATTAGATCAATCCTCACACATTGCATGATTAGGATCTAATTAAATTGTGGGATGGTAAGTAGATGAGGTAGTACCTATTACCTGTATTATTATGAAACCTTTGGGAGTTACTTCTACGTTTGCTTTTTATGCCATGTTATGCTAGTAGACGTGGATTGGGTGAGTGATATCCATGACAGATGTGAGTTGATAATTTTAATGGTTTATCTAAGGTGGCAACTTAAACACACATCTGGGTGGATTGAGGCACCTGATGTCTATCAGGACTTGCCTGTTTTTATTTTGGACCGCCACCCAGGCTCAAAGGGATCATAAGATAATTCATGCTAGAAACTTCCGTGTGCAGCCACATGCTACTATGGGCTCTGGCATAGTTGACTAAGTTGTGCGAACTCTTACGGGGTGGACTAGCAGATGTAGGGGTTGTAGGTGGTACGGTCTACCCCACATGTAAGGTGCTAGCGCTTCTGAAAGATTATGTCTCGGTCATCCATTTCTCAAACACCATGTAGTGCGAGAAAACAAACGGAGGCGATCGAGTCATGTGGGGAAAAGTGCGCAAACCTCTGCAGAGTGTACAAACTAATCATGATTAGCCGTGTCCCCGGTTATGGACAACTTGAGTATCTAGTACTTGAATATCATGTGAATCTCATCATGTTACTTCTAATTAATATTGTTGGGTTTAATTGTTCACTTAATTGGGATCGGAATGTTGTCAACCATTCTCGGTGTTTAACAACCACCATGTTAGTTAAATAAATTTATTTCTTTGCAGTAGGAAAAAATTGGCTTTACGCAAAACTGTAACCATAGAGCATTCCACCAGCCATATATGCATATAGTATAGCTGTTTCATTCCATTACTCTCTATGTGTTACATTGCCGGCATATTCCATGTGCTGACCCGTTTTCGGGCTGCAGCTTTCATGTTGCAGACTTTTCAGACGACGAGTATGGTGCTTTTAGGTCGTGGTTCTATACTCAGTGATGCCGTTGGAGTTGATGGACCCATTTATCTTCCAAGTCTTCCGCTGTTATCGACACTAGATGGCCTTAAGCCATATTTATTGTAATAAGTTCTCTTTGAGACAATGATGTAATAAGTGTGTGATTGCCACTCTGCTATAAATCCTTTGATGTACTCTGTGGTGTCAGCATTACTGATCCAGGGATGACACCTGAGCACAGAGCACTTGATCCATTCGGGTCGGGCCGCTACAGCTTGGCTCCTGTTTGATGTCCGAAAATGCCTGAAAGTATGAGGGAGATATGAGTTTTGGTCTTTAAGACGATCTTAATCATTTATTTGATTCATTTATATTACATTAATGATAGCCTGTAGCAACGCACATGCATTCTACTAGTTAGAGTTACATGATGAGATAACAAGATTTGATTGGGAAGAAAAAGGGGATTGGGGAGGGGAGGGGGGGGGGGCTGGAATTCGGGTAGAGATTAATGGGAAATTTTATAACCCATTCATACATGTAGGTTTTTTGTTGTTGTTGATAAAAGGCTGCCTATTCAACTTCAATTAGAGTTGCATCATTTGCAGGGGTTTTGGTTTTATTTAGCCTCACTTATATAGATATAAAGTCATAGAACACAGAACACACGTCCGCTGTGCGCCTACCAAGATCTACAATCGATACACCCATACACGACACGTCTTGAGAAACTTCAAAGCTACATGCACTCCATAAACGATGGGTAGATCACACGTAGATCCCGATCTTGGGCGGGCTGGGTGGCCACTGCCAAGCGCCAACCCAACCCCAACCATGGAGCCACGGTTTGTCTTCATCTGCAGGGTGTTTGGATGATTCAGCTAGTTTTGACCATATCCGATGTTCTCTAGCAATCGGTTGCTGTTGTAACGTATTTTGTAGGCAGCTCCGTAACAGACATGCCACGCAGCCGGCCAGCCCGTGCATGTACGACAGCTCGGTGACCAAAGGAAGATGGGGAGAAGATGGCAACGAGAACTTAGAAAGAATGCAAATAAGAAAGGAATAAGAAATAGAAGGATCTGTCTTCGGAGGCAAGTAATCCTCGACTCAGAACTTCAGATGTAAGTAACACACCGAGTTCAAATCCAAAAGTTGTGCCGGCCATCTAGAAGCGGAGAACTCGCCGTCAGCCGCGCGAATGCTGCCGATGCGGTGTTGGAGTCTTGGGGACGCCGAGAAATATACCACGTCGCCTTCAGTTGCTAGTCGGCACAACAAACACATATAGTCCTCCTCACCGCGGCGCTCGATCGACCCCAGCCACAGCCCAGAGCAGCAGCTACTAGCTGTAGTGAGCATGGCGTCCAACGCCGCACCCGACGACAACGAGGTGGCGCACGACTACGGCCTCGTCCGCGTCTACAAGAGCGGCCGCGTCGAGCGGCCCCTGGTGGCTCCGCCCGCGGCGGCCGGCCTCGACCCCGTCACCGGCGTCGAGTCCAAGGACGTCCAGCTCGGCGACTACTCCGCCCGCCTCTACCTGCCCCCGGCCGCGGCCATGGCCGCAGTCAAGCTCCCTGTCATCGTCTACGTCCACGGGGGCGGTTTCGTGGCCGAGTCCGTCGCGTCGCCCAACGGCCACCGCTTCCTCAACAGCCTCACCGCCGCCTGCCCCGCCCGCGCTGTCTCCGTCGAGTACCGCCTCGCCCCGGAGCACCCGCTCCCTGCGGCGTACGAGGACTGCGTCGCCCGCCCTCGGGTGGGTGCTCTCGGCCGCCGACCCGTGGGTCGCCGAGCACGGCGACCTGAGCCGCGTCTTCGTGGCCGGGGACAGCGCCGGGGCCAACGCCTGCCACCACCTCCTCATCCAGCCGGACGCCGCGCGCCTCAAGGGCGCGGTGCTGATCCACCCCTGGTTCTGGTGCTCCGAGGCCGTCGGCGAGGAGACGCGCAACCCCGCGTGGCGCGCCATGGGCGGGCGGCTGTGGGAGTTCGCGTGCCCCGGCTCGACTGGCATCGACGACGCGCGGATGAACCCGATGGCGCCCGGCGCGCCGGGGCTGGAAACGCTCGCGTGCGAGAGGGTCATGGTGTGCGTGGCGGAGGGCGACTTCCTCAGGTGGCGCGGCCGCGCGTACGCGGAGGCCGTGGCCGCGGCGAGGGGCGGCCAGGGGCACGGGGTCGAGCTGCTGGAGACGATGGGGGAGGGGCACGTCTTCCACCTCTTCAAGCCCGACTGCGACAAAGCCAAGGAGATGTTCCACAGGATCGTCGCCTTCGTTAACGCGCCGTGATGCTCGTGTGGATGTGCCCCCGCTTATTATCAGGCCGGCTGCTATGTGTGTCGCGCGGGCGCCACCTACTCAAATAAATGGATTGCGATGATGAAATAAATTAAATTAGATAATTTTGTGGAGTGTCTTCGCGTGCTCTCGCCTATTATGCTTTGGTTCACTAAAGTCTTTCCGTTCAATGATACGTTTCTCATTTATATCATAAAAATGCCATACTAGTACAAGTCACATACGCATCGATCTGATAAAACTGAAAAAACTGTAAAACATTAATCTTTACATTAAGAAAGATTAGCTAATTACAATCAAGACCGAAGAAACCTTTAAGCTTGACATCAACACCAGCTTCGTGGCACCACCACAACAGCCAACAAAATAAAAAGTAACGGATCACTTCCTTAGCCAACCTCGACACGGATCTATCACTGATCCTCTAAGGTGGACGACCAAAGACAAAACCGTTATCGTTGAACGAATTAGGACGAGGCAACACACCAGGCACGTCATTGAACTCTAGATCTAGCGTCCCGCGCAACTTAAACATCGGAGGAGGAAACCATACCCGTCATCCATGAACCGACGACCTACATTTTCCAGATGCGCCGCCGATACAGATCACAATCTGCATCCGCTTCTAGACTACCTCCCAAACTCCGCGTCGGCGCTAGAGCAAACACTGTCGCAACAACGGAGTCGAGGACACAAGTCCACCACGAGGATATCGTCGTCACGCCATCCGTGCTTGAACAAACTGGTTTTCAAACTCATCCTCAACTATTGGACTAATCGCCTCGTCGGGGAAGGATCTGAAGAATTTTTTATTCAACGTCGTTCTCACCACCGCCTAAGCAAAGACAATGAACAATCTAAAAAAACTAGACTACGAGGGCCTAAAAATGATCCACACGTATGGATCCGGCAACCCCCTCACCAACGACGACCGAGGTTGTCGGCAGAGGGGAGCCGTCGGAGGACGGCTGATAGGTGGGAACCCGATGAACGAGTTCACGCCCGAGGGTGGCCCGATCTTCACATCGTAGGATCGAATCGGGAGGGATAACTAGCTGCAAGCAGCCGAGATAACTAGCTTTATACCTGCCAAGGTTGGATGCAACCTGTACGTTGGGGAAGGCAGGCCGAAGCTACAAGAACTCTAACCCGCTGTCCGAACAATCGCAGAACCACAACCCGGGACTAATCCACACAAAATGGCTGGAACCGTAGAGCACGAACTAGAGGGAACCAGAGGCTCCTTCTCGTGTGGACTAATCCACACAAAACGGCTGGAACCGTAGAGCACGAACTAGAGGGAACCAGAGGCTCCTTCTCGTGAATCCGGATGAACTCACAAGAGCAAAGGTAGCAAGATCTCTTGGATCTCTCTAGCAGTCTTGCTGCATAGGCTTGTAGCTGAATGGTTTGACAAAAGGTTCTTCTAGAGGATGAGAGAGATGGGGTTTTATAGCAGGGACCACCCCCCTTGGCTAGGTGTGAAAATGGTTCCAAAAGTATACAGGTTTGCATGGCTTTCTTGGGGGAATAAGCAGTTGATACGTCTCCAACGTATCTATAATTTATGAAGTATTCATGCTATTATATTATCTGTTTTGAATGTTTATGGGCTTTACTAAACACTTTTATATTATTTTTGGGACTAACCTATTGACCGGAGGCCCAGCCCAAATTGTTGTTTTCTTGCCTATTTCAGTGTTTCGAAGAAAACGAATATCAAACGGAGTCCAAACGAAATGAAACCTTCGGGAGAGTTATTTTTGGAACAGAACCAATCCAGGAGACTTGGAGTAGACATCAGGAAGCTTCGTGAAATCCACGAGGCAGGGAGACGCGCCCTACCCCCTCGGCGGCATACTGATGTCTACTACACAACCTTCTTCTTGTAAACGTTGTTGGGCCTCCAAGTGCAGAGGTTTGTAGGACAGTAGCAAATTTCCCTCAAGTGGATGACCTAAGGTTTATCAATTCATAGGAGGCGTAGGATAAAGATGGTCTCTCTCAAGCAACACTGCGATCAAATAACAAAGAGTCTCTTGTGTCCCCAACACACCCAATACAATGGTAAATTGTATAGGTGCACTAGTTCGGCGAAGAGATGGTGATACAAGTGGTATATGGATAGTAGATAAAGGTATTTGTAATCTGAAATTATAAAAATAGCAAGGTAACAAGTGATAAAAGTGAGCGCAAACGGTATTGCGATGTGTTGAAACAAGGCCTAGGGTTCATACTTTCGCTAGTGTAAGTTCCCTCAACAATACTAACATAATTGGATCATGAAACTATCCCTCAACATGCAACAAAGAGTCACTCCAAAGTCACTAATAGCGGAGAACGAACAAAGAGATTATGGTAGGGTACGAAACCACCTCAAAGTTATTCTTTCCAATGAATCCGTTGGGTTATTCCTATAAGTGTCACAAACAGCCCTAGAGTTCGTACTAGAATAACACCTTAAGATACAAATCAACCAAAACCCTAATGTCACCTAGATACTCCAATGTCATCTCAAGTATCCGTGGGTATGATTATACGATATGCATCACACAATCTCAGATTCATCTATTCAACCAACACAAAGGACCTCAAAGAGTGTCCCAAAGTTTCTGCCGGAGAATCACGACGAAAACGTGTGCCAACCCCTATGCATAGGTTCATGGGCGGAACCCGCAAGTTGATCACCAAAACATACATCAAGTGAATCACGTGATATCCCATTGTCACCACAGATATCCACGGCAAGACATACATCAAGTGTTCTCAAATCTTTAAAGACTCAATCCGATAAGATTACTTCAAAGGGGAAACTCAATTCATTACAAGAGAGAAGAGGGGGAGGAGAAACATAGGATCCAACTATAATAGCAAAGCTCGCGATACATCAAGATCGTATCACCTCAAGAACACGGGAGAGAGAGAGATCAAACATATAGCTACTGGTACAAACCCTCGGCCCCGAGGGAGAACTACTCCATCCTCGTCATGGAGAGCACCGGGATGATGAAGATGGCCACCGGAGAAGGATTGCCCCCTCCGGCAGGGTGGGGGAACGGGTCTAGATTGGTTTTCGGTAGCTACGGAGGCTTCTGGCGGCGGAACTCCCGATCTATTGTGTGTTCTGGAAGTTTTAGGGTACGACGATATATATGGGTGCAGGAAGTACGTCGGAGGAGCCACGGGGGCCCCACGAGGCAGGGGGCGCGCCCTAGGGGGCGGGGGCGCCCCCCACCCTCGTGAGCACCTCCCGTATCTCCTGTCGTGGAGTCCAAGTCTATCTGGTGGCTTTCGTTCCAAAAACAACTTCTCCAGTTGATTTCGTTCCGTTTCGACTCCGTTTGATATTCCTTTTCTTCAAAACATTGAAATAGGCATAAAACAGCAAATCTGGGCTAGGCCTACGGTTAATAGGTTAGTCCCAAAAATAATATAAAAGTGGCAAATAAAGCCCAATATTGCCTAAAACAGTAGATAATATAGCATGGAGCAATCAAAAATTATAGATACATTGGAGACGTATCAAGCATCCCCAAGCTTAATTCCTGCTCGTCCTCGAGTAGGTAAATGATAAAAAAGATAATTTTTTATGTGGAATGCTAGTTGGCATAATTTCAATGTAATTCTTCCTACTTGTGATATGAATATTCAGATCCGAAAGATTCAAGACAAAAGTTCATTTTGACATAAAAATAATAATACTTCAAGCATACTAACTAAGCAATCATGTCTTCTCAAAATAACATGGCAAAAGAAAGTTATCCCTAAAAAATCATATAGTCTGGCTATGCTCTATCTTCACCACATAAAGTATTTAAATCATGCACAACCCCGATGACAAGCCAAGCAATTGTTTCATACTTTTGATGTTCTCAAACTTTTTCAATCTTCACACAATACATGAGCATGAGCCATGGACATAGCACTATAGGTGGAATAGAATGGTGGTTGTGGATAAGACAAAAAAAGAGAAGATGGTCTCACATCAACTAGGCGTATCAATGGGCTATGGAGATGCCCATCAATAGATATCAATGTGAGTGAGTAGGGATTGCCACGCAACGGATGCACTAGAGCTATAAATGTATGAAAACTCAACAAAAGAAACTAGTGGGTGTGCATCCAACTCGCTTGCTCACGAAGACCTAGGGCATTTTGAGGAAGCCCATCATTGGAATATACAAGCCAAGTTCTATAATGAAAGATTCCCACTAGTATATGAAAGTGACAACATAGGAGACTCTCTATCATAAAGATCATGGTGCTACTTTGAAGCAGAAGTGTGGAAAAAGGATAGTAGCATTGTCCCTTTTATTTTTTTATTTGGCCTTTCCTTTTTTGGCCTTTATATTTTTTTATTTGGCCTTTCTTTTTTATGGCCTTTCTCTTTTTTTGGGACAATGCTCTATTGAATGATGATCATCACACTTCTATTTATTTACAACTCCATGATACAACTCGATACTAGAACAAAGTATGATTCTATATGAATGTCTCCGGCGGTGTACCGGGATATGCAATGAATCAAGAGTGACAAGTATGGAAGAATTATGAACAGTGGCTTTGCCACAAATACTATGTCAACTACATGATCATGCTAAGCAATATGACAATGATGAATGTGTCATGATGAACGGAATGGTGGAAAGTTGCATGGCAATATATCTCGGAATGGCTATGGAAATGCCATAATAGGTAGGTATGGTGGCTGTTTTGAGGAAGGTATATGGTGGGTTTATGGTACCGGCGAAAGTTGCGCGGTACTAGAGAGGCTAGCAATGGTGGAAGGGTGAGAGTGCGTATAATCCATGGACTCAACATTAGTCATAAAGAACTCATATACTCATTGCAAAACTCTACAAGTTATCAAAGCAAAGTACTACGCGCATGCTCCTAGGGGATAGATTGGTAGGAAAAGACCATCGCTCGTCCCCGACCGCCACTCATAAGGAAGGCAATCAATAAATAAATCATGCTCCGACTTCATCACATAACGGTTCACCATACGTGCATGCTACGGGAATTACAAACTTCAACACAAGTATTTCTCAAATTCACAACTACTCAACTAGCATGACTCTAATATTACCATCTCCATATCTCAAAACAATTATCAAGTATCAAACTTCTCATAGTATTCAACACACTCATAAGAGAATTTTATTATTACTGAATACCTAGCATATTAGGATTTTAAGCAAATTACCATGCTATTTAAGACTCTCAAAATAATCTAACTGAAGCATGAGAGTTCATCTATTTCTTCAAAATAAAACTACCACCATGCTCTAAAAAGTATAAGTGAAGCACTAGAGCAAATGACAAACTACTCCGAAAGATATAAGTGAAGATCAATGAGTAGTCGAATAATTATGCAACTATGTGAAGTCTCTCTAACATTTAATAATTTCAGATCTTAGTATTCTATTCAAACAGAAAGCAAAGAAAAATAAAATGACATCTAAGAATAGCAAACATCATGTGAAGAAGCAAAAACTTAGGATCAACCGATACTAACCGGTAGTTGTTGAAGAAGAAAGGTGGGATGCCAACCGGGGTATCCCCAAGCTTAGACGCTTGAGACCTCTTGAAATATTATCTTGGGATGCCTTGGTCATCCCCAAGCTTGACCTTTTGTGTCTCCTTAATTCCTCTCATATCACGGTCTCCCTGAATCTCAAAAGCTTCATCCACACAAAACTCAACAAGGACTCGTGAGATAAGTTAGTATAAACCGTTGCCAAAACCTTATCATACTCTACTGTAGCAAATCACTAAAATTATTATTCAACATTGCATACTAAATGCCTCTGCATATTTAATAGTCATATACTCAAATAGAATCATTAAAGAAGCAAACATATGCAAACAATGCAAACACAACAGCAATCTGCCTAAACAGGATAGTCTGTAAAGAATGCTGCAACATCCATACTTCCCTAGCTCTAAAAATTATGAAATAAAATTCCCATTGTAGTAAATTTATCAGATCTTAATATGCAAAAGGTTTCAATATTTTATTAATATTCTGAATTTCTAGGGAATTATTGCAACAAAAGTAAACTTTCTGTTTTCAAACAGCGACATGTATACTTGTAACATAGGCATAGTAAAGGCTATCAATGCCATTTTTATTGACATAAAAGATGCAAAACATTGTTATAAATAAAATCAAGCAAATACTAACAAAATAAATTGATGCTATGAGCAAAACACATATCATGTGGTAAACAAAATATAGCTCCAAGTAAAGTTACCGATGAACGAAGACGAAAGAGGGGATGCCTTCCGGGGCATCCCCAAGCTTAGGCTCTTGGGTATCCTTGAATATTACCTTGGGGTGACTTGGGAATCCCCAAGATTAGGCTCTTGCCACTCCTTATTTCATAGTCCATCGAATCCTTACCCAAAACTTGAGAACTTCACAACACAAAACTTAACAGAAAACTCGTAAGCTCGTTAGTATAAGAAAGCAAATCACCATTTCAAGGTACTGTAATGAACTCATTATTTATCTATATTGGTGTTAAAACTACTTTATTCCAACTTCTCTATGGTTTATGAACTATTTTACTAGCCATAGATTCATCAAAATAAGTAAACAACACATGAAAAACAGAATCTGTCAAAAACAGAACAGTCTGTAGTAATCTGGATCAAACGTATACTTATGGAACTCATAAAATTATCAAATAAATTGCTTGACCTGAGGAATTTATATATTAATAATCTGCAAAAATAATTAACTAAATATCACTTTCCAAATAAAAATGGCAGCAATTCTCGTGACTGCTAAAGTTTCTGTTTTTTTACAGCATGATCAACAAGACTTTCCTCAAGTCTTCCCAAAGGTTTTACTTGGCACAAATACTAATTAAAAGCATAAAGACACATCTAAACAGAAGATAGATGAATTATTTATTACTAAACAGGAACAAAAAGCAAGGAACAAAAATAAAATTGGGTTGCCTCCCAACAAGCGCTATCGTTTAACGCCCCTAGCTAGGCATGATGATTTCAATGATGCTCACATAAAAGATAAGAACTGAAACATAAAGAGAGCATCATGAAGAATATGACTAGCACATTTAAGTCTAACCCACTTCCTATGCATAGGGATTTTGTGAGCAAACAACTTGTGGAAACAATAATCAACTTGCATAGGAAGGTAAAACAGGCATAACTTCAAAACTTTAAGCACACATAGAGAGGAAACTTGATGTTATTGCAATTCCTACAAGCATATATTCCTCCCTCATAATAATTTTCAGTAGCATCATGAATGAACTCAACAATATATCCATCACCTAAATCATTCTTTTCATTATCTACAAGCATAGAAAATTTACTACTCTCCACACAAGCAAAATTCTTCTCATGAATAATAGTGGGAGCAAACTCAACAAAATAACTATCATGTGATTGAAAATTAAGATCAAGATGACAAGTTTCATGGTTATCATTGTTCTTTAAAGCATACGTGTCATCACAATAATCATCATAGATAGCAACTTTGTTCTCATAATCAATTGGAACCTCTTCCGGAATAGTGGATTCATCACAAAATAAAGTCATGACCTCTCCAAATCCACTTTCATCAATATAATCATCATAAATAGGAGGCATGCTTTCATCATAATAAATTGGTCATCAAAACTTGGGGGACAAAAAATATCATCTTCACCAAACATAGCTTTCCCAAGCTTGTGGCTTTGCATATCATTAGCGTCATGGATATTCAAGGAATTCATACTAACAACATTGCAATCATGCTCATCATTCAAATATTTAGTGCCAAACATTTATAGATTTCTTCTTCTAGCACTTGAGCACAATTATCCTTTCCATCATACTCACAAAAGATATTAAAAAGGTGAAGCGTATGAGACAAACTCAATTCCATTTTTTTATAGTTTTCTTTTATAAACTAAACTAGTGATAAAACAAGAAACTAAAAGACTCGATTGCAAGATCTAAAGATATACCTTCAAGCGCTAACCTCCCCGGCAACGGCGCCAGAAAAGAGCTTGATGTCTACTACACAACCTTCTTCTTGTAGACGTTGTTGGGCCTCCAAGTGCAGAGGTTTGTAGGACAGTAGCAATTTTCCCTCAAGTGGATGACCTAAGGTTTATCAATCCGTAGGAGGCGTAGGATCAAGATGGTCTCTCTCAAGCAACCCTGCAACCAAATAACAAAGAGTCTCTTGTGTCCCCAACACATCCAGTACAATGGTAAATTGTATAGGTGCACTAGTTCGGCGAAGAGATGGTGATACAGATGGTATATGGATAGTAGATAAAGGTATTTGTAATCTGAAATTATAAAAACAGCAAGGTAACAAGTGATAAAAGTGAGCGTAGACAGTATTGCGATGTGTTGAAACAAGGCCTAGGGTTCATACTTTCGCTAGTGTAAGTTCCGTCAACAATACTAACATAATTGGATCATAAAACTATCCCTCAACATGCAACAAAGAGTCACTCCAAAGTCACTAATAGCGAAGAACGAACGAAGAGATTATGGTAGGGTACGAAACCACCTCAAAGTTATTCTTTCCAATCAATCCGTTGGGCTATTCCTATAAGTGTCACAAACAGCCCTAGAGTTTGTACTAGAATAACACCTTAAGATACAAATCAACCAAAACCCTAATGTCACCTAGATACTCCAATGTCACCTCAAGTATCCGTGGGTATGATTATACGATATGCATCACACAATCTTAGATTCATCTATTCAACCAACACAAAGGACCTCAAAGAGTGCCCCAAAGTTTCTACCAGAGAATCACGACGAAACCGTGTGCCAACCCCTATGCATAGGTTCATGGGCGGAACCCGCAAGTTGATCACCAAAACATACATCAAGTGAATCATGTGATATCCCATTGTCACTACAGATATCCACGGCAAGACATACATCAAGTGTTCTCAAATCTTTAAAGACTCAATCCGATAAGATTACTTCAAAGGGGAAACTCAATTCATTACAAGAGAGAAGAGGGGGAGGAGAAACATAGGATCCAACTATAATAGCAAAGCTCGCGATACATCAAGATCGTATCACCTCAAGAACACGGGAGAGAGAGAGATAAAAAATATAACTACTGGTACATACACTCAACCCCGAGGGAGAACTACTCCCTCCTCGTCATGGAGAGCACCAAGATGATGAAGATGGCCACCGGAGAAGGATTGCCCCCTCCGGCAGGGTGGGGGAACGGGTCTAGATTGGTTTTCGGTGGCTACGGAGGCTTTTAGCGGCGGAACTCCCGATCTATTGTGTGTTCTGGAAGTTTTAGGGTACGACGATATATATGGGTGCAGGAAGTACGTCGGAGGAGCCACGGGGCCCCATGAGGCAGGGGGCACGCCCTAGGGGGGGGGGGCGCCTCGTGAGCACCTCCCGTATCTCCTGACATGGAGTCCAAGTTTATCTGGTGGCTTTTGTTCCAAAAATAACTTCTCTAGTTGATTTCGTTCCGTTTTGATTTTGTTTGATATTCCTTTTCTTTGAAACACTAAAATAGGCATAAAACAGCAAATCTGGGCTGGGCCTCCGGTTAATAGGTTAGTCCCAAAAATAATATAAATGTGGAAAATAAAGCCCAATATTGCCTAAAATAGTAGATAATATAGCATGGAGCAATAAAAAATATAGATACGTTGGAGACGTATCACATACCATAGCCGCTGCATGGCGGCTCGGGGCTGCCCCTCGGGGTCCCGACATGGATGTGGGCTGCCACGACATGGTGGTGGCTCATGGCGGTGGTTTGGGTCGTTTCACGGCGGCGACCGGACATCTTCGGCGTCGGCCCGTCGGGAAGCGGCCTGTTTTGGCCTTCGATTCCTCTCCTCGACGTTCGGACGCTACCTTCGTCAAAGGGTTGGCCCTCTCCCAGTTGCAGTCCATCGCCTGTCTCGCGCCCGGTGCTGCGGGACTGATCTCGTCTCGCGCCCGGCAGCAGGACCAAGCTCGTTTCGTGCCCGGCAGCAGGACCGCGCTCGTCTCGCGCCCGGCAGCAGGACCGACCTCGTCTCGTGCCCGGCAGCAGGACTGAGCCCGTCTCACACCCAGTGCAGCAAGACAGGACGATGGAGGCCAGTTTCGGCCGGCCTCTTGGGTCTCGGCGCTAGGGGTCGCCCAGGGGTGCGAAAGATGGGGCCTTTCCACTCGTCTATTTGGTTGGAGTAGTGGATGGTCTCGGGTGAGGTGGTGTCAAGGTTTTGGATGCCAGGGCGGCGACCCTGGTGCTAGGAGCACGGTGCTCATGGGCAGAGCCCGTGGCTTGGTGCTGCTTGGTGGCCATGGCCGTGTGGGCGGCATGGTTGCCGGGGTGTGGCGTTCGGTGGTGGTGATTGTCGGCCGGGATGAAAACCTGCTCTATCTTCGGAAGGACCGGCGACGGCGAATCATTCCGTTCTTGAAGGCGTCGTCGCGGCCTTCATTGCCCATCGTGTTGCTCCAGGGGAAACCCTGACCCTCGTGTCGGGCGGTGGCGGCGCTCCGGTGTTGTTCCCTTCCTGAAGGCGCCGCCTTGGAGCACACGGTTCGCCATATGCGGCTTCGCCTCTTGGCGGTGGCGTGTTCACGGCCGAGATCTCCGGGTGCTCTTGTAGTGGTAGGGGTGGTGTTGCTGCGCTCAGCATCTTTGTATCCTGTTTTGGGTGTGTGTGTTGTGTTGGCGTGCATTTGTACCGGGTTGTTTATGATCTTTGCTTTATATACAAAGCGGGGCGAAAGCCTTTTTTGGTAATAAGCGGTCAATTTTGGGAGTTGTTGGAGAGCTCCTCGGAAATTCGCGAAGCCTTGACAGTCAGGACACCTTCCATGAGAATGACTACAACTTTTGACTCACAACTCCAAATGATGTGAGGTTTTTTTGCATTGGAAAGATAATTTGATGTAGCTTCTGTTGATGTACCCCTATGGCCCCGTCTTGTTGGGTTTCGTAGTAATTTCAAAAATTTCCTACGCTCACGCAAGATCATGGTGATGCATAGCAACGAGGGGGGGAGTATGATCTACGTACCTTGTAGATCGACAACGGAAGCGTTTGGTTGATGTAGTCGTACGTCTCCACGACCCGACCGATCAAGCACCAAAACTACGACACCTCCGAGTTCTAGCACACGTTCAGCTCGATGACGATACCGGACTCCGATCCAGCAAAGTGTCGGGGAAGAGTTCCGTCAGCACGACGGCATGGTGATGATCTTGATGCACTACTGCAGCAGGGCTTCGCCTAAGCACCGCTACAATATTATCGAGGATTATGGTGGAAGGGGGCACCGCACACGGCTAAGAATATGATCACGTGGATCAACTTGTGTTTCTCTGGGGTGCCCCTGCCTCCGTATACAAAGGCTCAAGGGGGGGTGCGGCCGGCCTAGGAGAGGCGCGCCAGGAGAGTCCTACTCCCTCTGGGAGTAGGATTCCCCCCCCCCCCCAATCCTAGTTGGAATAGGATTCGCGGAGGGGGGAAAAGAGAGAGAGAGAGGCCGGCCCCCTCTCCTTGTCCTATTCGGACCAAGGGAGGGGAGGGGCGCGCGGCCCATCTTGGGCTGCCCCTTCTCTTTTCCACTAAGGCCCACTAAGGCCCATATAGCTCCCGGGGGGTTCCGGTAACCTCCCGGTACTCCGGTAAAATCCCGATTTCACCCGGAACACTTCCGATATCCAAACATAGGCTTCCAATATATCAATCTTTATGTCTCGACCATTTGGAGACTCCTCGTCATGTCCGTGATCACATTCGGGACTCCGAACAACCTTCGGTACATCAAAATGCATAAACTCATAATATAACTGTCATCGTAACCTTAAGCGTGCGGACCCTACGGGTTCGAGAACAATGTAGACATGACCGAGACACCTCTATGGTCAATAACCAATAGCGGGACCTGGATGCCCATATTGGCTCCTACATATTCTACGAAGATCTTTATCGGTCAGACCGCATAACAACATACGTTGTTCCCTTTGTCATCGGTATGTTACTTGCCCGAGATTCGATCGTCGGTATCCTATACCTAGTTCAATCTCGTTACCGGCAAGTCTCTTTACTCGTTCTGTAATACATCATCCCGCAACTAACTCATTAGTTGCAATGCTTGCAAGGCTTAAGTGATGTGCATTACTAAGAGGGCCAGAGATACCTCTCCGACAATCGGAGTGACAAATCCTAATCTCGAAATATGCCAACCCAACATGTACCTTTGGAGACACCTGTAGAGCTCCTTTATAATCACCCAGTTATGTTGTGACGTTTGGTAGCACACAAAGTGTTCCTCTGGCAAACGGGAGTTGCATAATCTCATAGTCATAGGAACATGTATAAGTCATGAAGAAAGCAATAGCAACATACTAAACGATCGGGTGCTAAGCTAATGGAATGTCAGTCAGATCATTCAACTAATGATGTGATCTCGTTAATCAAATAGCAACTCTTTGTCCATGGTTAGGAAACATAACCATCTTTGATTAACGAGCTAGTCAAGTAGAGGCATACTAGTGACACTCTGTTTGTCTATGTATTCACACATGTATTATGTTTCCGGTTAATACAATTCTAGCATGAATAATAAACATTTATCATGATATAAGGAAATAAATAATAACTTTATTATTGCCTCTAGGGCATATTTCCTTCACGTCTATCCACCACATGTGTGTGGCACACCAAAACATTAGAGGTAAAAACTGACAACATCAGCTTCACTTGAAACTTGCTTTCTCCAAACTGGTTGCTTCAAGAGCTCATAGGTTGTTGGGTTTCTTCCATGTGATACCTAAGTTCAACCAAGGTTACAAGGTAAACTTAAGTTAGCGTTCACCTGATCACTTATTAGTTTGGCGCGACTTCTTGTGATTGGGCCTATAATTGTTGGAGACTTGTCGATGGTTGTGGTGTCCTCATCATCCTCCCCCTCTTGAAAAGGAGTCGTCCTCGACTGTGATGGTCCAAAGTATGGAGAGAGGTCGGACACATTGAAAGTTGAACTAACACCATAATCCATCGGAAGGTCAATCTTGTAGGCATTGTCATTTATCTTCGTAAGCACTTTGAATGGACCATCTCCATGTGGCTGCAACTTGCATTTGCATTAATCCGGGGAATGATCCTTCCGCAGGTGCACCCACACAAGATCACCTTCTTGAAACAACACCTTCTTTCTTCCCTTGTTTGCTCGTTTTGCATATTGTTTAGTCATCTTCTCAATATTTTCCTTGGTCTTCTCATGAATTTTCTTCACGAAGTCAGCACGCTTGCTTGCATCAAGATTAGTTTGCTCCTGCAATGGTAAAGGCAAAAGATCTATGGGAGCAGCAGGTTTGAAACCATAAATAATTTCAAAAGGACAAAATTTAGTGGTCGAATGTACTGCCCCGTTGTATGCAAACTCCACATGGGGGAGACACTCTTCCCACATCTTCAAATTTTTCTTTAAAACTGCTCTAAGCATCATGGATAGTGTGCGGTTGACAACTTCGGTTTGTCCATCTGTTTGTGGGTGGCACGTAGTGGAAAAGAGAAGCTTTGTTCCTAGCTTTTCCCACAACGTTTTCCAAAGATAGCTCAGAAACTTGGTGTCACGATCTGAAACAATAGTGCGTGGTACTCCATATAGCCGCACGACTTCCCTGAAAAACAAATCAGTAATGTGTGAAGCATCATCGCTCTTATGACACGGGATAAAATGAGCCATCTTGCTAAACCTATCAACCACCAAAAAACGGAATCACTCCCTCTCTTAGTACGTGGTAATCCAAGAACAAAATCCATAGAAATATCTTTCTAAGGTGTATTAGGAATTGATAAAGGCGTATAAAGTCCATGAGGATTTAGACGTGACTTAGCTTTGCGGCAGATCTCACAACGTAACACGTAGCGCTCAACATCATGCCTCATTCTTGGCCAAAAGAAATGGTCAATCAGCACATTCTCAGTTTTCTTTGCTCCAAAATGTCCCATGAGACCACCAGCATGAGCCTCCCGCAAAAGCAACAAACGAACATATCAATCTGGGATGCACAATTTGTTAGCTCGAAACAAGAATCCATCATGCAAGTGAAACTTTTCCCAACCTTTTCCCTCACTACACTTTAAGTGTGGTTCAACAAAATATGGGTCATTGACATACAATTCTTTAATGCTTTGCAACCCAAGAATTTTAGTATCAAGTTGTGAGAGTAAAATATGGAATCTAGACAAAGCATCGGCAACAACATTATATTTTCCTTTCTTGTACTTGACAATACATGGAAAAGATTCAATGAATTCACTCCATTTTGCATGTTTATGATTCAGTTTTTGTTGACCCCTAAGGTGCTTTAAAGATTCATGGTCGGAATGTATCACAAATTCTTTAGGCCACAAATAATGTTGCCATGTTTCTAAAGATCTCACAAGTGCATATAATTCTTTGTCATAAACTGAATAATTTAGAGTTGGACCACTTAGCTTCTCACTAAAATATGCAATAGGCCTACCTTCTTGCATTAGTATGCCTCCAATACCCACACCACTTGCATCACATTCAATTTCAAAAGTCTTACCAAAGTTGGGTAGTGCAAGCAATGGTGTAGATGTCATTTTTTCTTTTAACTCTTGGAAGGCCTTCTCTTGTACGTTTTCCCACTTGAAGGGAACATCTTTCTTGGTTAGCTCATTCACTGGGGCAACAATGGTGCTGAAATCATCCACAAACCGGCGGTAGAAACTAGCAAGGCCAAGAAAGCTTCGTACTTGGCTTATATTTTGTGGAGGCATCCACTCACGGATGGCTTTGACCTTCTCCTCATCTACCTCCACACCTTTACCTGAAACAACAAAGCCAAGAGACACAACTTTGTCTGTGCAAAATATGCACTTTTCCTTATTAGCATATAATCTATCCTCTCTTAGGACAGCAAGCACACATCGGATGTGTTCAACATGTTCATTCAAATTTTTGCTATAAATTAGGATGTCATCAAAGTAAACAATCACAAACTTGCCAATGAACATTCTAAGCACATGATTCATTAATCTCATGAAAGTACTAGGTGCATTTGTCAATCCAAATGGCATAACTAACCACTCATACAAACCAGATTTTGTTTTGAACGTAGTTTTCCATTCATCACCCTCTCTCATTCTAATTTGATGGTAACCACTTCGCAAGTCAATTTTAGAAAAGATGGTGGCGCCACTAAGTTCATCAAGCATATCATCAAGCCTAGGTATGGGGTGCCTATACCTCATGGTGATGTTGTTAATAGGCCTACAATCACAACACATTCAAGAAGTTCCATCTTTCTTGGGTACTAAAAGAACGGGCACAACACAAGGTGAGAGACTTTCCCTTACATAACCTTTGTTTAGTAGCCCTGCAACTTGTTGCTGAATCTCCTTGGTTTCCTCCAGGTTTGTGCGGTATGGTGGTTGGTTCGGCAATGGGGCTCTTGGGACCAAATCAATTTGGTGCTCAATGCCTCTTTGTGGTGGCAGCCCCGATGGTATCTCCTCGGGGAACACATCTTCATACCCCTGCAAAATTTCAGCAACAATGCTAGGAGTGGTAGAGGATAATTCATTAGTAGAAAGGAAATTGTCCTTGTACAAAAGTACAAAGAACACCGAATTGGATTCTCTCAACTCTCTCATATCCCTTTCCTAGCCATCATAACTAATCCCTGTTTTGCCCATGTCTTGGTCAATTTAAGCTATGGGATTTTATTTGGCTTTGGATTCTCTCGCTCACTATGTTGGTGGATGTCACTCAAGTGTTTCTCACTCACTCTCTCCTTCCTTTTCAGACCATCCATCAATATTTCTTCGGGTGTCAAAGGGAGCAAGGATATGCGCTCTCCCTCGTATTGGAACGAGAGACGATTAGTATGGCCGCTGATTTGCACATCACGATCATACAACCAAGGTCTTCCCAACAACAATTGGCACGCTTGCATTGGCACCACATCATATTCCACTTGATCTCGATACTTCCCAATGGAAAACTGAATGGTGACTATGTTGCTTACTCGAAGTGTACCACAATCATTGAGTCATTGCATCTTATATGGACTTGGGTGCCTTCTTTGTTTCAGTCCCAATTTTTCTATTAAATCTGAACTTGCAATGTTGTTGCCGCTGCCATTGTCAACAATAATTCTGCAAACCTTGTCCTTGATGGTGTCACGGGTGTGAAAAATATTATGTTGCTGCCCTTTCTCTTCTCTAGCCGCATTAACACTAAGAACACGATGGGAAACAAAGCAATCTCCCATGTCGGCCTGAATATCACAACCACTCTTCTCGCCCTCTTCATCCTCATGATCATCTGATGCTCCATTATCTTCATGCTCACTCTTAGATTCCCATTCACCTTGTTCATTCACAAAGAGAACTCTCTTGTTTCGACATTCAGAAGAAATGTGACCATGCCCTTTGCACTTCGAACACTGAATATCTCGGCTTCGAGATGATGGTACAGCCGTGGG
Organism: Triticum dicoccoides; assembly: GCF_002162155.2. Taxonomy (NCBI): domain Eukaryota; kingdom Viridiplantae; phylum Streptophyta; class Magnoliopsida; order Poales; family Poaceae; genus Triticum; species Triticum dicoccoides. The sequence continues at coordinate 59,096,520 of NC_041388.1, forward strand.
GTTAGAAGTACTTCTAGCAGCAGAAGGAGCATGCTTGTCAACATTCCTAGGAGTCGGTGATGATGCCGATGAAGCCGCTGTTTGCCGGGTGGCGGTAGGGTGTGAAGTATGCTGAAACTGAGAACCACCATGAGAGGCACTTGGCTGCGACCTTTGCCATGGTGTGGTGGTGCGGCTATGAGATATCCGTCCATGACCACTCCGCTGCACCTTCCTCTCCGTGCGCTTTGCTTGCTCTAGAATATCTTGTAGAGTATTATAGGGAAACATCTCCACAAAATCAGAAATTTCAGTGTTGAGACCATGCAGAAATCTTGCCATCTTTGACTCCTCATCTTCATGAATACGAGAACGAACGATTTGTAATTCCATCTCTTTATAGTACTCGTCCACCGTGCTCGTACCTTGGCTGAGACGCTGCAATCTGTTTCGGAGATCTCTTTGATATTGTGAAGGAACAAACCTTCGCCTCATGGCTTGTTTCATGTGTTCCCAAGTGTCAATGTGATCACGACCTAGTAGCAACTGATTTTCTTGGAGTTGGTTCCACCAAGTGATGCATAATCATAAAACTCAATACAAGCAAGGTTTACTCTCTTCAGATCAGCAAGGTTATGGATACGAAAAATCTGATCACACTGCTCTTGCCAATCAAAATATGCATCGGGGTCTTCCTTTCCTGTGAACTTGGGGACGTGCAACTTGATTCTTGCCATGTCATCTCGACCATCTCGATCATGACGTTCTGCATGACGCCCATCTTCAGCAGCACGGCGGTATGGGACACCATCATAATCATTAAAATCATCTCCATGACCACGAGCAACACGCTCATGAGGGTCATAATAGTGCCCACGAGGACCATGGCCTCGCCCTCGAAGTTGTGCTCCTCGCTGCCCTCCATGAGCAGCAGCATCGCGCCCACGAGCAGCAGCCACATGTGCACCATAGTTGTTGTTATCCTCCTCCAAGGCACCGTGAACAGTAGCATGCACAGAATTCTCATCCCCAACTTCCTCAAGTGGGTCAATAGGGTGTTGTTGGTGTCGAACCCTATCACCACCTGCCGGAGGCCGCTCATGAAAAATCCTTTCAAGGTCTTGAACCATGTTCTGTAATTACTGAAAATCAACACGTGTGACCGGGGCATCTTCTTCCCCATGATTTTCTCCATGAACACTTGATCTAGATCCTGCCATGTTAGTAAGGCCAAAATTGGAATAGGATAATTTTATGGAATCACACAACCTCACCTCTTACTCACCAAAGTTCTTATGAGTTCACATCAGATTGTGCTTCCCCCGGATGTGTTAAAGCGATTGAAAGACAGAGATCAAAGAACTAGCTTCGGTTTTTGGTGGAGCTCGGTGGGGTAAACAAAAAGGGGCTCGTGCTGATATCAAATTGATGCAAACCAAGAAAAACATGTGGATGGATCTGCTCCACCTTTGCACCAAGATTGAAAAAACAACACACAAGCTTCTGAAATTTTTCTATGAAGCTCAAACTTTTGGATCTTACACAACACTTTCTTTTTCTCTCTTGACTTTTTTTCCACTCTTTTTTTCTCTCTTTGATTTTTTGCCACTCTTTTTTTTCTCTTTTTCCAAAGCACAACAACCAAATCTGAAAACAATTATGAAGATGAACTTGATGCAAATCTGAAAGATGAAGAACATGCAAGGTATGCAACAATAAGATCTCAGCACCAACAAAGCTTGGCTTTATTTTTGGTGGGGCTTTGAACTTCTAGGACGGAAAATATAGCATGAAAACACTTGATCTAAAGGGATGATAGCAAGATAAACTTGGATAACAGATCCTATCGTGTCAACGTAGGCTGTGATGCCAGATGATAGGTGGGAACCCGATGAACGAGTTCACGCCCGAGGGTGGCCCGATCTTCACATCGTAGGATCGAATCGGGAGGGATAACTAGCTGCAAGCAGCCGGGATAACTAACTTTATACCTGCCAAGGTTGGATGCAACCCGTACGTTGGCGAAGGCTGGCCGAAGCTACAAAAACTCTAACCCGCTGTCCGAACAATCGCAGAATCACAAACCGGGACTAATCCACACAAAACGGCCAGAACCGTAGAGCACGAACTAGGGGGAACCAGAGGCTCCTTCTCGCGAATCCGAATGAACTTACAAGAGCAAAAGGTAGCAAGATCTCTTGGATCTCTCTAACAGTCTTGCTGCATAAGCTTGTAGCTGAATGGTTTGACAAAAGGTTCTTCTAGAGAATGGGGAGATGGGGTTTAATAGCAGGGACAACCCCCCTTGGCTAGGTGTGAAAATGGTACCAAAAATAAACAGGTTTGCATGGCTTCTTGGGGGCATAAGCAGTCAATTTTGGGAGTTGTTGGAGAGCTCCTCGGAAATTCGCGAAGCCTTGACAGTTTGGACACCTTTCACGAGAATGACTACAACTTTTGACTCTCAACTCCAAATGATGTGAGGTTTTTTTGCGTTGGAAAGATAATTTGATGTAGCTTCTATTGATGTACCCTTATGGCACCGTCTCTCCACCACATGTGTGTGGCACACCAAAATATTAGAGGTAAAAACTGACAACATCAGCTTCACTTGAAACTTGTTTCCTCCAAACCGGCTGTTTCAAAAGCTCATAGGTTGTTGGGTTTATTCTATGTGATACCTAAGTTCAACCAACAACAATGTAAATGAAATCATAGTTGTGTCATTAAGGTTGCAAGATAAACTTAAGTTAGTGTTCACCTGGTCACTTATTAATTTGGCACGACTTATTGTGATTGGACCTATAATTATTGAAGACTTGTCGATGATTGTGATGTCCTCATCAACGGTCACAAAGGAACTCTCCTGACGGCAGCTAGCGAAATCGCTTTTCTTTCTTTGGGTTGAAAAAAGAGAACTACCACGTAGTTAGGTCTTACGAGGTTGACGAAAATGTAATTTGGCTATAGGGACCATATGCCACTGCTTGCCAAAAATATATTTTGCAAATTATTTTATTTCTTTAGAATATATATGTTCATTGTCACACTCAAATATTATCCATAAATTTGAAGGAAAAAGCTTAAGCATTTTGATTTGTGAAAAAAATCAAACATCAAATGTTACCTTCAATTGTTGTGCTTAATTTTGCCTTTTTATTGCGCTTAATTTTGCCTTTTTAACCAACGAAGCGGTTGCTATTCTGTTTCACATCAAAATTGTCAAGCACGTTTGTTACATTGTCATGAATATCTAAAAAATAGAATTTATTATGTTTAATTTCAAGTTTTAGATGTAGTTTCAAATTGTCCGTCGTTTGAAGTTTGGTGGTCGTTTGAACATCCAATCTTTTGGTGGAAGTATTATGTTTGCTTGTGTCCATTTGCTGATGTACGTACTTTGATTTACGTTGCATGATTTAATATAGATTTAAGGAATCGAACATTAGATACACATATGTGAGTGAGGTTATTTGAAGAATGCCCGGTCATCGTGCGTTTGAGGGGTCATATTTGTTCTCTGCGGCTGTAGATGCTCTACGCTTAATTTTTTTCTTCCAAATCTTTGATAGAGGAAAGTTTGACTTAGTGTGCATTGATTTATGAGAAGGCAAAGCCTAACACCATGCGCGCACCAAGCTGCATGCTCGTGACTCGAGAGAATACAAACAGTACACGTCGGTGCTCCGTAGTGAAAAAGGTAGAACGTACTCCACTGCAACATGTATGTACACACTGACACCGTATGCAAAAGCTACGCATCAAGTGATCCAAAAGAACAAAAAAAGCTACGCAGCAAGCACGCACAGACGGACCGAACGAGCTAGACGGTGCTACCATCGGGCGAGGCAGGGGGTAACGGCACGTCCGGTGGCGGGGTCGTGTCCGGCATTCCGCCGGGTAGCCCACCGTCATCCTCCTCCGACGGCGGTGTGCCGGTTATCTTCTCCTTGGGCGTCGGCGTGGGAGGTCCCACGGGGTCCGGCTCCCCGAGCCTCGGCGGTGTCTGCCGCGGCGCGTCCTCTGGCAAAGGTTCCGCCCCGGGCGGCGGGTTGGGGACTGTCGACGCGTGCCGCGTCGCTGAGGAAGCGACGAGCGCGCTCGGTGTCGCGCTTGTGGCCGGAGCAGCGGGGCGCTGCCGGAGGAGGAGCGTCTGGCGGCTGCGAGTGGCGCCGCTGGCCGCTCTGAGGTAGCCGGAGGAGGCCATCTGTTGGTTGCTGTTGGCTAGCTGAGGTGCCGCCTGCTTGCCTGAGCTTGGCTTGTGCCGCTTGCTTTCCTTGCTGTTTCGCACGTAGTGCGGTTGATGATTTAATAGGGCAGCTTGTACCATAGGATGCGACACGTGTGGCATACGTGTCAGAAGGCTGCCGCCTGCGTGGCCGGCCTTACTGCAGGACACGCACGTCACCGTTCGCATGCATTTTTTTTCCGGCGTCACCACTCGCATTCTGATGTAAGAGCATCTACAACGCACGGTCACACACCGGCCAGGAAAAAACATCCAACCCAGACAGGGCCTTAAACCAACCTCAAACAGCCGAACTGACCGGCACCTATCATATATTCAGTTTAAATATGAGTTAGATATAGGATGGTCCAGTCGTATTTGTCCTCATCTGCTCCGCAGATCAAATCTTAACCGCTTCACTCCCTTTCACTTCACTTCGCTACCCAAAATTTTGTCCAGTAATCTTCGGCCTTCTCTGACATGGCGGACAGCAGATCTGAGTCCTACACCTGTAGATTCGTCGACCCCAAGCTCAGCTTACACGGTCCCAAGGAGAAGATAACCGTCCGGCTTGCACTCCACAACACCCAGGAGGAGGCCACCCGACGACAACCCTCGGACTCCTTCCGTCGAAAATGTATTGCGTCTGCCCAAATTGCGCATGGATACGCCTTGTCGCCGCTCCCTCACCGGAGGCGATGCGGTCCGTCTGGCGTCCGAACGCGGTGACGGGTGCGCAAACCCTCTGTTGGCACGTCGAGGTGGGTTTGAACGCATAGGCGTCGTCCGACGCAAACATGGCGCGGCGTGTCCGCTATGCGAGGCAGCAGGCGCGTGGTACGGCGGCAACCCTCACGGCGGTGGACGTTGGCGAGGCGGAGTTGCATTCTTCGGCACTCCACATGGTGCATCAGTCCGGGCATCACAACCGCGTCGTGGTGGACATCGCCGGCTCCTCCTAGAACAGATCCATCATCGATCTCACGTCCATCGGCACCGTCAAGATTATAGACTCCGGCGAGAAAGAGTGGGGTATGGGATACGACAGGGCCTCGACTCCCGTGAACCATTTCGTGTCCCATGTCCTACTCTGCCTCGCCGGCGACCGGATGGCGGAGCTGGACGGGCTAATCTCTGGATTAGGTTTTACTTGCATGTATAACATGAATTTGACAATCTGCAAATGAGTTATCTGATTGTGGAAGAGATTATTTGAGGGCGTGACTTGTCACTGTCTGCTAACGCACCTAGATGCGTCCACGGGAGGTTGAGGGGTCGGATTTGCTGTATCGGATTGTAGATGCTCTTAGCTATTTGGGCTTTGGCGACGTGGTTGTGTTGTGTGGAGTCTGTTTCATCTTTTTCGGGGAATAAGGGCATCTTTGACGCGGATCCTTGAACCGCATGCAACCGTTCGAACTGCGCGGTTTAGATGTGTTTTGCCATTCAATACGGTCCTCTAGCGGTTCGACAATCGGCCCAGACACATTTTTCACGTAAACCCGAGACAAATTGGGGGTTGCGGGTGTCCGGACCGCTGTCACGCTCGTTTCTGACTGCACTGGCCCACTCACAAAAAACTCCCATCTCTCGCGCACTTTTTATCCAACGCCCGTGCCGCTTGTCGCGTCGCATTCATGCCAGTTCAGAGCATGAAGTGGCCGGCATTGATGCCGAATGACGTGACCAGACGCGAGGGCGGCACTAACAGATGCAACCTCTCAGGCGTTGCCATTTCAATATAGACGCTGCGTCCCAAAATCCCAACTTCGGCCGCTACGCCGCATTGAATGGGGCTGACCGGCCCTTCGCATTGCCTAGCCGCTGCTATTTAAGTCGTGCACCGGCAATGCACATATCCACACTACTTTCAATCCAACTCCAAGCCCCTCATCCTCCCCAAGTTCTTCCTTCTCACCGCTTTCAATCCAACTAGGGCGATGTCGAACTCCTGGTTCATCGTGTTGGTGGGAGAAGCCAGCGGCAGTTTTTCGTCAGGCGGATCATGCTGTCAACGCCGTCGCTCTCCGGGCCCCTCAGCATCCACGGCGGGCGGCACCTCCAGCAAGGAGGAGATTGTCATCTCCACTAGTGAGAAGGAGGATCAAGCGTGGCCGCAACATCTGTAGCGACAGCCCCGCCTCCTTTTGGAGGCCACTGTGCCGGACAAAGAAGAATTCTTCCACTGGTTGAAGATCATGACGGAGCGATCCTTCCGTCATATGGGCCCGACGCCACCCTCGCCGCCGTGTGCGGTCAAGGAGGAGCCACCGTCCCTGCAACGCTATCGCGTGAAGCCGAAGCGCGCATCCCCTCTCCCGTGAGTGAAGGAGGAGCCCCCGCTCCCGGGCAACCGCGACGACTCCTTTGCGAACACCAGGCTGCGACCGAACAAGGCTGCCATGGGCAACCGAGGCCCTGGCGTTGCTGCGATGATGACGACGAAACATATGGCAACGGTTGTGCGGTCGAGCAGGGTGGCCACGCGCACAAAGTGGTGGTCCGGTACAAGATATATTTGTTTTTTAGTTTTCAGTTCAAACGGCTGAATGAAATCCGACATGTTTGCATGAATTTTATCTTGTTATTTTAATTCTTATTTGAAATGTATGCGGATAATATTGGATGGCCGGCTCCCGTATCCATGTCCGCGCACTGCTCTCCCTTTGTCTGTGGACGGATACGGTGTTTGTTTTGTGGGTCAACGTTGGATATGACCTATGGAAGTTCTACGATGTAGAGTTCAGGAACCATCAGGTCGCGACCGAAGGCACACAACGACGCGCTTACTTTTTCTACCAAAATTAGCTACATAGCGAGTTAGTGAATCACTGAGTACGTGTTTGGTAACCCACATAGAGAGGTCAACCAGGCCTGCACGGGAAGAAAATATGTTATTTGGTTGCCTACGTTCACTATTGGGCCTGCATCACACGAAACTTAAAGTAGTTTCGAGCCAGGCCTGCTAGGAACTGTGAATCGGTGGTTTTTTCAGCCAATCAAGTTGAGTTGAGCCACATCGAGCGCACATGATGGCTTCCCTGGCACGAGAGTATACCAGTGCGATGCTAGCTAGTATATAGCCTATGCGTGTTATCTTCTCCTACCTCCACTAAGATCCTCTCAAATCTCCTTTCTTCTTCATCCCTTCTACTCTACACAACAATGCTTCGATTTGAGATAAGCTCTACACGAAAAAGATGCACATCAATGTTATGGTTCCATTCAGGCATTGGTTCGTAGTTTTGTCGACCCTAAATGCTTAATTTCGTGTTCCTGTTTGGAGCTATTTTGGATGAATTTTTTCATTCGTAGTGCATGGTTGACTGTTTGAAATTTCCTTTGACCGGTAGCTTCATCTCACAGTTTCGCAAGACTTTTGTGTTGCATATTTTCTATTTCGACAATCGTAGACAAGTAGATCTAAATCTTCCTCATGAACTGTACATATGTATATGTGTGATATGTTTTAATGACACCCCTTGATCTCCTACATACCTTCTATTCCTCCTCTCATCCTCCTCTCATGCATTCTACTACACTGGTGATGCGGAGCATCCTGCTGTCATCCCCATGGACCTAGCTACGTCCCCCCAAGTGCCAAGTGGACCAATGACACATGCACGTGCAAGAGTTCTTGAGACCGAGGTGACATCTCTCCTTAGTGACATTCCGTATGGCCCACATGAGACATGGCTAGTACCTCAATCCGGAATGCTATCTGTGCTTAGGTACCAATAATACCCTCTCGGAGATCCTCATGCTGATGGACAAGTCCACAAGTGCAAGGACATCGAGACTCAACAAGGAGAACCATCAAGATGCTACAGGACCCGGACATCCGGCCCCTGGAGACTTCAACCCCAGCAGCAGTCCAGATGCCGAGCACCTACATGCACCAGACATCCGACCCCATCCTGGAAATCTGGCCCAACCCTACAACACCGAAAGCCAGAGCCAACCCGAACATCCGGACTCGACCCTGGACATCCGGCCCCGTCTACGCACAATGTAAATGGGCCACTAGCCCATGTACCTGATGGAAATATGCCCTAGTGTCACATCCCTAGATTCTAGTGTTGCCTAGTGTTTGCATCTTGTCTGCATCATGTTTAACTTTCATGGCAATTTGAAATGGGGATGTTCAAACCCTAGCATCAAAGGAATTCAAATAGGTCCAAGCAAAATATTTTTCAATGATTTCAAAATGCCCTTTAAAAATGTTCATCATTTCTGATCAAGGTGGAAGCATCTACCAAAAATGGTTCAAATTTTTGCAGGACATATTTGGACTTTGAATTAATTCAAACATATTTGATTTGGAGCTATTTAAATGCTATATATATTTTAGATGCTCCAAAAATGTTGGAAATTGTTAAGGGTCACTGGAATAATTCAGAAAGCACCCATAATTATTTCTAGCGTTTTATGAAATGGTTTACTATTATTACTAAATCAAAACAGAGCAAAAAGAAATAGAAAAGAGAAAGAAGAAAACCCACCTCGCCTTACCTGTGCACCCCACCTGGCAGCCCAGCAACCGGCCAGCCCGGCTCCTCCCCTCCTACTGTCTTCAGCCTCCTGCCAGTAGGCAGGAGGGCGTGTGCCACCGGTGCGCACACACGCGCGAGGCCACCTCCAGCCTGCCTGCTCGCTCTGGACGGCTCTAGACGACGCCACACACCCCCTGACCTCTCTCTCTCTCACACACACCCGCGGCCTCTCCCCTCCTCTGCCCTCTCTTCCTGGCACCACGGAGCGCACCGGAGAGCGCCGTTGCTCGCCGCCGTAGCCACCGCGCACCCTAGGCCCCGTGCGGTGTCCAGCCACTGAGAGAAGCTCTTCCTCGTCTGCACGCTAAAGATCATAAGCCCGGGCGCACTTCATCGCCGTAAGCATCATCGTCTTCCTCGACGGCAACCGACGATCACCGTCGTCGATTTGAGAGCTACAGGACCTCCCTGAGCACTCTGAGCGTCTCTGTGAGATCACCGTGAGCCCCATGCCGTTTCCCCCTTCTTCCCCTATCAGCGCCCGCCCTCTAGCTGGCCACCGCACGAGTCCAAAGTGCCACCGGCCGCCATGGCCGACGAGCATGAGCTGTCGTGCTCCCCTAGCTCACTAGATGTTGCGCGCGTGCTCCTGCTCGACATAGCTCCCACCTGTGTCGCCCCGTTAGCTCGCTGCGAGTTGCAGCGCTGCGCCCGCTCAAACTCGAACTCCGGCCGCCGCCTCACTCGGCACCGCCGACACCACAACTCACCCCAGCTCCTTTCGCTTGCTCCATCAGATGCGCGCGAACCATAGCAACCCGTAGCCGCAAACCACGCGTGAAATGGTGCCTTGTAGCGAGAGCACGGTGAACCTCCGCCGTCGGGCTGGTCGTCGCCGGCCAAAGTCGGGTGATGATGACATGGCACCTCATTAGTGCCTAATCACCATGCTATTTAACCCCCTGACCCACTTACATATGGGCCCCACGCCCTTAATTAACCATAGCTTAATTCCTGTTTAGTTTTAACTAATCAAAGTGGCCCCACGCATCTGCGTTAACCTTGCTGACATGGCCCTTGACCGACGCCACCTGTTAGTGACCCAAGCCATCAATGTGACACTGACCAGTGGGTCCCATTGGTCAGGTTTGACCAGACTGACCTCTGTTGACTTGCTGACATCGTGATGATGCAGTGCTGACACCATAATTGTTTTCTGGATATTTAATAATGTTGGGGAACGTAGCAGAAATTCAAAATTTTCCTACGCGTCACCAAGATCTATCTATGGAGAAACCAGCAACGAGGGGAAGGAGAGTGCATCTACATACCCTTGTAGATCGCTATGCGGAAGCGTTCAAGAGAACGGGGTTGAAGGAGTCGTACTTGTCGTGATCCAAATCACCGGAGATCCTAGTGCCGAACGGACGGCACCTCCGCGTTCAACACACGTACAACCCGGTGACGTCTCCCATGCCTTGATCCAGCAAGGAGAGAGGGAGAGGTTGAGGAAGACTCCATCCAGCAGCAGCACAACGGCGTGGTGGTGGTGGAGGAGCGTGGTACTCCAGCAGAGCTTCGCCAAGCACCGCAAGAGACGGGGAGGGAGAGGGGTAGGGCTGCGCCAAGAAGGAGATTGAATCCGTGTCTTTGGCAGCCCAAAACCTCAAGTATATATAAGGGGAGGGGAGGGGCTGCGCCCCCATCTAGGTTTCCACCCCTAGGGGTGGCGGCCAGCCCTAGATCCCATCTAGGGGGCGGCCAAAGGGGGGGAGAGGGAGGCGCACCACTAGGTGGGCCTTAGGCCCATCTAAGCCTAGGGTTTACCCCCTTCCACTCTCCCTTGCGCCTTGGGCCTTGGTGGGGGGCACACCAGCACACCTGGGGCTGGTCCCCTCCCACACTTGGCCCATGCAGCCCTCCGAGGCTGGTGGCCCCACTTGGTGGACCCCCGGGACCCTCCTGGTGGTCCCGGTACGTTACCGATAAAACCCAAAACTTTTCCGGTGACCAAAACAGGACTTCCCATATATAAATCTTTACCTCCGGACCATTCCGGAACTCCTCGTGATGTCCGGGATCTCATCCGGGACTCTGAACAACATTCGGTAACCACATACAAACTTCCTTTATAACCCTAGCGTCATCGAACCTTAAGTGTGTAGACCCTACGGGTTCGGGAACCATGCAGACATGACCGAGACGTTCTTCGGTCAATAACCAACAGCATGATCTGGATACCCATGTTGGTTCCCACATGTTCCACGATGATCTCATCGGATGAACCACGATGTCGAGGATTCGATCAATCCTGTATTCAATTCCCTTTGTCTAGCGGTATTGTACTTGCCCGAGATCCGATCGTCGGTATCCCGATACCTTGTTCAATCTCGTTACTAGCAAGTCTCTTTACTCGTTCCATAACACATCATCCCGTGATCAACTCCTTGATCACATTGTGCACATTATGATGATGTCCTACCGAGCGGGCCCAGAGATACCTCTCCGTCACACGGAGTGACAAATCCCAGTCTCGATTCGTGCCAACCCAACAGACACTTTCGGAGATACCTGTAGTGTACCTTTATAGCCACCCAGTTACTTTGTGACGTTTGGCACACCCAAAGTATTCCTACGGTATCCGGGAGTTGCACAATCTCATGGTCTAAGGAAATGATACTTGACATTAGAAAAGCTTTAGCATACGAACTACACGATCTTTGTGCTAGGCTTAGGATTGGGTCTTGTCCATCACATCATTCTCCCAATGATGTGATCCCATTATCAACGACATCCAATGTCCATGGTCAGGAAACCGTAACCATCTATTAATCAACGAGCTAGTCAACTAGAGGCTTACTAGGGACATGGTGTTGTCTATGTATCCACACATGTATCTGAGTTTCCTATCAATACAATTCTAGCATGGATAATAAACGATTATCATGAACAAGGAAATATAACAATAATCAGTTTATTATTGCCTCTAGGGCATATTTCCAACAGCCTCCCACTTGCACTAGAGTCAATAATCTAGTTCACATCGCCATGTGATTAACACTCACAGGTCACATCGCCATGTGACGAACATCCAAAGAGTTTACTAGTGTCACTAAACTAGTTCACATCATCTTGTGATTAAGACTCAATGAGTTCTGGGTTTGATCATGTTTTGCTTGTGAGAGAGGTTTTAGTCAACGGGTCTGCAACATTCAAATCCGTATGTACTTCGCAAATTTCTATGTCATCTTGTAGATGCAACTACTATGCTACATTTGGAGCTATTCCAAACAACTGTTCTACTTGGAGCTATTCTAAATTGTTGCTCCATTATACGTATCCGGTATCTCTACTCAGAGCTATCCGGATAGGTGTTAAGCTTGCATCGACGTAACTCTTTACGTCGAACTCTTTACCACCTCCATAATCGAGAAAATTCCTTAGTCCACTAGTTACTAAGGATAACTTTGACCGCTGTCCTGTGATCCATTCTTAGATCACTCTTGTACCCCTTGACTGACTCATGGCAAGGCACATTTCAGGTGCGGTACATAGCATAGCATACTGCAGAGCTATGTTCGGAGTCCCGGATGAGATCCCGGACGTCACGAGGAGTTCCGGAATCGTCCGGAGGTAAAGATTTATATATGGGAAGTCCTGTTTTGGTCACCGGAAAAGTTTCAGGTTTTATCGATAACGTACAGGGACCACCGGGAGGGTCCCGGGGGTCCACCAAGTGGGGCCACCAGCCCCGGAGGGCTGCATGGGCCAAGTGTGGGAGGGGACCAGCCCCAGGTGGCTGGTGCGCCCCCCCACCAAGGCCCAAGGCGCAAGGGAGAGTGGAACGGGGCAAACCCTAGGCTCAGATGGTCCTAAGGCCCACCTAGTGGTGCGCCTCCCTCTCCCCCCCCCCTTTGGCCGCCCCCCTAGATGGGATCTAGGGCTGGCCGCCACCTCTAGGGGTGGAAACCTAGATGGGGGCGCAGCCCCTCCCCTCCCCTTATATATACTTGAGGTTTTGGGCTGCCAGAGACACGGATTCAATCTCCTTCTTGGCGCAGCCCTACCCCTCTCCCTCCTCGTCTCTTGCGGTGCTTGGTGAAGCCCTGCTGGAGTACCACGCTCCTCCACCACCACCACGCCGTTGTGCTGCTGCTGGATGGAGTCTTCCTCAACCTCTCCCTCTCTCCTTGCTGGATCAAGGCATGGGAGACGTCACCGGGCTGTACGTGTGTTGAACGCGGAGGTGTCGTCCGTTCGGCACTAGGATCTCCGGTGATTTGGATCACGACGAGTACGACTCCTTCAACCCCGTTCTCTTGAACGCTTCCGCATAGCGATCTACAAGGGTATGTAGATGCACTCTCCTTCCCCTCGTTGCTGGTTTCTCCATAGATAGATCTTGGTGACACGTAGGAAAATTTTGAATTTCTGCTACGTTCCCCAACAGTGGCATCATGAGCTAGGTCTATTGCGTAGATTCTATGCACGAGTAGAACACAAAGTAGTTGTGGGCGTTGATTTTGTTCAATATGCTTACCGTTACTAGTCCAATCTTGATTCGGCGGCATTGTGGGATGAAGCGGCCCGGACCGACCTTACACGTACTCTTACGTGAGACTGGTTCCACCGACTGACATGCACTAGTTGCATAACGTGGTTAGCGGGTGTCTGTCTCTCCCACTTTAGTTCGATCGGATTCAATGAAAAGGGTCCTTATGAAGGGTAAATAGCAATTGGCATATCACGTTGTGGTTTTTGCGTAGGTAAGAAACGTTCTTGCTAGAAACCCATAGCATCCACGTAAAACATGCAAACAACAATTAGAGGACGTCTAACTTGTTTTTGCAGGGTATGCTATGTGATGTGATATGGCCAAGAAGAATGTGATGAATGATATGTGATGTATGAGATTGATCATGTTCTTGGAATAGGAATCACGACTTGCATGTCGATGAGTATGACAACCGGCAGGAGCCATAGGAGTTGTCTTTATTAATTGTATGACCTGCGTCTCATTGAACAACGCCATGTAATTACTTTACTTTATTGCTAACCGGTAGACATAGTAGTAGAAGTAATAGTTGGCGAGCAACTTCATGGAGACACGATGATGGAGATCATGATGATGGAGATCATGGTGTCATGCCGGTGACAAGATGATCATGGAGTCCCAAGATGGAGATCAAAGGAGCTATATGATATTGGCCATATCATGTCACTATTATTTGATTGCATGTGATGTTTATCATGTTTTTGCATCTTGTTTACTTAGAACGACGGTAGTAAATAAGATGATCCCTCATAATAATTTCAAGAAGGTGTTCCCCCTAACTGTGCACCGTTGCGACTGTTCGTTGTTTCGAAGCACCACGTGATGATCGGGTGTGATAGATTCTAACGTTCATATACAACGGGTGTAAGACAGATTTACACACGCGAAACACTTAGGTTGACTTGACGAGCCTAGCATGTACAGACATGGCCTCGGAACACAAGAGACCGAAAGGTCGAGCATGAGTCGTATGGTAGATACGATCAACATGAAGATGTTCACCGATGATGAGTAGTCCGTCTCACGTGATGATCGGACACGGCCTAGTTGACTCGGATCATGTAATCACTTAGATGACTAGAGGGATGTCTATCTGAGTGGGAGTTCATAAGATGAACTTAATTATCCTGAACATAGTCAAAAGGTCTTCGCAAATTATGTCGTGGCTCGCGCTTTAGTTCTACTATTTAGATATGTTCCTAGAGAAAATTTAGTTGAAAGTTGATAGTAACAATTATGCGGACTAGGTCCGTAAACTGAGGATTGTCCTCATTGCTTCATAGAAGGCTTATGTCCTTAATGCACCGCTCAGTGTGCTGAACCTCGAACGTCGTCTGTGGATGTTGCGAACATCTGACATACACATTTTGATAACTACGTGATAGTTCAGTTAAACGGTTTAGAGTTGAGGCACCGAAGATGTTTTGAAACGTCGCGAAACATATGAGATGTTTCGGGGGCTGAAATTGGGATTTCAGGCTCGTGCCCACGTCAAGAGGTATAAGACCTCCGACGATTTTCTTAGCCTGCAAACTAAGGGACAAAAGCTCAATTGTTGAGCTTGTGCTCAGATTGTCTGAGTACAACTATCATTTGATTCGAGTGGGAGTTGATCTTCCAGATGAGATAGTGATATTTCTCTGAAGTCATTGCCACCAAGCTGCTAGAGCTTCATGATGAACTATAACATATCAGGGATAGATATGATGATCCTTGAAATATTCGTGATGTTTGACACCGCGAAAGTAGAAATCAAGAAGGAGCATCAATTGTTGATGGTTAGTGAAACCACTAGTTTCAAGAAGGGCAAGGGCAAGAAGGGATACTTCATGAAACGGCAAATCAGGTGCTGCTCTAATGAAGAAACCCAAAGTTGAACCCAAACCCGAGACTAAGTGCTTCTGTAATAAGGGGAACAACCACTGGAGCAGAATTACCCTAGATACTTGGTACATGAGAAGGCTGGCAAGGTCGGTAGAAGTATATTGGATATACATTGTGTTAATGTGTACTTTACTAGTACTCCTAGTAGCACCAGGGTATTAGATACCGGTTCGGTTGCTAAGTGTTAGTAACTCGAAACAAAAGGCTACGGAATAAACGGAGACTAGCTAAAAGGTGAGATGACGATATGTGTTGGAAGTATTTCCAAGGTTGATCAAATATCGTACGCTCCCTCTACCATCGAGATTGGTATTAAAACCTAAATAATTGTTATTTGGTGTTTGCGTTGAGCATAGACATGATTGGATTATGTCTATCGCGATACGGTTATTCATTTAAGGAGAATAATGGTTACTTTGTTTATTTGAATAATACCATCCCGATCGTAGTGATACACATTTTCATGCCAAAGGTATAAGATAGTAATGATAGTACCACACAAATGTGGCACTGCAATTTGAGTCATATTGGTATAAAACGCATGAAGAAGCTCCAAGTTGATGGATCTTTGGACTCACTCATTTTTGAAAGGATTGAGACATGCGAACCATGTTTGTTGGTAGATATGCATGAAGAAACTCTATACAGATGGATCGTTTGGACTCACTTGATTTTGAATCACTTGAGACATGCAAATCATACCACATGGGCAAGATGACTGAAAGCCTCGTTTTCAGTAAAATGGAACAAGAAAGCAACTTGTTGGAAGTAATACATCTTGATGTGCGCAGTCCAATGAGTGTTGAGGCATGTAGTGGATATCGTTATGTTCTTACTTCACAGATGATTTGAGTAGATACTGAGTATATTTACTTGATGAAACATAAGTCTGAATTATTGAAAGGTTCAAGTAATTTCAGAGTGAAGTTGAACATCGTCGTGACAAGAGGATAAAATGTCTATGATATGATCGTAGAGATGAATATCTGAATTACAAGTTTGGCATAGAATTAAGACATTGTGGAAATTGTTTCACGACTAATACAGCCTGGAACACCATAGTGTGATGGTGTGTCCGAACATCATAACTGCACCCTATTGGATATGATGCATACGATGATGTCTCTTATCGAATTACCACGATAGTTTATGGGTTAGGCATTAGAGACAACCGCATTCACTTTAAATAGGGCACCACATAATTCCGATGAGATGACACCGTATGAACTATGGTTTAGAGAAACCTAAGCTGTCATTTCTTAAAAGTTTGGGGTTGCGACGCTTATGTGAAAAAAGTTTCAGGCTGATAAGCTCGAACCCAAAGCGGATAAATGCATCTTCATAGGACACCCAAAACAGTTAGGTATACCTCCTGTCTCAGATCCGAAAGCAATAAGGGATTGTTTCTTGAATCGGGTCCTTTCTCGAGGAAAAGTTTCTCTAGAAAGAATTGAGTGGGAGGATGGTGGAGACTTGATAAGGTTGTTGAACCGTCTCTTCAACTAGTGTGTGGCAGGGCACAGGAAGTTGTTCCTGTGGCACCTACACCAATTGAAGTGGAAGCTTATGATAGTGATCATGAAATTTCAGATCAAGTCACTCCCAAACCTCGTGGGATGACAAGGATGTGTACTAATTCAGAGTGGTACGTAATCCTGTCTTGGAAGTCATGTTGCTAGACAACAATGAACCTACGAGCCATGGAGAAGTGATGGTGGGCCCGAATTCCGATAAATGGCTTGAGGCCATAAAATCCGAGAGAGGATCCATGTGTGGAAAACAAAGTGTAGACTTTGGCAGAACGGCTCGATGGTCGTAAGGCTGTTGAGTACAAATGGATTTTAAAAGGAAGACAGACAATGATGGTAAATGTCACCATTAAGAAAGCTCGACTTGTCGTTAAGATGTTTTCCGACAAGTTCAAGGAGTTGACTACGATGAGACTTTCTCACTCGTAGCGATGCTAAGAGTCTGTTGGAATTATATTAGCGATTACTGCATTATTTATGAAATCTTGCAGATAGGATGTCAAAACATTGTTTCCTCGATGATTTTTGAGGAAAGGTTGTATGTGATACAACCGGAAGGTTTTGTCAATCCTGAAAGATGCTAATAAGTATGCAAAGCTCCAGCAATCCTTCTAAGGACTGGAGTAAGCATCTCGGAGTTGGAATGTATGCTTTGATGAGATGATCAAAGATTTTGGGTGTATACAAAGTTTATGAGAAACTTGTATTTCCAAAGAAGTGAGTGGGAGCACTATAGAATTTCTGATGAATATATGTTGTTGACATATTGTTGATCAGAAATGACGTAGAATTTCTGGAAAGCATATAGGATTATTTGGAAAGTGTTTTTCAATAGAAAACCTGGATTAAGCTACTTGAACATTGAGCATCAAGATCTATAAGGATAGATCAAAACGCTTAATGGTACTTTCAAATGAGCACATACCTTGACATGATCTTGAAGGTGTTCAAGATGGATCAGTCAAAGAAGGAGTTCTTGCCTGAGTTGTAAGGTATGAAGTTAAGACTTAAAGCTCAACCACGGCAGAAGAAAGAGGAAGGACGAAGGTCGTCCCCTATATGGTATGTCATGCTGAGTACCGCACCTGATGTGTGCCTTGCCACATATTTGGCAAGAGGGTTCAAAGGTAATCTAGGAGTAGATCACCAGATAGCGGTCTAAATTATCCTTAGAGGAATAAGGATACGTTTCTCGGTTATGGAGGTGATAAAGAGTTCGACGTAAAGAGTTACGTCGATGCAAGCTTAACACCTATCCGGATAGCTCTGAGTAGAGATACCGGATACATATAATGGAGCAACAATTTAGAATAGCTCCAAGTAGAACAGTTATTTGAAATGGCTTCAAATGTAGCATAGTAGTTGCATCTACAAGATGAAATGTCCCTTAGCGTAGCATAGCTCTGCAGTATGCTATGCTGTGTACCGCACCTGAAATGTGCCTTGCCATGAGTCAGTCAAGGGGTACAAGAGTGATCTAAGAATGGATCACAGGACAACGGTCAAAGTTATCCTTAGTAACTAGTGGACTAAGGAATTTTCTCGATTATGGAGGTGGTAAAGAGTTCGACGTAAAGAGTTACGTCGATGCAAGCTTAACACCTATCCGGATAGCTCTGAGTAGAGATACCGGATATGTATAATGGAGCAACAATTTAGAATAGCTCCAAGTAGAACAGTTGTTTGGAATAGATCCAAATAGAACGTGGTAGCTGCATCTAGGAGATGACATAGAGATTTGTAAAGCACACACGGATCTAAAAGGTTCAGATCCGTTGACTATAACATCTCTCACAAGCATAACATGATCAAACCCAGAACTCATCGAGTGTTAATCACATGGTAATGTGAACTAGATTATTGACTCTAGTAAACTCTTTGGGTGTTAGTCACATGGGGATGTGACCTTGAGTGTTAATCACATATCGATGTGAACTGGATTATTGACTCTAGTGCAAGTGGGAGACTGTTGGAAATATGCCCTAGAGGCAATAATAAATTAGTTATTATTATATTTCCTTGTTCATGATAATCGTTTATTATCCATGCTAGAATTGTATTGATAGGAAACTCAGATACATGTGTGGATACATAGACAACACCATGTCCCTAGTAAGCCTCTAGTTGACTAGCTCGTTGATCAATAGATGGTTACGGTTTCCTGGCCATGGACATTGGATGTCGTTGATAACGGGATCACATCATTAGGAGAATGATGTGATGGACAAGACCCAATCCTAAGCATAGCACTAGATCGTGTAGTTCGTATGCTAAAGCTTTTCTAATGTCAAGTATCATTTCCTTAGACCATGAGATTGTGCAACTCCCGGATATCGTAGGAGTGCTTTGGGTGTGCCAAACGTCACAACGTAACTGGGTGGCTATAAAGGTACACTACGGGTGTCTCTGAAAGTGTCTGTTGGGTTGGCACGAATCGAGACTGGGATTTGTCACTCCGTGTAAACAAAGAGGTATCTCTGGGCCCACTCGGTAGGACATCATCATAATGTGCACAATGTGATCAAGGAGTTGATCACGGGATGATGTGTTACGAAACGAGTAAAGAGACTTGCCGGTAACGAGATTGAACAAGGCATTGGGATACCGACGATCGAATCTCGGGCAAGTATCGTACCGCTAGACAAAGGGAATTGTATACGGGATTGATTAAGTCCTTGAAATCGTGGTTCATCCGATGAGATCATCGTGGAACATGTGGGAGCCAACATGGGTATCCAGATCCCGCTGTTGGTTATTGACCGGAGAGTCATCTCGGTCATGTCTGCATGTCTCCCGAACCCGTAGGGTCTACACACTTAAGGTTCGGTGACGCTAGGGTTATAAAGATATTAGTATGCGGTAACCCGAAAGTTGTTCGGAGTCCCGGATGAGATCCCAGACGTCACGAGGAGTTCCGGAGGTAAAGAATTATATATAGGAAGTGCTATTTCGGCTATCGGGACAAGTTTCGGGGTCACCGGTATTGTACCGGGACCACCGGAAGGGTCCTGGGGGTCCACCGTGTGGGGCCACCTGTCCCGAGGGGGACACATGGGCTGTAGGGGGTGCGCCTTGGCCTATATGGGCCAAGGGCACCAGCCCCTAGAGGCCCATGCGCCAAGAGATGAGGGAGAGGAAGAGTCTTAAAGGGGGAAGGCACCTCCGAGGTGCCTTGGGGAGGAGGGACTCTTCCCTTGGCCGCGCCCTTCCTTGGAGGAAGGGCCAAGGCTGCGCGCCCCCTCTCCCTTGGCCCTATATATAGTGGGGGAAAGGGAGGGCAACGATACCTAAGCCCTGGCGCCTCCCTCTCCCTCCCATGACACATCTCCCTCCTCCCGCAGCGCTTGGCGAAGCCCTGTTGGAATCCCGCTACTTCCACCACCACGTCGTCGTGCTGCTGGATATCCATCAACCTCTCCTCCCCCCTTGCTGGATCAAGGAGGAGGAGACGTCGCTGCTCCGTACGTGTGTTGAACGCGGAGGTGCTGTCCGTTCGGCGCTAGGATCATCGGTGATTTGGATCACGACGAGTACGACTCCATCAACCCCGTTCTCTTGAACGCTTCCGCGCACGATCTACAAGGGTATGTAGATCCACTCCTCCCTCGTTGCTAGATGACTCCATAGATAGATCTTGGTGACACGTAGGAAAATTTTGAATTTATGCTACGTTCCCCAATAGTGGCATCATGAGCTAGGTCTATGCGTAGTTTCTATGCACGAGTAGAACACAAAGTAGTTGTGGGCGTTGATTTTGTTCAATATGCTTGACGTTACTAGTCTTATCTTGATTCGGCGGCATCGTGGGATGAAGCGGCCCGGACCGACGTTACACGTACTCTTACGTGAGACTGGTTCCACCGACAAACATGCACTAGTTGCATAAGGTGGCTGGCGGGTGTCTGTCTCTCCCACTTTAGTCGGATCGGATTCGATGAAAGGGTCCTTATTAAGGGTAAATAGCAATTGGCATATCACGTTGTGGTTTTTGCGTAGGTAAGAAACGTTCTTGCTAGAAACCCATAGCAGCCACGTAAAACATGCAACAACAATTAGAGGACGTCTAACTTGTTTTTGCAGGGTATGCTATGTGATGTGATATGGCAAAGGATGTGATGAATGATATATCTGATGTATGAGATTGATCATGTTCTTATAATAGGAATCACGACTTGCATGTCGATGAGTATGACAACCGGCAGGAGCCATAGGAGTTGTCTTAATTTATTTATGACCTGCGTGTCAACATAAACGTCATGTAATTACTTTACTTTATTGCTAACCGTTAGCTGTAGTAGTAGAAGTAATAGTTGGCGAGACAACTTCATGGAGACACAATGCTGGAGATCATGATGATGGAGATCATGGTGTCATGCCGGTGACGATGATGATCATGGAGCCCCAAGATGGAGATCAAAGGAGCTATATGATATTGGCCATATCATGTCACTATTATTTGATTGCATGTGATGTTTATCATGTTTATGCATCTTGTTTACTTAGAACGACGGTAGTAAATAAGATGATCTCTCATTAAAATTTCAAGAAAGTGTTCCCCCTAACTGTGCACCGTTGCAACAGTTCGTTGTTTCGAAGCACCACGTGATGATCGGGTGTGATAGATTCTAACGTTCACATACAACGGGTGTAAGACAGATTTACACACGCGAAACACTTAGTTTGACTTGACGAGCCTAGCATGTGTACAGACATGGCCTCAGAACACAGAAGACTGAAAGGTCGAGCATGAGTCGTATGGTAGATACGATCAACATGAAGATGTTCACCGATGTTGACTAGTCCGTCTCACGTGATGATCGGACACGGCCTAGTTGACTCGGATCATGTAATCACTTAGATGACTGGAGGGATGTCTATCTGAGTGGGAGTTCATAAGATGAACTTGTTTATCCTGAACATAGTCAAAAAGGATTTTGCAAATTATGTCGTAGCTCGCGCTTCAGTTCTACTGTTTAGATATGTTCCTAGAGAAAATTTAGTTGAAAGTTGATAGTAGCAATTATGCGGACTAGGTCTGTAAACTGAGGATTGTCCTCATTGCTTCATAGAAGGCTTGTGTCCTTAATGCACCGCTCAGTGTGCTGAACCTCAAACGTCGTCTGTGGATGTTGCGAACATCTGACATACACATTTTGATAACTACGTGATAGTTCAGTTAAACGGTTTAGAGTTGAGGCACCGAAGACGTTTTGAAACGTCGCGAAACATATGAGATGTTTCGAGGGCTGAAATTGGGATTTCAGGCTCGTGCCCACGTCAAGAGGTATAAGACCTCCGATGATTT
This sequence comes from Triticum dicoccoides, assembly GCF_002162155.2. Lineage (NCBI taxonomy): Eukaryota > Viridiplantae > Streptophyta > Magnoliopsida > Poales > Poaceae > Triticum > Triticum dicoccoides. The sequence continues at coordinate 59,118,493 of NC_041388.1, forward strand.
TCTTGGCCTACAAAGTAAGGAGAAAAGCTCAATTGTTGTGCTTGTGCTCAGATTGTCTGAGTACAACAATCGCTTGAATCAAGTGGGAGTTGATCTTCCAAATGAGATAGTGATGTTTCTCCGAAGTCATTACCACCAAGCTGCTAGAGCTTCGTGTTGAACTATAATATATTAGGGATATATATGATGATCCTTGAGATATTCGCGATGTTTGACACCACAAAAGTAGAAATCAAGAAGGAGCATCAATTGTTGATGGTTGGTGAAACCACTAGTTTCAAGAAGGGCAAGGGAACAAAGGGATACTTCATGAAACGGCAATTCAGCTGCTGCTCTAGTGAAGAAACCCAAGGTTGAACCCAAACCCGAGACTGAGTGCTTCTGTAATAAGGGGAACAGCCACTGGAGCAGAATTACCATAGATACTTGGTAGATGAGAAGGCTGGCAAGGTCGATAGAAGTATATTGGATATACATTGTGTTAATGTGTACTTTACTAGTACTCCTAGTAGCACCAGGGTATTAGATACCGGTTCGGTTGCTAAGTGTTTGTAACTCGAAATAAAAGCTACGGAATAAACGGAGACTAGCTAAAGGTGAGCTGACGATATGTGTTGGAAGTATTTCCAATGTTGATATGATCAAGCATCGCACGCTCCCTCTACCATCGAGATTGGTGTTAAACCTAAATAATTGTTATTTGGTGTTTGCGTTGAGCATAGACATGATTGGATTATGTCTATCGCAATACGGTTATTCATTTAAAGAGAATAATGGTTACTCTGTTTATTTGAATAATACCTTCAAATGGTCTTACACCTGAAATGAATGGTTTATTGAATCTCGATCATAGTGATACACATGTTCATGCCAAAAGATAGTAATGATAGTACCACCTACTTGTGGCACTGCCACTTAAGTCATATCGGTATAAAACGCATGAAGAAGCTCCATGTTGATGGATCTTTGGGCTCACTCGTTTTTGAAAAGTTTGAGGCATGCGAACCATGTCTATTGGTGTATATGCATGAAGAAACTTCATGCAAATGGACCATTTGGACTCACTTGATTTTGAATCACTTGAGACATGCAAATCATACCACATGGGCAAGATGACTGAAAGCCTCGTTTTCAGTAAAATGTAAATAGAAAGCAACTTGTTGGAAGTAATACATTTTGATGTGTGCAGTCCAATGAGTGCTGAGGCGTGTAGTGGATATCGTTATGTTCTTACTTCACAGATGATTTGAGTAGATGTTGAGTATATTTACTTGATGAATCACGAGTCTAAATTATTGAAAGGTTCAAGTAATTTCAGGGTGAAGTTGAAAGATCGTCGTGACAAGAGGATAAAAGATCTATGATATGATCATAGAGATGAACATCTGAATTACGAGTTTGGCACAGAATTAAGACATTGTGGAAATTGTTTCACAACTAATACAGCCTGGAACACCATAGTGTGATGGTGTGTCCGAACATCATAACTGCGCCCTATTGGATATGATGCATACCATGATGTCTCTTATCGAATTACCACGATAGTTTATGGGTTAGGCATTAAGAGATAACCACATTCACTTTAAATAGGGCACCACGTAATTCCGATGAGATGACACCGTATGAACTATGGTTTAGAGAAACCTAAGCTGTCATTTCTTAGAAGTTTGGGGCTGCGATGCTTATGTGAAAAAGTTTCAGGCTGATAAGCTCGAACCCAAAGCGGATAAATGCATCTTCATAGGACACCCAAAACAGTTGGGTATACCTCCTGTCTCAGATTCGAAAGCAATAAGGGATTGTTTCTAGAATCGGGTCCTTTCTCGAGGAAAAGTTTCTCTCGAAAGAATTGAGTGGGAGGATGGTGGAGACTTGATGAGGTTATTGAACCGTCTCTTCAACTAGTGTGTGGCAGGGCACAGGAAGTTGTTCCTGTGGCACCTATACCAATTGAAGTGGAAGCTTATGATAGTGATCATGAAACTTCAGATCAAGTCACTACCAAACCTCGTAGGTAGACAAGGATGCGTACTACTTCAAAGTGGTACGTAACCCTGTCTTGGAAGTCATGTTGCTAGACAACAATGAACCTACGAGCTATGGAGAAGCGGTGGTGGGCCAGGATTCCGATAAATGGCTCAAGACCATAAAATCCGAGAGAGGATCCATGTATGAAAACAAAGTATAGACTTTGGAAGAGCTACTTGATGGTCGTAAGGCTATTAGGTACATATGGATTTTAAAAGGAAGACAGACAATGATGGTAAGTGTCACCATTGAGAATGCTCGACTTGTCGTTAAGATGTTCCCCGACAAGTTCAAGGAGTTGACTACGATGAGACTTTCTCACTCGTAGTGATGCTAAGAGTCTGCTGGAATTATATTAGCAATTACTGCATTATTTATGAAATCTTGCAGATAGGATGTCGAAACATTGTTTCCTCGACGATTTTCTTTAGGAAAGGTTGTATGTGATACAACCGGAAGGTTTTGTCAATCCTGAAAGATGCTAATAAGTATGCAAAGCTCCAGTAATCCTTCTAAGGACTGGAGTAAGCATCTCGGAGTTGGAATGTACGCTTTGATGAGATGATCAAAGATTTTGGGTTTATACAAAGTTTATGAGAAACTTGTATTTCCAAAGAAGTGAGTGGGAGCACTATAGAATTTCTGATGAGTATATGTTGTTGACATATTATGGATCAGAAATGACGTAGAATTTCTAGAAAGCATATAGGGTTATTTGGAAAGTGTTTTTCAATGGAAAGCCTGGATTAAGCTACTTGAACAATGAGCATCAAGATCTATAAGGATAGATCAAAACGCTTAATGGTACTTTCAAATGAGCACATACCTTGACATGATCTTGAAGGTGTTCAAGATGGATCAGTCAAAGAAGGAGTTCTTGCCTGAGTTGTAAGGTATGAAGTTAAGACTTAAAGCCCGACCACGGCAAAATAGAGAGAAAGGACGAAGGTCGTCCCCTATGCTTAAGACATAGGCTCTACAGTATGCTATGCTGTGTACCGCACCTGAAATGTGCCTTGCCATGAGTCAGTCAAGGGGTACAAGAGTGATCTAAGAATGGATCACAGGACAGCGGTCAAAGTTATCCTTAGTAACTAGTGGACTAAGGAATTTTCTCGATTATGGAGGTGGTAAAGAGTTCGACGTAAAGAGTTACGTCGATGCAAGCTTAACACCTATCCGGATAGCTCTGAGTAGAGATACCGAATACGTATAATGGAGCAACAATTTAGAATAGCTCCAAGTAGAACAGTTGTTTGGAATAGCTCCAAATAGAACGTGGTAGCTGCATCTAGGAGATGACATAGAGATTTGTAAAGCACACACGGATCTAAAAGGTTCAGATCCGTTGACTATAACATCTCTCACAAGCATAACATGATCAAACCCAGAACTCATCGAGTGTTAATCACATGGTAATGTGAACTAGATTATTGACTCTAGTAAACTCTTTGGGTGTTAGTCACATGGGGATGTGACCTTGAGTGTTAATCACATATCGATGTGAACTGGATTATTGACTCTAGTGCAAGTGGGAGACTGTTGGAAATATGCCCTAGAGGCAATAATAAATTAGTTATTATTATATTTCCTTGTTCATGATAATCGTTTATCATCCATGCTAGAATTGTATTGATAGGAAACTCAGATACATGTGTGGATACATAGACAACACCATGTCCCTAGTAAGCCTCTAGTTGACTAGCTCGTTGATCAATAGATGGTTACGGTTTCCTGGCCATGGACATTGGATGTCGTTGATAACGGGATCACATCATTAGGAGAATGATGTGATGGACAAGACCCAATCCTAAGCATAGCACTAGATCGTGTAGTTCGTATGCTAAAGCTTTTCTAATGTCAAGTATCATTTCCTTAGACCATGAGATTGTGCAACTCCCGGATACCGTAGGAGTGCTTTGGGTGTGCCAAACGTCACAACATAACTGGGTGGCTATAAAGGTACACTACGGGTATCTCCGAAAGTGTCTGTTGGGTTGGCACGAATCGAGACTGGGATTTGTCACTCCGTGTAAACAGAGAGGTATCTCTGGCCCACTCGGTAGGACATCATCATAATGAGCACAATGTGATCAAGGAGTTGATCACGGGATGATGTGTTATGAAACGAGTAAAGAGACTTGCCTGTAACGAGATTGAACAAGGTATCGGGATACCGACGATCGAATCTCGGGCAAGTATCATACCGCTAGACAAAGGGAATTGTATACGGGATTGATTAAGTCCTTGACATCGTGGTTCATCCGATGAGATCATCGTGGAACATGTGGGAGCCAACATGGGTATCCAGATCCCGCTGTTGGTTATTGACCGGAGAGTCATCTCGGTCATGTCTGCATGTCTCCCGAACCCGTAGGGTCTACACACTTAAGGTTCGGTGACGCTAGGGTTATAGAGATATTAGTATGCGGTAACCCGAAAGTTGTTCGGAGTCCCGGATGAGATCCCGGACGTCACGAGGAGTTCTGGAGGTAAAGAATTATATATAGGAAGTGCTATTTCGGCTATCGGGACAAGTTTCGAGGTCACCGGTATTGTACCGGGACCACCGGAAGGGTCCCGGGGGTCTACCGGGTGGGGCCACCTGTCCCAGGGGGGCCGCATGGGCTGTAGGTGGTGCGCCTTGGCCTATATGGGCCAAGGGCACCAGCCCCTGGAGGCCCATGCGCCAAGAGATGAGGGAGAGGAAGAGTCCTAAAGGGGGAAGGCACCTCCGAGGTGCCTTGGGGAGGAGGGACTCTTCCCTTGGCCGCACCCTTGCTTGGAGGAAGGGCCAAGGCTGTGCCCCCCTCTCCCTTGGCCCTATATATAGTGGGGGAAAGGGAGGGCAACGATACCTAAGCCCTGGCGCCTCCCTCTCCCTCCCATGACACATCTCCCTCCTCCCGCAGCGCTTGGCGAAGCCCTGTTGGAATCCCGCTACTTCCACCACCACGCCGTCGTGCTGCTGGATCTCCATCAACCTCTCCTCCCCCCTTGCTGGGTCAAGGAGGAGGAGACGTCGCTGCTCCGTACGTGTGTTGAACGCGGAGGTGCTGTCCGTTCGGCGCTAGGATCATCGGTGATTTGGATCACGACGAGTACGACTCCATCAACCCCGTTCTCTTGAACGCTTCCGCGCGCGATCTACAAGGGTATGTAGATCCACTCCTCCCTCGTTGCTAGATGACTCCATAGATAGATCTTGGTGACACGTAGGAAAATTTTGAATTTATGCTACGTTCCCCAACAGACACCGATGAAGAGCTATATTATCTTCAGAAGTGCCAGGCAAGCAGAAACCCCTTGTTCATTCTGATACAATCCCACTCTCTCGCTCCTGCTCTCTTTTACTGCATTAGGACAACAACAATTCAACTGTTGCATGCTGCGGTAGTTGAACCCCTTTCCTCTGCATGACCTGTCATTGCCACAGTAAATAGATGAAACCCACTAGCATGAGTAGGAGTTGTTTGAGCCCTGATGTGCCTTCTCATTCATGCTTGTTTGTCATGCCTTCTATTGCTTAGAGTTGTGTCAGATCTGATTCATCGGGGATGAATTGGAAAGTTGTGAACATGTCCTACTGTTGAGAACTAAGTGTGTGAACACAATTTGGTAAAGGTAGCGGTGAGAGGTCATGTAGGAGTACATGGTGGGTTGTGTTGGGGAACGTAGTAATTTCAAAAAATTTCTACGCACACGCAAGATCATGATGATGCATACCAACGAGAGGGAGAGTGTTGTCCACATACCCTCGTAGACCGAAAGCGGAAGCGTTAGCACAACGCGGTTGATGTAGTCGTACGTCTTCACGATCCGACCGATCAAGTACTGAACGTACGACACCTCCGAGTTCAGCACACGTTCAGCCCGATGATGTCCCTCGAACTCCGATCCAGCCGAGTGTTGAGGGAGAGATTTGTCAGCATGACGGCGTGGTGACGATGATGATGTTCTATCGACGCAGGGCTTCGCCTAAGCACCGCTACAGTATTATCGAGGTTGACTATGGTGGAGGGGGGCACCGCACACGACTAAAAGATCAAACGATCAATTGTTGTGTCTCTAGGGTGCCCCCTGCCCAGGTATATAAAGGAGCAAGGGGGGGTGCGGTCGGTCAGGAGAGAGGGCGCACCAGGAGGAGTCCTACTCCTACCGGGAGTAGGACTCCCCCCTTTCCTAGTTGGATTAGGACTTGGGAGGGGGAAAGAGGAAGGAGAGGGGAAGGAAGGGGGGTACCGCCCCCTCTCCTTGTCCTATTCGGACTAGGGGGGAGGGGCGCGCGGCCCAGCCCTGGCCGCCTCTCCTCTTATCCGTAAAGGCCCATTAACCTCCCGGGGGGTTCCGGTAACCTTCCGGTACTCCGGTAAAATCCCGATTTCACCCGAAACACTTCCGATATCCAAACATAGGCTTCCAATATATCAATCTTCATGTCTCGGCCATTTCGAGACTCCTCTTCATTTTCGTGATCATATCCGGGACTCCGAACAACCTTCGGTACATCAAAACATATAAACTCGTAAAATAACTGTCATCGAAATGTTAAGCGTGCGGACCCTACGGGTTCGAGAACTATATAGACATGATAGAGACACGTCTCCGGTCAATAAACAATAGCGGAACCTGGATGTTCATATTGGCTCCCACATATTCTACGAAGATCTTTATCGGTCAAACCGCATAACAACATATGTTTTCCCTTTGTCATCGGTATGTTACTTGCCCGAGATTTGATCGTCGATATCTCAATACCTAGTTCAATCTCGTTACCGGCAAGTCTCTTTACTCGTTCTGTAATACATCATCCCGCAACTAACTCTTTAGTTGCAATTCTTGCAAGGCTTAAGTGATGTGCATTACCGGGAGGGCCCAGAGATACCTCTTTAACAATCGGAGTGACAAATCCTAATCTCGAAATACGCCAACCCAACAAGTACCTTCGGAGACACCTGTAGAGCACCTTTATAATCACCCAGTTATGTTGTGACGTTTGGTAGCACACAAAGTGTTCCTCCGGTAAACGGGAGTTGCATAATCTCATAGTCATAGGAACATGTATAAGTCATGAAGAAAGCAATAGCAGAATACTAAACGATCGTGTGCTATCCTAACGGAATGGGTCAAGTCAATCACATCATTCTCCTAATGATGTGATCTCATTAATCAAATGAAAACTCTTTGTCTATGGTTAGGAAACTTAACCATCTCGGATCAACGAGCTAGTCAAGTAGAGGCATACTGGTGACATATTGTTTGTCTATGTATTCACACATGTATTATGTTTCCGGTTAATACAATTCTAGCATGAATAATAAACATTTATCATGATATAAGGAAATAAATAATAACTTTATTATTGCCTCTAGGGCATATTTCCTTCAGTCTCCCACTTGCACTAGAGTCAATAATCTAGATTACACAGTAATGATTCTAACACCCATGAAGCCTTGGTGTTGATCATGTTTTTCTCATGGAAGAGGCTTAGTCAACGGGTCTGCAACATTCAGATCCGTATGTATCTTGGAAATTTCTATGTCTTCCACCTGGACTAAATCCCGGATGGAATTGAAGCGTCTCTTGATGTGCTTGGTTCTCTTGTGAAATCTGGATTCCTTCGCCAAGGCAATTGCACCAGTATTGTCATAAAAGATTTTCATTGGACCCGATGCACTAGGTATGACACCTAGATCGGATATGAACTCTTTCATCCATACTCCTTCATTTGCTGCTTCCAAAGCAGCTATGTACTCCGCTTCACACGTAGATCCCGCCATGACGCTTTGTTTAGAACTGCACCAACTGACAGCTCCACCGTTCAATGTAAACACGTATCCGGTTTGCGATTTAGAATCGTCCGGATCAGTGTCAAAGCTTGCATTAACGTAACCATTTATGATGAGCTCTTTGTCACCTCCATAAACGAGAAACATATCCTTAGTCCTTTTTAGATATTTCGGGATGTTCTTGACCGCTGTCCAGTGATCCACTCCTGGATTACTTTGGTACCTTCCTGCTTAGACTTATAGCAAGACACACATCAGGTCTGGTACACAGCATTGCATACATGATAGAGCCTATGGCTGAAGCATAGGGAACATCTTTCATTTTCTCTCTATCTTCTGCAGTGGTCGGGCATTGAGTCTTACTCAACTTCACACCTTGTAACACAGGCAAGAACCCTTTCTTTGCTTGATCCATTTTGAACTTCTTCAAAACTTTGTCAAGGTATGTGCTTTGTGAAAGTCCAATTAAGCGTCTCGATCTATCTCTATAGATCTTGATGCCCAATATATAAGCAGCTTCACCAAGGTCTTTCATTGAAAAACTTTTATTCAAGTATCCCTTTATGCTATCCAGAAATTCTATATCATTTCCAATCAACAATATGTCATCCACATATAATATTAGAAATGCTATAGAGCTCCCACTCACTTTCTTGTAAATACAGGCTTCTCCAAAAGTCTGTATAAAACCAAATGCTTTGATCACACTATCAAAAATGTTTATTCCAACTTCGAGAGGCTTGCACCAGTCCATAAATGGATCGCTGGAGCTTGCACACTTTGTTAGCTCCCTTTGGATCGACAAAACCTTCTGGTTGCATCATATACAACTCTTCTTCCAGAAATCCATTCAGGAATGCAGTTTTGACATCCATTTGCCAAATTTCATAATCATAAAATGCGGCAATTGCTAACATGATTCGGACAGACTTAAGCATCGCTACGGGTGAGAAGGTCTCATCGTAGTCAATCCCTTGAACTTGTCGAAAACCTTTCGCAACAAGTCGAGCTTTATAGACAGTAGCATTACCGTCAGCGTCAGTCTTCTTCTTGAAGATCCATTTATTCTCAATTGATTGCCGATCAACGGGCAAGTCAACCAAAGTCCACACTTTGTTCTCATACATGGATCCCATCTCAGATTTCATGGCCTCAAGCCCTTTTGCGGAATCTGGGCTCACTATCGCTTCTTCGTAGTTCGTAGGTTCGTCATGGTCTAGTAAGATAACTTCCAGAATAGGATTACTGTACCACTCTGGTGCGGATCTTACTCTGGTTGACCTACGAGGTTCAGTAACTTGATCTAAAGTTTCATGATCATCATCATTAACTTCCTCACTAATTGATGTAGGTGTCGCAGAAACCGGTTTCTGTGATGAACTAGTTTCCAATAGGGGAGCAGGTACAGTTACCTCATCAAGTTCTACTTTCCTCCCACTCACTTCTTTCGACAGAAACTCCTTTTCTAGAAAAACTCCAAATTTAGCAACAAAAGTCTTGCCATCGGATTTGTGATAGAAGGTGTACCAAACAGTCTCCTTTGGGTATCCTATGAAGACACATTTCTCCGATTTGGTTTCGAGCTTATCAGGTTGAAGCTTTTTCACATAAGCATCGCAGCCCCAAACTTTCAGAAACGACAACTTTGGTTTCTTACCAAACCACAGTTCATAAGGCGTCGTCTCAACGGATTTCGATGGTGCCCCATTTAACGTGAATATGACCGTCTCTAAAGCATAACCCCAAAACGATCGCGGTAAATCAGTAAGAGACATCATAGATCGCACCATATCTAGTAAAGTACAATTACGACGTTCGGACACACCATTACGCTGTGGTGTTCCGGGTGGCGTGAGTTGCGAAACTATTCCGCATTGTTTCAAATGAAGACCAAACTCATAACTCAAATATTCTCCTCCACGATCAGATCGTAGAAACTTTATTTTCTTGTTATGATGATTTTCAACTTCACTCTGAAATTCTTTGAACTTTTCAAATGTTTCAGACTTATGTTTCATTAAGTAGATATACTCATATCTACTTAAATCATCTGTGAAGGTGAGAAAATAACGATATCCGCCACGAGCCTCAACATTCATTGGACCACATACATCTGTATGTATGATCTCCAACAAATCTGTTGCTCTCTCCATAGTTTCGGAGAACAGTGTTTTAGTCATCTTGCCAATGAGGCACGGTTCGCAAGTACCAAGTGATTCATAATCAAGTGGTTCGAAAAGTCCATAAGTATGGAGTTTCTTCATGCGCTTTACACTGATATGACCCAAAATGGCAATGCCACAAATAAGTTGCACTATCATTATCAACTCTGCATCTTTTGGCTTCAATATTATGAATATGTGTATCACCACTATCGAGATTTAGCAAAAATAGACCACTCTTCAAGGGTGCATGACCATAAAAGATACTATTCACATAAATAGAACAACCATTATTCTCTGATTTAAATGAATAACTGTCTCGCATCAAACAAGATCCAGATATAATGTTCATGCTCAACGCTGGCACCAAATAACAATTATTTAGGTCTAATACTAATCCCGAAGGTAGATGTAGAGGTAGCGTGCCGACTGCGATCACATCGACTTTGGAACCATTTTCCACGTGCATCGTCACCTCGTCCTTAGCGAATCTTCGCTTAATCCGCAGCCCCTGTTTCGAGTTGCAAATATTAGCAACAGAACAAGTATCAAATACCCAGGTTCTACTGCAAGCATTAGTAAGGTACACATCAATAACATGTATATCACATATACCTTTGTTCACCTCGCCATCCTTCTTATCCGCCAAATACTTGGGGCAGTTCCGCTTCCAGTGACCAGTCTGCTTGCAGTAGAAGCACTCAGTATCAGGCTTAGGTCCAAACTTGGGTTTCTTCTCCTGAGCAGCAACTTGCTTGCTGTTCTTCTTGAAGTTCCCCTTCTTCCCTTTGCCCTTTTTCTTGAAACTGGTGGTCCTATTGACCATCAACACTTGATGCTCCTTCTTGATTTCTACCTCCGCTGCCTTTAACATTGCGAAGAGCTCGGGAATTGTCTTATCCATCCCTTGCATATTATAGTTCATCACGAAGCTCTTGTAGCTTGGTGGCAGTGATTGGAGAATTCTGTCAATGACGCTATCATCCGGAAGATTAACTCCCAGTTGAATCAAGTGATTGTAGTACCCAGACATCTTGAGTATATGCTCACTGACAGAACTATTCTCCTCCATCTTGCAGCTGTAGAACTTAGTGGAGACTTCACATCTCTCAATCCGGGCATTCTTTTGAAATATTAACTTCAACTCCTGGAACATCTCATATGCTTCATGACGTTCAAAACGTCGTTGAAGTCTCGGTTCTAAGCTGTAAAGCATGGCACACTGAACTATCGAGTAGTCATCAACACGTGTCTGACAGGCATTCACAATGTCTGCAGTTGCTGGTGCAGGTGGTACACGTAGCGGTACTTCCAGGACGTAATTCTTCTGAGCAGCAATGAGGATAATCCTCAAGTTACGGACCCAGTCCGTGTAATCGCTACCATCATCTTTCAACTTTGCTTTCTCAAGGAACGCATTAAAATTCAATGGAACAACAGCACGAACCATCTATCTACAATCAACATAGACAAGCAAGATACTATCAGGTACTAAGTTCATGATAAATTTAAGTTCAATTAATCATATTACTTAAGAACTCCCACTTAGATAGACATCCCTCTAATCCTCTAAGTGATCACGTGATCCATATCAACTAAACCATGTCCGATCATCACGTGAGATGGAGTTGTTTCAACGGTGAACATCACTATGTTGATCATATCTACTATATGATTCACTGTCACACCCTAGCTAGTTCAAGCATTAGAGTGTGCATCATGTTTAAATTCCTTTTAAATTTGAAATGGGGATGACAGAACCCCCAGCACCCCCCTGGAACAACTAGGGTTTACTAAAAACTTTTTCAATGAACCTGAAATGCCCTTCTAAAAAGCCCACCCTTTTTGTTTTGGGTTAAAACCTTTGACAAAAATGGTGCACATTTTTCTAGGACATCAAAGGTCATTGGATTAATCCTTATGGTATTTGCATTTGGGCATTTAAATGCTATAAAATATTTTAAATGCTCAAATAATCATAAAATAAAATGTTTGCTGTTGGATATATTGTAAGCAGTGGCCATGATTAATTTTATGATTTTTGGTAATGCCCTGGCATTTTTAATAAAGCCTTGAAGTTATAGAAATAATAAATAAATAAAAAACAGAAAAGGAGGGAAAGAACAGGGGCTTACCTGGCGCAGCCCACCAGCCCACCCGGCTCGGCCCAGTCCACTGGCTCATGCCAGCCGTCCCCCTCCTCTTGCCAGGAGGACGAGGAGCGCGTGGCCGGCACCCGCGGCCACACGCCGTCCACCTCCTGCTTCCGCCGACGCCTTGGAGGCGTCCATGAGTGCCACGCCGACCCCCACGTCTCCCTCACTTTCTTCCCACTCTCCTCGTGGCCTCTCCCCCTCTCTGGCTCTCTCCCCATCTTCCTGCCGAGCGCAGCCGTCGCCGCCGACAACCTTCACCGCAGCCACCGCCGTCCATTCGTTGCCCCATCATGCCAGGAAGCTCCGCCGTCGTCGACTACATCAAGTAGGCCGAGCCCTGAGCGCTCGCTCGCCCCGGAGACGCTGCACCGAGCTCGTCCTCAACTCCGGCCACCGGAGATCCCCTTCGCCGCCCCGCTTGCTCCAGCCCTTCCCCGAGCTCGCCGTTCGCTCCCCTGCAACCGCTGTGAGCTCCGCCACCGCTTCCCCCTCTCCCCGCGCTCGTCTGCGTCCTCTAACAATCTCTGCCATCGAAGCCGAAGCTCGCCGCCGCCACTGCACGTCGCCGTCGTGGCCACAGCCATGTTGGGACGCCACCGAGCACGCCTTCGTCTTCCACGCACTCGCACGAGCCCGTAGCACCCCCGCACGCCCCTTGTCGTGCCCCCTAGCGACTTGCTCGACCTCACCCGAGCTCCGGCCGCCGCCAAACTCGTCGCCGGCGACGTTTCCGGCCACCCCAGCTCCACCCACTGCCACCACTCGACGCGGCTTCCTCCCCGCATCATGTAGATAGTCTCCTCCGCCCTTTTGGTCGCCGGAGTTCAAATCCCGCACTGCCCCGCCGCGTCTGGCCTCGCCGGCGGCTAGACGCCGGCGAGTTTGACTCTGTTTGACCCCTGTGTGGGCCCAGGTTGACCCCCTTGAGTCTATGACAGGTGGGGCCGGTCTGCTAATTAGTTTAGGATTAGTTTTAACTAATTTTAATTAGTTTAGTCACTGACATGAGGGCCCAGGCCCCACTGACAGCTAATTAGTGTTAATTTAATTCTGTTAATTAGCTGAGTCACTGACAGACAGGGCCCACCAGTCAGGTTTGACCTGGCCGACCCAGTTGACTGCTGACGTCACACCTATGTCATGCTGACGCATTAATTCAATTACTGGAATTATTCTTATATAGGAAATTCCAGAAAATAGCCAAAACTTCTAAAAATCATAGAAAATCAACCACAGCTCCAAATGCAAAGATTTATATATGAAAAATCATCATAAAAATTCAATATATCCATATGTAATGGTTTCATGCATGACAAAACAAGTTAACCTTGCTGTTTAAGCAGAATAAGATAATACACTAATAAGGCTATGTTTAATGGGCTAACATTTGAATCTTTGGTTCAAATGAGTTCATTCCATCCTGTTTTAGCTTGCATTAGGCCAAGACACTTTCATCTTGCCATGTCATGGCATGCATCATATTGTTGCTTATTGTCATGTGTTGATTATGTTCGGTGTGCCTTTCGTGGTAGGTTCTGCCTCCGAGGATAACCCCGAGTATCCGTCTGAAGGGCAGTACCCTAATACCACTACATCAGGCAAGCAACCATTGATCATTCCGATACAAACCCATGTTCTTGCTTCTGCTCTTTTTTACTACATTAAGACAACGCGATTCAAACTGTTGTGTGCTATGGTAACTAGATGAAACCCACTAGCATGTGTAGGAGTTGATTGAGCCATGTATGTGATTCCTACCTTGCTATGCCTGCTATGCTTAGAGTTGTGTCAGGTCTGGTCCATCTGGGTGATGGGCTAGAGTGAAATGGTTATATCGGTTATGTGAAGGATGTGCTGAACATGATTTGGTAAAGGTATCGATGAGAGGCCATGTAGGAGTACATGGTGGGTTGTTTCATTGAGGCCGTCCATAAGAACTGAGAACTGTACGTGTGATTTAAGATGCAGTTACTACCATACATTGGGCCCGAAACCAATGGACCCTCTCGGCTACTTATTCACCCTAGTACTCTGTCCAGGAGTTGAAAATAGTTTCTAGTGTTTGTAGGTTATGTGTTGGTGGCCGTGCGTAGCGCTGATCCTAGGGATGGGCTATGTTGCGGTAGATACACCGTGGCACGGTGTACCGAGTCGCCTGTTTGGTGTCTCGGGAACCCTGTTCACATCGTTCGGGGCCGTATGTGGAAACCTCGGCCGGACTCCCTGCGGATGGAACCTGGATAGGCGATACACCTGGACTAGAGACTTGAGTGTTTGGGTAGGCCGTGGCCGACACCCTCGTTGGGCTTCCGCTTGAAGGTTGCCGAGTACATGTCGTGTAAACGGCGGTAAGTGGTGAAAGCGTGTATGAAGAAGTACACCCCTACAGGGTATAAAACTATTCGAATAGCCGCGTCCGCGGTAAAGGACTACTTGGTTTCCTATACAGTTCATAGACAAGTTAATGGATAATACTAAAAGACTCAAGATAAGTGTGAGTACCGAGGATGGCCCTCTCGTAGGATGACGAGGGAGGATCCCTGGTGGAGTATTGTGTTGGTGAGTAGTGGACTCGTGTGCGAAAACTATTTTACTAGTGGAGTTCTGTAGGATAGCTTAGCCAAGAGTCAAAGCTGGCTTGCTGCAATAACCCCACCACCTTCTTGAGAATGAGCATGTATAGTAGGTTCTGTTGTAAGACTTGCTGAGTACCTTTGTACTCATGTTTGCTTAATTACTGTTTTCAGACGACAACACCGCCCCTCCGATGGGTTCTACGTAGACCTTGATATCGACGAGTGACTAGTCACCCAGGTGGTGATCCTGGCCATGGAGGGCCCTATGTAGATAGACAGGCTTCGAAAGCCTTCTTGCTTTCTAGTGTCTGTACCCAGACTATTTACTTCCGCTTGTGCTTGTATGATTGTATGACTTGAGTGTTGGGTCGTGTGACCCCTACTTGTATGAACATGTTATGTATGGCTCTCTGGAGCCTTTAAATAAAGTACTTGAGTTGTAGAGTTTTGTTGTGATGCCATGTTGTATGTACTCATATCGGGCATATTGTGTGTATGATTGAAATGCTTGGTATGAGTGGGATCCGACAATCTAGTTGTTTATCCTTGGCAGCCTTTCTTATGGGGAAATGTAGTCTATTGTTCCTCAAGCCATAGTAGTCCGCTACAGCCCGGTTCACCGGAGTCCTGCTAGCCCAGCACTACTGCTCAGGACGCTTGACTGGCCGGCATGTGTTTCACTTCATTCCTATGTCTGTCCCTTTGGGGAAATGTCACGCGGTGACATCCGGAGTCCTGCCTAGCCTGCTACAGCCCGGGTTCCCTGGAGTCCTGTTAGCCTAGTGCTATAGCCCGGAATCACTCGCTGATGACCGACATGCTCGATGTGATTCATGTATGCCTGTCTTCATAGGTCTGTGCCGCTTTGGGTTCATGACTAGCCATGTTGGCCCGGGTTCTCTGTCATATGGATGCTAGCGACACTATCATATACGTGAGCCAAAAGGCGCAAACGGTCCCGGGCCATGGTAAGGCGACACCCATGGGATACCGTGCGTGTTACCGGCTAGATCGATGTGACTTGGAATCGGGGTCCTGACAGCGTTTGCATCAGAGCCGGACTGCCTGTAGGTTCGTTGAGCCAAACTGGTCGATGTCGAATCTAGAAATTCTTTAGTTATATGTAGGGGAATTGATTGTGGGAGGGAACGTAAGGCTCTTTTACTCCTTTACCTTATGCCCTCTGATCTGAGTTATTTTCTTCTCATTCAACGTGGGTTAAGGACTAGGCTCTCTTCTTCTATCAGATTCACGTGTTACTAATCCATAGTAGCTTATAGGATTGTTGTTACAAGCCCCAGTTCAGTTTCTACTACTTTTAGTATGTTGCCAGTTGAATCAGATCCTTGATATGATGTTGTTGAGTGGTATTGCAAACTGTTGTGGATGTCTCAAATTTTTCTGAGCATTTACAGTTGTTATGCTGTCCAATTTTCCCTAGAAATTCTAATGTCTTTGCATTGTGGTTGTGCTTTCAGATGGCCAACCGTGCTCAAAACCAAGTGGTTCGCCTAACCCGGTGCCTCGACGTGCCCGGTCATACTGCTATGTTAGTCCGGGTAATGATCGAGACGGGTTACCGTTGGTATCCCGAATACACCGTCGAAGAGCAATTCTGAGACTTTAATCAAAGCCAATATTTCTGCACCGTCAGGATATTTCCTTCTTATCCTGGATCTACCGAGCCCCTTCACTATTCCTATGGACTCGGGGTTACTGTTGAGATGGCTGTGCAGGATGCTGCCTATTCCATGATGACCATCATGCGAGTCAGGACTGGCCTGCTTCAGAACACTGACTTCCGTTACATGCCAGCTTCACTTCCGGGAGCGCAAGGCTATCTCCAGGCTATCTATGCTGACTCCACTCAGGAGGACTCTCTAACTCGTACCACTGCCGAGATGCTCGAGGATAAAGACCGAGAGAATCGGGCCTTGAGGCTGGAGCTTTTCAACACCCGCGCTGATCATTGGGCCACATTGACTCGGTTTGCACCTGTGATGCAAGCTATATGTATGGATACAAGGGATCTGTATCCTGTGAGATCTGCTCTGCCAGACATGGTGGATTGGCGTGATGTGGGAGGCATCACCCCACCCCGTGGTCCCCGCAGGCCACCGTTTGTTGGTCCAAGACCTCACCCTAGCCCCTTTAGTCCACAAGCTCCTCAGGACCGTTTGTTCCCGGATGATCACGTTGAACTTCCAGGCTATGGAGGTGACTTCTATGAGGACTATTACGGAGCCGTCTGAGTTAGCAGTAGTACCACTAGTATTGTAATAGTTGTATCTTCACTGTCCTGCGTGACTTGTGGAATATGACTTTGTGTGTAATCAATTCCAGAGGTGTAGACAAATAATGTATAGGAGCTTGGAATGCCTCCGATGAGATGTAATGTCTTTCACTGTAGTTGTACTCTAGCCTGGGCTTGTACTAAACTATGTACGGTGTGTATGACCAATGGTATATATATGGTAGTTTCTATATTACCATGTCGTGCAATGAACATCTTAGCATTCCATGTTATCTATTACATTCTGCACTTCCTTGTTAAGTTGTGCCATCCTTATCTAAACCGTTGTCTTGTTTTCTCCTAGGATGGTCAACACCCGCAGCAACCCTGCTGCCCCGGAGCAGGGGGGAGCCAGTGCAGCTAGGGGTGAAAATCTGCCTCACCCGCCTTCCCTGGCCGAAGTGATGCTGGAGGCGGAAAGAAACAAGCGTGAGACTAACCGCCTGCTGGAGCGGATTGAGCAGCACACTGCACGCCATCAGCGAAATGACTTGGTGTCAATCAATGACTTTATCAAACTGTACCCACCAAAGTTTAACCATTCTATTGAGCCCCTCGACGCGGATGACTGGCTTCGAGCATCACCCACAAGCTACGTTCTGCCAACGTAGCCGAAGCCGACAAGGTTACTTATGCTACCTATGACCTCAAAGGCCCTGCTAGCCTTTGGTGGGAAAACTTCAAAGCTATGCGCCCGGTAGGCCAAATTACTACTTGGGCTGAATTCAGTGAGGCTTTCCGTGAGCATCACATTCCGGAAGGTCTCATGGATCGCAAGAGGGAAGAGTTCTGCAATTTCACCCAAGGAAGACTGACTGTGGACGCATATAGTCGTGAATTTGGGAATCTGGCATGTTATGCTCCTGAAGAGGTATCTACCGACGCTAAGAAGCAGGCAAGGTTCCGCAAAGGGACTTAGCCCTGAGCTTCGCCGCGATCTTCGTCTGCACGAGTGCACATCCTTTGAGAAGTTGGTCAATAAAGCCATCAGCGCTGAGACAGGCCAGACTGATTATGACACTTCACGCAAGCACTCCCATGATTTTGGCTCTTCATCCGGCTCTGGAGCTTAGAAGCGCTGGGTGTGGATTCCAAGCACGACACTGCCACCCAGGTTTATTCCAAGGCCATCCTTTGAGGCGCCTCGTCCCAACCAGCAGTTTGCACCGCCCAAGCCCTATGGTGGCCCGCTGCTAATGCTGCTCCTCGTCCCAGCGTGGTGACGTGTTTCAAGTGTGGATAGCCGGGTCACTATAGCCGAGAGTGTCCCCAGAACAACAACCCCAATCAATCTGGAAAGTCCATTGGCCGTGGTAAGCCAGCGGGAAAGACATTCTACGCCAAGCCGGTCACCACTACACGTGGCCATGTCAACTATGTCTCAGCCGAGGAGGCTCACGAGGATCCTAATGTCGTCCTTGGTATGCTCCTTGTTAACTACCATCCGACATCTGTTCTTTTTGATACTGGAGCATCTCATTCATTCATATCCGAGAACTATGCTCGATTGCATAACACGACATTCTGTGACATGCCCACTTCCATGGTAATTAAAACTCCGGGTTCCAAATGGCAAACTTCTAGAGTAAGCCATGAGAACGAAATTCTTGTCGATAGACTTGTCTTCCTTGCATCCTTAATAGCTCTCAAGTCCTCGGACATAAACATCATCTTGGGTATGGACTGGATCTCAGCTCATTATGCTAAGATTGATTGTGCCACTAGAACCGTTCAACTTACTCATCCATCGGGAAAGACAGTCAATGTCTTAACTCGAGTGGCCAAGCGCCAGCTTTACTCCCTAAATGCCAACCCCCTTCCAGACCTTGAGGATGTTCCGGTAGTCCGGGACTTCCCGGATGTCTTTCCCGAAGAACTGCCAGGTGTTCCACCTGACAGGGATGTCGAGTTCATGATAGACCTTGTCCCAGGAACCGTTCCAATTTCTAGGAGACCCTACAAGATGGCACCCTTAGAACTAGCCGAGCTTAAGAATCAACTCGATGAGTCCTTGAAAAAGGTTTCATCCATCCTAGTTCCTCTCCTTGGGCTTGCCCCGTCCTCTTCGTCAAGAAGAAGGATGGAACGGATCGAATGGTTGTAGATTACCGACTTGTCAACCTGGTCACTATCAAGAACAAGTATCCGCTTCCCAGGATCAACGATCTGTATGATCAGCTCGCTGGATCCTCAGTCTTTTCCAAGATGGATTTGAGGTTAGGCTACCATCAGATCAAAATCAAAAATGGGGACATTCCCAAAACGGCCTTTGTTACTCGTTATGGCCAATACGAGTACAGCATTATGTCCTTCGGTTTAACCAATGCCCCAGCTACCTTCTCTCGGTTAATGAACTCGGTCTTCATGGAGTACTTGGATAAATTCGTCGTAGTATACCTCGATGACATACTCATCTACTCCAAGAATGAAGAGGAACATGCCGAACATCTAAGGCTGGTATTGATGAAACTTCGAGAGCATCGCCTTTATGCCAAATTCTCCAAGTGTGAATTTTGGTTGCCAGAAGTGACCTATCTAGGCCATGTAATCTCTGGAAAGGGTATTGCTGTCAATCCCGAGCGAGTTCAAGCTGTCCTTGATTGGACTCCACCTGAGATGGTCAAGCAAGTTCGGAGCTTCCTTGGCTTAGCGAGCTACTGCCGTCGCTTCGTCGAGAATTTCTCCAAGGTTGCTAAGCCTCTAACTGAACTCCTCAAAAAATATAAAAAGTTTGAGTGGACCCCACAGTGCGAGTTCAGCTTCCAGGAACTGAAAAGACGCCTAACATCTGCTCCCATACTGGTACCACCAGATTTCTCCAAGGACTTTGTTATCTATTGCGACGCCTCGCGACAAGGACTAGGTTGAATACTCATGCAGGATCGTCAGGTAATTGCCTATGCTTCACGGCAATTACACCCACATGAGGAAAACTATCCCACACATGATCTAGAGCTTGCAGCTGTAGTCCATGCACTCAAAACTTGGCGACATTACCTCCTTGGTAATCGTTGCGAGATCTTCACCGATCACCAAAGTTTGAAATATATCTTCACCCAACAGGATTTGAATCTCAGGCAACGACGTTGGGTCGAGTTGATCTCCGATTACGACTTAGGAATAACTTACACCCCGGGCAAAGCCAATGTCATGGCTGATGCGCTAAGTCATAAATCTTACTGTAACAACCTGATGTTACACCAAAGCCAACCACTTCTCCATGAGGAATTTCGTAAGCTCAATCCTCACATTGTTCCTCGAGGATTCCTATCCACACTGGTGGCGAAACCTACCCTTATGGATCAGATCATCAAGGCACAGAAGGTAGATCCGGGAATCTCCCGTATTAAGAGAAACATTAAGAAAGGAGTCGCGAATTGTTTCTCCGTTGATGATCAAGGTGTCGTATACTTTGGAAACCGCTTAGTGGTTCCAAAGGCATGAAACCTGAGGCGGCTGATCCTTAAGGAAGCTCATGAATCCCCTCTCACCATTCATCCCGGTAGTACTAAAATGTATCAAGACCTACGCCAGAGGTTTTGGTGGACTAGGATGAAGAGAGAAATCGCTCAATACATTGCTAATTGCGACGTTTGTCGTCATGTTAAAGCAGAGCATCAACGGCCTGCTGTCACCCTTCAACCTTTGGCTATTCCCGAGTGGAAATGGGATAAAATCAGATTTCATCACTGGGTTTCCCAGGACCAAGAGAGGGAATAATGCCATCTTCATCGTGATCGACCGACTTTCCAAGGTAGCCCATTTCCTACCTTTTCGTGAGAGTATCACCGCTAGCCAGCTAGCTGAGTTATACATCTCCCAAATAGTGTCACTTCATGGTGTCCCATTGGAAATTAACTCAGACCGTGGGAGTCTCTTCACCTCTCGATTTTGGGAAAGTTTCCAAAATGCTATGGGAACTCGTCTCACTTTTAGCACCACCTTCCATCCTCAATCAAGTGGTCAAGTAGAGCGAGTCAATCAAATTCTAGAAGATATGCTCCGAGCTTCTGTCATCTCATTCGGAATGGGTTGGGAGAGATGCCTTCCATTCGCGGAGTTTGCTTATAACAATAGTTATCAAGCTAGTTTGGGCAAAGCTCCTTTCGAAGTCCTCTATGGACAAAAATGTTGAACGCCTCTTAACTGGTCAGAAACCGGGGAAAGCCAACTCTTTGGCCCGGATATGATTCAGGAAGCAGAAGAGCAGGTTCGCGTTATTCGTGAGAAATTGAAAACATCCCAATCTCGTCAAAAGAGTCAATATGATCGTAAATATAAGCTTATGACTTATGAAGTCGGCGAGAAGGCTTACCTTCGGGTTACTCCGTTAAAGGGAACCCATCGTTTCGGTATCAAAGGAAAATTGTCTCCTCGTTACATCGGACCCTTTCGCATTCTTGCCAAATGAGGAGAAGTTGCCTACCAATTGGAACTACCTTCGCATCTTTCCAGAGTTCACGATGTCTTCCACGTTTCTCAACTCAGGCGTTGCTTCGCGGATCCTATCCGTGGAGTGGACCATGAAACGCTTGATTTACAAGATAGCCTCTCATATCGGGAATATCCCGTTCGTATCCTTGATCAAGCCGAGCGTACCACTCGACGTCATAATATCAAGTTTCTCAAGGTACATTGGTCACACCATTCCGAGAAAGAAGCCACTTGGGAAAGGGAGGATCGTCTTCGACTCGAGTACCCCACCTTCTTTCCGGAGGATCCTAAATCTCGGGAGGAGATTCTTTTGAGTGGGGGTGAGTTGTCACACCCTAGCTAGTTCACGCATTAGAGTGTGCATCATGTTTAAATTCCTTTTAAATTTGAAATGGGGATGACAGAACCCCCAGCACCCCCCTGGAACAACTAGGGTTTACTAAAAACTTTTTCAATGAACCTGAAATGCCCTTCTAAAAAGCCCACCCTTTTTGTTTTGGGTTAAAACCTTTTACAAAAATGGTGCACATTTTTCTAGGACATCAAAGGTCATTGGATTAATCCTTATGGTATTTGCATTTGGTCATTTAAATGCTATAAAATATTTTAAATGCTCAAATAATCATAACTGTTGGATATATTCTAAGCAGTGGCCATGATTAATTTTATGATTTTTGGTAATGCCCTGGCATTTTTAATAAAGCCCTGAAGTTACAGAAATAATAAATAAAGAAAAAAACAGAAAAGGAGGGAAAGAACAGGGACTTACCTGGCGCAGCCCACCAGCCCACCCGGCTTGGCCCAGTCCACTGGCTCATGCCAGTCGTCCCCCTCCTCTCGCCAGGAGGACGAGGAGCGTGTGGCCGGCGCCCGCGGCCACACGCCGGCCACCTCCTGCTTCCGCCGACGCCCTGGAGGCGTCCACGAGTGCCACGCCGACCCCCACGTCTCCCTCACTTTCTTCCCACTCTCCCCGTGGCCTCTCCCCCTCTCTGGCTCTCTCCCCATCTTCTTGCCGAGCGCAGCCGTCACCGCCGACAAGCTTCACCGCAGCCACCGCCGTCCATTCGTTGCCCCGTCATGCCAGGAAGCTCCGCCGTCGTCGACTACATCAAGTAGGCCGAGCCCCCAGCGCTCGCTCGCCCCGGAGACGCTGCATCGAGCTCGTCCTCAACTCCGGCCACCGGAGATCCCCTTCGCCGCCCCGCTCGCTCCAGCCCTTCCCCGAGCTCGCTGTTCGCTCCCCTGCAACCGTTATGAGCTCCGCCACCGTTTCCCCCTCTCCTTGCGCTCGTCCGCGTCCTCTAACCACCTCTGCCATCGAAGCCGAAGCTCGCCGCCGCCACCGCACGTCGCCGTCATGGCCATAGCCACGTTGGGACGCCACCGAGCATGCCTTCGTCTTCCACGCACTCGCAGGAGCCCGTAGCACCACCGCACGCCCCTCGCTGTGCCCCCTAGCGACTAGCTCGACCTCACCCGAGCTCCGGCCGCCGCCAAACTCGTCGCCGGCGACGTTTCCGGCCACCCCAGCTCCACCCACTGCCACCACTCGACGCGGCTTCCTCCCCACATCACGTAGATAGTCTCCGCCGACCTTTTGGTCGCCGGAGTGCAAATCCCGCACTGCTCCGCCGCGTCTGGCCTCGCCGGCGGCTAGACGCCGGCGAGTTTGACTCTGTTTGACCCCTGTGTGGGCCCAGGTTGACCCCCCTGAGTCTATGACAGGTGGGGCCGGTCTGCTAATTACTTTAGGATTAGTTTTAACTAATTTTAATTAGTTTAGTCACTGGCATGAGGGCCCAGGCCCCACTGACAGCTAATTAGTGTTAATTTAATTCTGTTAATTAGCTGAGTCACTGACAGACAGGGCCCACCAGTCAGGTTTGACCTGGCCGACCCAGTTGACCACTGACGTCACACCTATGTCATGTTGACGCATTAATTCAATTACTGGAATTATTCTTATATAGGAAATTCCAGAAAATAGCCAAAACTTCTAAAAATCATAGAAAATCAATCATAGCTCCAAATGCAAAGATTTATATATGAAAAATCATCAGAAAAATTCAATCTATCCATCTGTAATGGTTTCATGCATGACAAAACAAGTTAACCTTGCTGTTTAAGCAGAATAAGATAATACACTAATAAGGCTATGTTTAATGGGCTAACATTTGAATCTTTGGTTCAAATGAGTTCATTCCATCCTGTTTTAGCTTGCATTAGGCCAAGGCACTTTAATCTTGCCATGTCATAGCATGCATCATATTGTTGCTTATTGTCATGTGTTGATTATGTTCGGTGTGCCTTTCGTGGTAGGTTCTGCCTCCGAGGATAACCCCGAGTATCCGTCTGAAGGGCAGTACCCTACTACCACTACATCAGGGAAGCAACCATTGATCATTCCGATACAAACCCATGTTCTTGCTTCTGCTCTTGTTTACTGCATTAAGACAACGCGATTCAAATTGTTGTGTGCTACGGTAGTTGAACCCTTATCCTTTGCATGACCTGTCATTTCCATAGTAACTAGATGAAACCCACTAGCATGTGTAGGAGTTGATTGAGCCATGTATGTGATTCCTACCTTGTTATGCCTGCTATGCTTAGAGTTGTGTCAGGTCTGGTCCATCTGGGTGATGGGCTAGAGTGAAATGGTTATATCGGTAATGTGAAGGATGTGCTGAACATGATTTGGTAAAGGTATCGATGAGAGGCCATGTAGGAGTACATGGTGGGTTGTTTCATTGAGGCCGTCCATAAGAACTAAGATCAGTATGTGTGATTTAAGATGTAGTTACTACCATACATTGGGCCCGAAACCAATGGACCCTCTCGGCTTCTTATTCACCCTAGTACTCTGTCCAGGAGTTGCTAATAGTTTCTGGTGTTTGTAGATTATGTGTTGGTGGTCGTGCGTAGCGCTGATCCTAGGGGTGGGCTATGTTGCAGTAGATACACCGTGGCACGGTGTACCGAGTCTCCCGTTTGGTGTCTCGGGAACCCTGTTCACATCGTTCGGGGCCGTACGTGGAAACCTCGGCCGGACTCCCTGCGGATGGAACCTGGATAGGCAATACACCTGGACTAGAGACTTGAGTGTTTGGGTAGGCCGTGGCCGACACCCTCGTTGGGCTTCCGCTTGAAGGTTGCCGAGTAGATGTCGTGTAAACGGCGGTAAGTGGTGAAAGCGTGTATGAAGAAGTACACCCCTGCAGGGTATAAAACTATTCAAATAGTCGCGTCCGCGGTATAGGACTACTTGGTTGCCTATACAGTTCATAGACAAGTTAATGGATAATACTAAAAGACTCAAGATAAGTGTGAGTACCGAGGATGGCCCTCTCATAGGATGACGAGGGAGGATCCCCGGTGGAGTATTGTGTTGGTGAGTAGTGGACTCGTGTGCGAAAACTATTTTACTAGTGGAGTTCCGTAGGATAGCCTAGCCAAGAGTCAAAGCTGGCTTGCTACAATAACCCCACCACCTTCTTGAGAATGAGCATGTATAGTAGGTTCTGTTGTAAGACTTGCTGAGTACTTTGTACTCATGTTTGCTTAATTACTATTTTCAGACGACAACACCGCCCCCTCCGATGGGTTCTACGTAGACCTTGATGTCGACGAGTGACTAGCCGCCCAGGTGGTGATCCTGGCCATGGAGGGCCCTACGTAGATAGACAGGCGCGACACCTTGATCACCATCTTGTGCTTGTGATCTCCATCTCCGAAGCACCGTCATGATCACCATCGTCACCGGCGCGACACCTTGATCTCCATCGTAGCATCGTTGTTGTCTCGTCAATCTTATACTTCCACGACTATCGCTACCGCTTAGTGATAAAGTAAAGCATTACAGGGCGATTGCATTGCATACAATAAAGCGACAACCATATGGCTCCTGCCAGTTGCCGATAACTCGGTTACAAAACATGATCATCTCATACAATAAAATTTAGTATCATGTCTTGACCATATCACATCACAACATGCCCTGCAAAAACAAGTTAGAAGTCCTCTACTTTGTTATTGCAAATTTTATGTGGCTGCTATGGGCTTAGCAAGAACCGTTCTTACCTACACATCAAAACCACAATGATAGTTTGTCAAGTTGGTGCTGTTTTAACCTTCTCAAGGACCGGGCGTAGCCACAGTTGGTTCAACTAAAGTTGGAGAAACTGACACCCGCCAGCCACCTATGTGCAAATCACGTCGGTAGAACCAGTCTCACGTAAGCGTACGCGTAATGTCGGTCCATGCCGCTTCATCCAACAATACCGCTGAACCAAAGTATGACATGCTGGTAAGCAGTATGACTTATATCGCCCACAACTCACTTGTGTTCTACTCGTGCATATGACATCTACGCATAAAACCTGGCTCTGATACCATTGTTGGGGAACGTAGTAATTTAAAAAAAATTCCTACGCACACGCAAGATCATGGTGATGCATAGCAATGAGAGGGGAGAGTGTTGTCCATGTACCCTCGTAGACCGAAAGCGGAAACGTTAGCACAACGCGGTTGATGTAGTCGTATGTCTTCACGATCCGACCGATCCAGTACCGAACGTACGACACCTCCGAGTTAAGCACACGTTCAGTCCGATGACGTCCCTCGAACTCCGATCCAGCCGAGTGTTGAAGGAGAGTTTTGTCAGCACGACGGCGTGGTTACGATGATGATGTTCTACCGACGCAGGGCTTCGCCTAAGCACCGCTACAGTATTATCAAGGTTGACTATGGTGGAGGGGGGCACCGCACATGGCTAAAAGATCAAGCGATCAATTGTTGTGTCTCTAGGGTGCCCCCTGCCCCTGTATAAAAAGGAGCAAGGGGGTGCGGCCGGTCAGGAGAGAGGGCGAGCCAGGAGGAGTCCTACTCCTACCGGGAGTATGACTCCCCCGCCTTTCCTAGTTGGATTAGGACTTGGGAGGGGGAAAGAGGAATGAGAGAGGAAGGAAGGGGGGCGCCGCCCTCCTCTCCTTGTCCTATTCGGACTAGGGGGAGGGGCGTGCGGCCCAGCCCTGGCCGCCTCTCCTCTTCTCCGTAAAGGCCCATTAAGGCCCATTAACCTCCCGGGGGTTCCGGCAACCTCCCGGTACTCTGGTAAAATCCTGATTTCACCCGGAATGCTTCCGATATCCAAACATAGGCTTCCAGTATATCAATCTTCATGTCTCGACCATTTCGAGACTCCTCGTCATGTCCGTGATCACATCCGGGACTCGTAATATAACTGTCACCGAAACGTTAAGCGTGCGGACCCTACTGGTTCGACAACTATGTAGACATGACCGAGACACGTCTCCGGTCAATAACCAATAGCGGAACCTAGATGTTCATATTGGCTCCCACATATTCTACAAAGATCTTTATCGGTCAAACCGCATAACAACATACGTTGTTCCCTTTGTCATCGGTATGTTACTTGCCCGGGATTCGATCGTCGGTATCTCAATACCTAGTTCAATCTCGTTACCGGCAAGTCTCTTTACTCGTTCGGTAATACATCGTCCCGCAACTAACTCTTTAGTTGCAATTCTTGCAAGGCTTAAGTGATGTGCATTACCGGGAGGGCCCAGAGATACCTCTTTGACAATCGGAGTGACAAATCCTAATCTCGAAATACGCCAACCCAACAAGTACCTTCGGAGACACCTGTAGAGCACCTTTATAATCACCCAGTTATGTTGTGACGTTTGGTAGCACACAAAGTGTTCCTCCGATAAACGGGAGTTGCATAATCTCATAGTCATAGGAACATGTATAAGTCATGAAGAAAGCAATAGCAGAATACTAAACGATCGTGTGCTAAGCTAACGGAATGGGTCAAGTCAATCACATCATTATCCTAATGATGTGATCTCATTAATCAAGTGACAACTCTTTGTCTATGGTTAGGAAACTTAACCATCTCTGATCAACGAGCTAGTCAAGTAGAGGCATACTAGTGACATATTGTTTGTCTATGTATTCACACATGTATTATGTTTCCGGTTAATACAATTCTAGCATGAATAATAAACATTTATCATGATATAAGGAAATAAATAATAACTTTATTATTGCCTCTAGGGCATATTTCCTTCAGGTTGTCTCATTGAAATCGTCCTTGGGATTTCAGTTCTGTGTTTGTGATCCATGAACAGCTACTACCACACATTGGGTTCCGGTAACTCGACCCTCTCGGCTTATTAATCAACCTGATCTCTGTCCAGGAGTTGCAACTAGTTTCTAGTGTTTGTAGGTAGTGTTAGTAGTCTACCAAGTGGCACCCGGTACAGATGGGCTTGGGACAGACTAGGCACCGTGGCCGGGTATACTAAGCGTCGCCCATTTGGTGGGCTTGGGAACCCTGTACACATCGTTTGGGGCCGTGAGCGACACCCCAGCCGGATCTCCTTGCGGATGGAACCTGAATAGGCGATAAACCTGGACTAGAGACTTGCGTGGTTAGTCAGGTCGTGGCCGACACCCTCGCCAGGCTTCCGCTTGAACGTTGCCGAGATACATGACATGTACATGGCGCTAAGTGGTGAGAGTGTGTGTGAAGAAGTACACCCTTGCAGGGTTATAAATGATCTATTCGAATAGCCACGTCCGCAGTAAAGGACCTCTGGGTTGCCTGTATAGTTCATAGACAAGTGAAAGTGGATACTCTAAAATGTGCAAGATAAGCATGAGTGCTATGGATGGCCTTCTCGTAGGGAGGCGGGGGCAGATCCATAGTGGTGTATTGATATGGTGAATATGTGGACTCGTGTGCGCCACCTCAAAGAGTTACATGCAGTCGTAGTTCAAGATAGCCACTGAGTCAAAGTTGGCTTGCTGCAGTTAAACTCCACCACCCCTTTGTTGATACTGATGCATATGTAGCTAGTTCTGATGTAAGTCCTGCTGGGTACATTTGTTCTCACGTTTGCTTAATTTATGTTTTTGCAGAGATACTTCAGTCTCACTAGTAGTTCCGTGTGGACTTCTACATTTAGCTTGTTACCTCAGCTACGATCTTGTGCCCTCGGCAGGGTCTTGTAGATAGTCAGGCTTCTCAGCCTTTTCTTTTGTAGTTGTGTGTACTCAAACAAATTAAGCTTCTGCTTGTGCTTGTTGCTTATATGACTTGAATGCTGGGTCATCAGACCCATGTTTGTAATATTTGGCTCTTCGGAGCCTAATGAATAAATACTTTGAGATGTAGAGTTTTGTTGTGATGCCATTTTGTATTTGCACATATCGAGCATATTGTGTGTATGATTTGAAATGCTTGGTATGTGTGGGATCCGACAACCTAGTTGTTTATCCTTGGTAGCCTCTCTTACCGGGAAATGTCTCCTAGTGCTTCCACTGAGCCATGGTAGCTTGCTACTGCTCCGGAACACTTAGGTTGGCCGGCATATGTCCTTCTTCATTCCTATGTCTGTCCCTTCGGGGAAATGTCACGTGGTGTCTACCAGAGTCATGTTAGCCTGCCACAGCCCGGATTATCCGGAGTCCTGTTAGCCCAGCTGCTACAGCCCGGATTCACTCGCTGATGACCGACACGTTCGTTGCTGGGTCATGTATGCATGTCCCTGTAAGTTAGTGCCATTTTGGGTTTACGACTAGTCATGTCGGCCCGAGTTCTCTATCATATGGATGCTAGTGACACTATAATATACATGAGCCAAAAGGCGCAAACGGTCCCGGGCGAGGTAAGGTGGCATCCATGGGAATACCGTGCATGAGGCCGCAAAATGATATGATGTGTTACATGTTTGATCGATGTGACTTAGGATCGGGGTCCTGACAGCTTTGGTATCAGAGCCTGACTGCTTGTAGTATTACCAAGCCAAACTGGTCAAAGTTGAGTCTAGAAATGCTTTAGTTATATAAGGGAATTGATTGTGGAAGGGAACGTAAGGCTCTTTTTACTCCTTTACCTTATGCCCTATGATCTGAGTCACCCTCTTCTCTTCTACAGGGATTAAGAACTAGGCTTCTCATCTTTCTATCAGGATCACGTGTTACTAATCTGTAGACTCTTAGGATTGTTGGTCTCAAGCCTCAGTTCAGTTTCTACTACTTCGGTGTGTTGTTAGATGGACTCAGAACCTTGATATGATGTTGTTGAGTGGTTATGCCACCAAGTTGCAGGATGTCTCAAATCTTTTTGAGCATTTATAGTCGTTATGTTGTTCGAGTCATCCTAGATTTCTAAATAGTCTGATGCATTCATAAATCCCTTCTTTTCGTTCCCGATGTTCCTTTGGGCCAGATTAACCACACTAACCAGTGTATTGAGATACTCTATTGCCTCGACATATATGTTGGAGCTATTATTATGACCTTAGGTGTCTCAGAGAACCACCTAGTAATCCATCCATGTTTCGTGTTCACAGTGTGATGATTCTGGCCGTCATTCTCGAAAGCATCCCAATATGCCACTTAGTTAGTAGGCATTCTATTCCTGGGTTCTTGGACCTGAGATTCACCCTACTTACTTCATGTTGATAGTGTTTGCTAGTTCCTTTAGGATATTAGTAACCTTTGTGATAGTCCTCGAGGTTCTTGGTATTTCCTTCTTCCAAATACCATGAACTACATATGGCAGAAGTTTTGTTGAACCAAAAGATCGCAACCAAAGTGCTCTTGATGAGTTCTCCATTATATTGTGAATCTGCCAGTTCTACCTTTCTGCATGGGTTATCCGAAAGAAATATGTTGAACTCGTTCGACATGCTAATCTATGCACCCACAACTTAGAAAATCGTATGTTCCTTTGAGTTGTCCCTCTTTAGTTATTTTCTAACCCTCGTCTATCAATTGATAGTCAAGGGTATGTGTGCATTCGTGTTCATCGATGCCTTATTACTCTTATGGTCTGTCAAACCATTCTATTTTAGAATGACTAGGAGAAACAAACTCCGGTATCTCATCCATATCCAGGATTGAGTCAAAGTAGTTGTATTCCGCAGATCAAAATGCCATCCAACTTTTGTTCTATTCTACCCTGGAGTATTACCGTCTTATGTCAGGAATGTCATGAGAATCGCACCAACTCTTATGAATTCTTGTTGCAGTGATACTTCTCGCCATCATTATTCATTCCTCGGCTCCATGTTGTCGCAACCAAAATGCCGACAAGTGAACTATGGTGTGTGAAATCAATACTCCTAGCAACCGTGTTGCTTGATAGTTAAAGGACAATATTCTCATCCTTAGTGTGTTGGTTATTGAATCACCATCCTAGGACTGATTGTGCTACCCAGTCCATTTTTTTGGTGCACTCTTTGATCAATGAGTTGGGAATTATCAAATCCCTTGCTCTTTTGATCATATCATCTTGCCCTGAAAAGCAAGATTGTTTTCAAGCTTATTAGCATATTGGCGGCTCGTGATTTTCTGAATATCTTCTCGGAAGTATTACCAGGTTGTCACCTGACTGCTATGTTGAGTTCGTGATCAAGTTGGTTTTTCTATAAACCACCCTTTCTCCAAGGATCTGTGTTGGATATCCCTGAGCTAGTTGGTTAAGCTAAACAACAACTTGGAGAGTTGGAAGATGAAAGCTTGTCCCACCTAGTTCATTTTGAAGGGATATCCTTGTGTTTGTGTGTTTGTTGAAGAAAGATGATATCTTCATCGATTGATCCTCATGATCAGTTGTTGGATTTATTGCCTTGTCAAAACTTTGATTTGAGTGTGGGCTATCATCAAATCAAATCAGAACCAACGATGTTCGTAATGTTGTCTTACTCGTGGTTGATCCCTCGAGCATACGCCATTACATCTTTTGGTCTGACCAATGCTATCACCGTGTTCACTTAATTGTGGAATTCCACCTATATGGAAGCTTGGATGGATTGTTGTTGAGCCCATTGACAACATTTTCATCTTGTTCATGATTCATGTTGGACATCTAAGTTAGTGTTGGAAACTTTTATAAGCATTATCTTCATGTCCCTTCATGAAGCATATGTTTGGATGAAAGAAGTGACGTCCTTTGATTCACGTGCATGTGATGCAAGTTGTCGCCGTGGATCCGAGAAAGATTGATTTTGCTTCCTCTGGAATCATCCTAAGTTAGTCACGTCTATGTGCGAAGTACTCTATGGTTTGATAGGTTGGCCGCCTCCACTCCATATGTGTTCCTAGCACACCAAGCCACTGATTGAATTGTTCAAGGAGAAGTTTCTTCATAAGAGCTAATCATATGACTTATGTAAGGACTTCGTTATCCGCAATGATGGTTCCCAACCAGAACTCGGTAGTGTTTTGTTGTAAGACTACTATGTGGTCATGCTTGTCTGGGACAGCATGTTCACATTGGTGTAGCAGAACCAGCTCATGTTTTGGAGCTTACTACCGTAGTTCATTTCCCTAGAATCTCGCAATGTCATCTTGTCGGTTTGTGTTGCAAACTTTCTTTCCAGACACGTTGTCTGAATTATCCTGTTACCTACCAGATCTGAATCTCAGGCAGATATGATGGTTGGAACTTCTTCCAAGAACTATGATATAGGTTCCAGCGAAGTGGACGCACCTAGCTGGAAGCATTATTATTGTAGTATCTTGATTAAGCCGTTTGGTCACTCCCCATGAGGATCTCGCATGACTTATTCTAGAAGTTGATCCTTATGGATTCTTGAGCTCCCGAAGTCCGACCTTTACTTGACGACCATGTTGATGCTTTAACCATGATCGTGGTATCTAGTACATCAAGGAGAACATGAGAAGCAGAGTGCTAGATGTCTCTCGGTCGATCATCCAGGTTTTGTCTCCTTGGCATTTCTAAGGTAAAATCCGAGAAGGTGTTGTCTTCCTTTGCATCTGCATCGTCCATCACTATTCATCATGGTAGTATAATGTGTTGCCAGGATGCTCGACACGGATGTTGGTAAGACCCTGATGAATATGAAAATGCTCAAGTTATTGAGAGCATGCTCAGACACTAGGTTATATCCTTGGTATCAATTGGAATGTGCCTTCCGTTTGCCGAGTTGTCTTATAACTCTAGTTTCCTTTCCAAACTGAGTATGCCATTCTTTCAAATTCCTTCAAACGATCAATTGTGATTTTCCTTAGGCTGGTATAGAGAGTTTCAATGATCTCTATATCAAAAGTAATTCTTTTTGCCACTTAGGGGAATAATTTTATGAGTCACCTTCCCCGAGGTGTCCCGTTATGGAATCATGGCAATTATCTCCTCATTACCTTGAAAACCATGCACCATCCTACTTCAGCATGGAATTGTTGCCTACCAAATTGAGCAATCACCATCTGTTTCCTTTCACCCCTGATGTGTGTCTTGTGTCTTAGCTCAAGAGACATTCTTCCATCTCACTCCATGAGCTGATCTTGAGTGCTCGAACTTCGAGGAGATCGATTCTTATAGAGTTTCTTTTTGTCGTCATCGTGTTGGATGAAGATCTCGAAAGCAAAGGCGTCAAGATCAATATGAGGCAATGAATCAACATCTTCGAGAAGGGCAGTTGGATCATGAAGATTGTGATAGTTCGAGTCCCATCTTCTTTTACCCTACGCTTGAATCTCGGGACGAGATTCTTCTTTAGTGGGGGTGAGTTGTCACATCCCTAGCTTCTGGTGCTGCCTAGTGTTTGCATATTGCCTGCATCATGTTTAACTTTCATGGGAATTTGAAATGGGGATGTTCAAACCCTAGCATCAAAGGAATTCAAATAGGTCCAACCAAAATATTTTTCAATGATTTTAAAATGCCCTTTAAAAATGTTCATCATTTCTGGATCAAGGTTGAAGCATCTACCAAAAATGGTTCACATTTTTGCAGGACATATTTGGACTTTCAATTAATTCAAACATATTTGATTTGGAGCTATTTAAATGTTATATATATTTTAGATGCTCCAAAAATGTTGGAAATTGTTAAGGCTCACTAGAATAATTCAGAAAGCACCCATTATTATTTCCAGCATTTTATGAAATGGTTTAGTATTTGTTACTAAATCAAAACAGAGCAAAAAGAAATAGAAAAGAGAAAGAAGAAAACCCACCGGGCCTTACCTGTGCAGCCCACCTGGCGGCCCAGCAACCGGCCAGCCCAACACCTCCCCTCCTACTGTCTTCAACCTCCTGCCAATAGGCAGGAGGGCGTGTGCCCCCGGTGCACACACACGCGCGAGGCCATCTCCAGCTTGCGTGCTCTCTCTGGACGGCTCTAGACGATGCCACGCACCCCCTGACCTCTCTCTCTCTCACCCGTAGCCTCTCCCCTCCTCTACCCTCTCTTCCTGGCACCACCGAGCACACCGGAGAGTGTCGCTGCTCGCTGTCGTAGCCACCGCGCACCCTAGGCCCTGCGCCGTGTCCAGCCGCTGAGAGAAGATCTTCCTTGTCTGCACGCTAAAGATGAGAAGCCCGGGCGCACTGCATCACCGTTAGCATCATCGTCTTCCTCGCCGGCAACCGTGGATCGCCGCCATCGATTCGGGAGCTACAGGACCTCCTTGAGCACTCTGAGCGTCTCCGTGAGATCACCGTGAGCCCCGTGTCATTTTCCCCTTCTTCCCCTATCAGCGCCCGCCCTCTAGGTGGCGACCGCGCGAGTCCCGAGCGCTACCGGCTGACATGGCCTATGAGCCCGAGCTGTCGTGCTCCCCTGGCTCGCTAGATGTTGCGCGCGTGCTCCTGCTCGACGTAGCTCCCACCCATGCCGCCCCGTTCGCTCGCCGCGAGTTGCAGCGCTGCGCTCGCTCGAACCCAAACTCCGGTCGCCGCCTCGCTCGCCACCGTCGACACCACAGCTCACCCCAGCTCCTCTCGCTTGCTCCATCCGATGCGCACGAACCACAACAACCCGTAGCCACACACCATGCGTGAAATGGTGCCCTGTAGCAAGAGCACGATGAACCTCTGCCGTCGGGCTGGTCGTCGCCGGCAAAAGTCGGGCGATGATGGCGTGGCACCTCATTAATGCCTAATCACCACGCTATATAACCCCCTGACCCACTTACATATGGGCCACATGGCCTTCATTAACCATAGCTTATTTCCTGTTTAATTTTAACTAATCAAAGTGGCCCCACGCATCAGCGTTGACCTTGCTGACGTGGCCCTTGACCGATCCCACCCGTCAGTGACCCAAGCCAGCAATGTGACACTGACCAATGGGTCCCATTGGTCAGGTTTGACCAGACTGACCTCTGTTGACTTGCTGATGTCGTGTTGATGCAGTGCTGACGCCATAATTGTTTTCTGGATATTTAATAAATCAAAAATGATTTATGAATTTCAGAAAATACCTAAAACTTCTAAAAATCATAGTAATTAAACCGTAGCTCAGAATGAAATAAATGATATATGAAAAATTATCACAAAAATCCAATCTATCCATCTGTACCATTTTCATGCATGTTTCAGCAACTTATACCCGCTGATCAGGTCAAATAAATTAAATGGCATTTGAATAATCACATATGGAGTTTGAATTTGAATCTTATATTCAAACCAACTTCATTTAAATCATTGTTAGTTGCATTAGCTCAAAACACAACATGTTGCCATGTGATGATCATGCATCATATTGTTGCATTGCATTGATTGTGTTTCCTCTCTGTTGCCGGTAATTGTCCCCCCTCAGTAGACGTGGTTCCGACAATGACATCGATGACACCGATGAAGAGCTATATTATCTTCAGAAGTGCCAGGCAAGCAAAACCCCCTTGTTCATTCTGATACAATCCCACTCTCTCGCTCCTGCTCTCTTTTATTGCATTAGGACAACAACGATTCAACTGTTACATGTTGCGGTAGTTGAACCCCTTTCCTCTGCATGACCTGTCATTGCCACAGTAAATAGATGAAACCCACTAGCATGAGTAGGAGTTGTTTGAGCCCTGATGTGCCTACTCATTCATGCTTGTTTGTCATGCCTTCTATTTCTTAGAGTTGTGTCAGGTCTGATTCATTGGGGATGAATTGGAAAGTTGTGAACATGTCCTACTGTTGAGAACTAAGTGTGTGAACACAATTTGGTAAAGGTAGTGGTGATAGGCCATGTAGGAGTACATGGTGGGTTGTCTCATTAAAACCATCCTTAGAAACTGAGTTCTGTGTTTGTGATCCATGAACAGCTACTACCACACATTGGGTTCCGGTAACTCGACCCCTCTCGGCTTATTACTCAACCTGATCTCTGTCCAGGAGTTGCAACTAGTTTAAGGTATTTGTAGGTAGTGTTACTAGTCTACCAGGTGGCACCCGGTACAGGTGGGCTTGGGACAGACTAGGCACCGTGGCCGGGTATACCAAGCGTCGCCCGTTTGGTAGGCTTGGGAACCCTATACACATCGTTTGGGGCCATGAGCGACACCCCGGCCGGATCTCCTTGCGGATATGACCCGAATAGGCGATAAACCTGGACTAGAGACTTGCGTGGTTAGTCAGGTCGTGGCCGACACCCTTGCCAGGCTTCCGCTTGAAGGTTGCCGAGATACATGACGTGTACATGGCGGTAAGTGGCGAGAGCGTGTGTGAAGAAGTACACCCCTGCAGGGTTATAAATGATCTATTCGAATAACCGTGTCCGCGGTAAAGGACCTCTGGGTTGCCTGTACAGTTCATAGACAGGTGAAAGTGGATACTCTAAAATGCGCAAGAGAAGCGTGAGTGCTATGGATGGTCTTCTCGTAGGGAGGCGGGAGCGGATCCATAGTGGTGTATTGACATGGTGAATATGTGGACCCGTGTGCGCCACCTCAAAGAGTTACTTCAAGTCGTAGTTCAGGATAGCCACTGAGTCAAACCTGGCTTGTTGCAGTTAAACTCCACCACCCCTTTGTTGATACTGATGCATATGTAGCTAGTTCTTGTGTAAGTCTTGCTGGGTACATTTGTACTCACGTTTGCTTAATTTATGTTTTTGAAGAGAGTCTTCAGTCTCACTAGTAGTTCCGTGTGGACTTCGACGTTTAGCTTGTTACCTCAGCTACGATCTTGTGCCCTCGGCAGGGTCTTGTAGATAGTTAGGCTTCTCAGCCTTTTCTTTTGTAGTTGTTTGTACTCAGACAAGTTAAGCTTCCGCTTGTGCTTGTTGCTTGTATGACTTGAATGCTGGGTCATCAGACCCATGTTTGTAATATCTGAATCTTCAGATCCTAATGAATAAATACTTTGAGTTGTAGAGTTTTGTTGTGATGCCATATTATATTTGCACATATCGAGCATATTGTGTGTATGATTTTAAATGCTTGGTATGTGTGGGATCCGACAACCTAGTTGTTTATCCTTAGTAGCCTCTCTTACCGGGAAATGTCTTCTAGTGCTTCCACTGAGCCATGGTAGCTTGCTACTGCTCCGGAACACTTAGGCTGCCCGACATGTGTCCTTCTTCGTTCCTGTGTCTGTCCCTTCGAGGAAATGTCACGCGGTGTCTACCAGAGTCCTGTTAGCCTACTACAGCCCGGATTCTCCAGAGTCCTGTTAGCCCAGCTACTACAACCTGGATACACTCGCTGATGACCGACACGTTCGTTGCTGGGTCATGTATGCCTATCCTTGTAAGTTAGTGCCACTTTAGGTTTATGACTAGTCATGTCGGCCCGGGCTCTCTGTCATATGGATGCTAGCAACACTATCATATACGTGAGCCAAAAGGTGCAAACGGTCCCGGGCCAGGTAAGGTGGCACCCGTGGGAATACCGTGCATGAGGCCGCAAAGTGATATGATGTGTTACATGTTAGATCAGTGTGACTTAGGATCGGGGTCCTGACACCTAGAGGCAATGATAAAGTTGTTATTATTATATTTCCTTATTCATGATAAATGTTTATTATTCATGCTAGAATTGTATTGATCGGAAACTTAAATACATGTGTGGATACATTAACAAATATCGTGTCCCTAGTAAACCTCTATTAGACTAGCTCGTTGACCAAAGATGGTTAAGGTTTCGTAACCATAGACATGTGTTGTCACTTGATAACGGGATCACATTATTAGGAGAATGATGTGACGGACAAGACCCATCCGTTAGCATAGCATATGATCATTCAGTTTATTGTTATTGTTTTCTTAATGTCAAATACATATTCCTTCGACTATGAGATCATGCAACTCCCGGATACCAAAGGAATACCTTGTGTGTTGTGGCACCCTGGCTCAGAGCAACCGGTTTACCTTGCATTGCCAGCCCAGAGATCACGTCTTCTGCCAACACGCAACATCTTGGTATAGAAAACAACCGCTTTATTGATAATAGTGGAACATAGTTCGATGTTACATCAAGTAGGGAGGCCAAGCGGCACACATGGTGCGGCTGAACAATATGTACTTTATTTAGTGAACATAAAGGGGCCTCGATCACGACAACTACGTGGCAGTGGAACGACGATGAAGCAGGACTCCATAGCACAGGGACACCGATTTGGACATGATATAGACTCGGGCAGCACTCCGATCCAACGAGATTTTCCTAAAATCTGGCATGACATGCCAGGTCAGTACCTGGAATGTACTTGCAAGCTCACAACAAGCATAAACATAATGACAGCCAATATCATGATATTTATTCAAATTATCATCAATGCAAAAGCATACTAGGAATGCAGTGAACATAATCTCGTGCATCAAGTCCCTCGGACTTTCTTACCGAACGGGTTACCTTGTAACCAAATGGCGATCTTTCTCGGATCATAAAAGAAACCAACACTTTGGTCTCCACCATCATCATAATTTCTCAACCATCATCTTTCCAACAGTGCCAGGTGGTTATCCTTAGTGTGCATGATTATTTATAAATGTTGATCCATGGTGTGACCTACTTCCGAATTGTGTCCGTAACCGAGGACGCGGCTATCGATAGATTAAATACACTCTGCAGAGATAGCGCACTGTACCCACACCACGGAATCCATGGCCTCGCACTCCCATTCGGGTGGACCAACGCCATGACACTCTCTGGGACATTCCGACTTACTCCCCACTGGGCTAAGTCCTGGGTGGCCCTGTGCCTACCAAAGGCATCAACGGCCACCGTCGTGGCAAAACATAAACGGTCCCAAACGGGGACAAGGTACCATAACAACAAACGGGCACACAAGGTTATGTCTGCTTACCGGGCTAGAGTAACACACGCCCATAACCTTCCCTCATTGGAGGTACCGACCAGAGGCATGACAACGAACCGAATAAAGGCCTTCCAATAAAGGCAAATGTGGTTGCACTGGAAAAAAAACTTGATTCAGTGGCACCATGACCCGATCAACGATATGTTGAAGTTGAATTATTATCAGTTTTAACTTTCAATAAAAATAACATGTGTCATGATATGCCATGAATATGCAACCATACATCATGCATCACATACTCTCAAAATAAACAGATCAACATCATCAAGTATTCTACTAACAATCATCATCATCAAATCAAACCCATTCCACTCCTCTGGCTATTATACTTCCTCAAATTTAACCATGATATTAACTTAAAATTATCCATTTTCTTACTTAAGAAACTAATAATAAAGCTAGTTATTTCATAATCATTTCATTATCACATAACCAAATATTACTTCTACTGACTTAAACTAACTTAGCTAGTCTCAAACTACTATAAACTAAGCATTTCAAGCAAGGCAAGTATTCATCGTAATTAAAAAAAAGTATATACATGAGCGGCAAAAAGGAAGGCATAAGATGGATATCTCTCTGGTATTTTTAGTTCCAAAATAAAAAATAGTATAGGTGGCATACTAACTGGAACCCTAGTCCTGTAGTTCTAGTGGAATAGTTAAATATTAAGGCTTGCCACACTTCACTATTATCAACACACAAATTCATGGTGTCGTAAAAGCAATTTGAAAGGAAGGCTTGAATTCTCCTACACTATGGAATTACTGAAGAGAGTAACCAGTCAGTAAAAACCTGATCATGAATCATTAGTATTTATTTTCATCATCATGCTAGGAGTCATGTTATGAAATTGCCAACTACAGTACTGCTCCATATATTGTATTAAACAATTCTTGTTTTTCATGAAGAGATCTTATGTGGAACAATTTAACAAGAAGCTTCCCAAAAGAGATGGAAACCAATGAAACCACGCAGCTTACCCCTAAGCTCCCCTCTCGAGCTGTGACCGCGTGGTCCATGCCCCATTCCACGGCGCCGTCCACCACCTCTGTTGCGACTTCATCCCACCGGCCCCTCTACTCCCCCTGTCGGAACCCCATCACCCCGCCTCGCC
This sequence comes from Triticum dicoccoides, assembly GCF_002162155.2. Lineage (NCBI taxonomy): Eukaryota > Viridiplantae > Streptophyta > Magnoliopsida > Poales > Poaceae > Triticum > Triticum dicoccoides. The sequence continues at coordinate 59,158,139 of NC_041388.1, forward strand.
GTGTTCACCCACCAAGCTACACGACAAGAGTGCTCTTCTGCTATCCAGTGGAAGCCGCTTGTCTCTCTGAGCAGCGAGCACCGATACTGAGAGAGATGTATCGATATGCATTGTATGTGTTACTTCCTGCTGTTACTGCTATTTTACTAAAGAATCTTGCTTCAGAACATCCACATTCTTGCTGCTCTCATCCCCAATTTGGCATGTAAATTCTCCGAAGGGAACATTGAGGCAGGCATCTGCCATTCCCATCATTGCAACTGCCATGAAATTGCTAGGAGAAGCTCTTGTGCCATGCAAAAGGATACCATCTTCACTGTCCCCAACCACAGTTTGATCTATATCTGCCTCATGTTCATACTGAATTGGCCCCAACAGAGGAACTAGCTCGTGAACACCGACATCACACATGCTCCCATTCAATCCAACAAAATTGATGGGTTCTTCTGAAGCAGTAGCAGGGAAGGGAGCGGAAGTGCGGAACTCATACAGTAGATGTAGCAGAGGAAGACACGAGAAGCAGCAGCAGTCACCGCGCCCAGCGGCCTCCCCGTCCTTGCGCTGGCACCACCACCTCCTCTTGGGCGTCGTCTCTCCCTCTCGCCGCCGACGAGCCGGAAGACAGCACCTCTGAGAGCTCGGTGCCCAAGGTAGCACTGGAGCCGTCCCCCTCCATCTCGTGCCCCAGGCGGTGGATGGTCTCGCGGCTCCGCTTGGGGTCGTAGCTGGCCGCGGCGTGGTGTAGTTCTTCTTCGGGTCGTACATCCCTGTCGCCCTCCACGGCTATAGGGCTTCGTCACGGGGAACCTGGCCGCGTAAAAAAATAGGAACGGACGGATCAATTAAGGAGGACAATGCTAACGCCCACACGCCCTATAATAGACAGACTGCACCACATCACCGCATGCATGCATGTGGGATCTTTTTATATTTTTAATTTTTAAAATGTTTTATATCTTAAATGAAAAATCAGATTGAAGATCCGTTTTCACCATTAAATCCCTCGCGATGAGATCTTCGAAACTAGATCTCATATCAATATATTTCGATGAATTTTTTTGGGGGGTTAAAAGTTGCCATGTCTATTGCACATGCATTGCCATGGTGTTTACACTGAAGTTGTCATGATATGTTTCAGCTATTTTCTTCTACATTTAAAAATAAATTTTGATATTTATAAAATGGGGAATTAAGAAACTAGACTTGCCATGAACCATAAATTAAAATTGTCATTATACATGCACTTAAAATTGCCATGTTCATAGAAAACATAATTTTCATGGTCAAAGTACTGGAGTTGCCATCATCGAAATACTAAAATTGCCATGCTCTACAAACTGAAATTGCCACATGGCAACTTTAGTTTAAGCACTATTACAACTACAGTGTAAACATCATGGTAACTTTTGGGCAAAAAAAATTCGTTAAAACATATCAATATGAGATCTAGTTTTGAAGATCTCGTCGAGACGGATTTAATGGTGAAAATGGTTTTTTAATTTGATTTTTTAATTAGGAGATAAAACATTTTTAAGCCGAAAACCAAAAAGATTCGTGCTGATGTCATATGTCAATATGTGACAAAATGAGTGGTAAAAAAAGCGCGTGGGCGATGTGCAAGATGCCACATGTGTAGGCGTTAGTTTATCCCATTAAGGAAGCAGCAAACAAGGAAAGGATCCCTGATGTATTGTATATGGAATGATCGGCGATGATTGATGATTCATAGTATAAGGCTCATGGATTGAGGCCTAGATATGAATAGATATGTTAGGAAATTTGTGACGTGGAAGGAAAGAGTCGATAGGGATCAATTGTGGTATGGGAGGGATCGATGGGTTTTTTGTCTGTTGTTTTTATTCCTGGTTATGTTTATTTGCCCACCGGTTCTGCAGGGTGGAGGTGGGAAGCCTTGCAAGGTGGGATGGGTATCGTTCGATGGGGTCTATTGGGCTAAGAGCATCTTCAACCGTGCCCTCGACAGACCCCCTAAGTCACTTTTTCGGCGCCGGCGTCAAACCTCAGAACGCCGAAAAGTGCCGGTCCGGCCCGTTTTTAGGCCCGACGGTCGCAGACCGAACCCGACGCACTCGGGGGAGATCGGGGGCTCCGGCGCAAGGGAAAAGCGCGGCTGGCCCACAACATCAGGCGAAAAGTCAAGTTTTCTTCTCCGACTCGCCTCCCACCCCCCGCGCCCTCGGCCGCCACTAGCTGTATCCCGGCGCCGCCCGCCGCCCTTCACCGCTAGATAGCCAATCCCCGCGGAAAAATAGCAGAGGTTCGTCGAGGCAGCCCCTCCACCATCAGCTGGGCGATTCCGGCCGCCGTTTCTGACCGCGAAGGGGCAATTTAGCGGCGGGGTACACGCCCACCGGGCGCAAGGTGTTTGGCGATTTGCCTGCCTTGGCGATGGACTCGGATGACGAGGAAGCACTCGCCGAGCTGCTGGAGGAGGAAGCCGAGGCCGACGTCCAGAAAGAAGAGCATCTTATGATGCTCGCCGCCCTCGTCCAGCTGCTGGCGAGCAATGAAAAGCCGCGGCGAGGTGGCTCGGCGTCGGGGCGGGTGAAAGCAAAGAACCAGCAGCATCTCGAAGGGTACTTCATGCTCTACTCCGACTACTTCGCCGATGCTCCACTTCACGATGACAAAACATTTCGGCGCCGTTATTGGATGAGCCGAAAGATATTCCTCAGGATTGTGAATTCCATCCGGGAGTTCGACAACTACTTCAAGTGCAAGAAGGATTGCACCGGCAAACTTGGATTCACCTTGATCCAGAAGTGCATGACAGCGATGAGGATGCTTGCATACGGTGCTCCCGGTGATTCACTCGACGACTATGGGCGCATGGCCGAGTTCACCAGCATTGAGTGTTTCTACAAGTTCTGTCAGGCAGTGGTGGCAGTGTTTGGACCGCAATACTTGATAACACCCAATGCGGAAGACACTGCTCGGATCCTAGCACAGAATGCAGCAAGAGAATTTTCTGGGATGCTTGGAAGTATCGACTGCATACATTGGAAATGGAAGAACTGCCCATTTGCTTGGCAGGGGATGTACAAAGGCGCCAAAGGCGGTTGTAGTGTGATACTTGAGGCAGTGGCTACACAGGACCTCTGGATTTGGCACTCCTTTTTTGGTATGCCAGGAACTCACAATGACATCAACATGCTGCAGTGCTTCCCTGTCTTTGCCAAGCTTGTTGAAGGTCATTCTCCTCCGGTGAACTTCGAGGTCAATGGGCGGCACTACAGCAAGGGGTACTACCTAGCTGATGGCATTTATCAGAGATGGTCTACATTTGTGAAGACTATCTCAAACGCTGTGCCAGGAGGCAAGAAGTTCCACTTTGCCAAGGTGCGGGAGGCTTGCAGGAAGGATGTCGAGCGGGCTTTTGGTGTGCTCCAATCTCGATTTGCTGTTGTCTGCTATCCTGCTCAGACCTGGTCGAAAGATCAAATGTGGGAGATCATGACTTGCTGTGTCATCTTGCACAACATGATCATCGAGAGCGAGCAGGAAGAGCCAGTGTTTGACACTGAACCATACTACATGTAGGGTCCTCTAGCCGAAGTTGATCACCAGCTACCGGCAACCTGGACTGCCTACCTCGGTATGCGTCAGGAGATCTGAGACCCACAGGTGCATCATCAACTGCAGTAGGATCTGATGGGGCACCTATGGAGGCTCAAGTGCGACGCGCGGGCTCGACGTGTGATAAAATATGAGCTTTTATTTGTTGAACTATATAATTTGTATTGAACTATTTGTTGTTGCATTATTTTGTTAAACTATTTGATTTTCTGTGATGAACTATGTGATAAAAAAATTATGTTCATAATTGAACGCCGAGCCACGACGAACCACGCCGAATATGTGCCGATTCTCGCCCATATGGGGCCTTTATTCGCCGAAAGTGGGCGGAAACTAGGCCAATCTCAACGTCTGGGGGCGACCTAGGAGCGACGATTGGACGCCCAACCGTCCCAACGCCGATTGTATCATCAACTCGCCCCCAGGGGGCGATTTTTATGCCTCCTGAGGGGGCGAATGGCTGGAGATGCTCTAACGAGACGAAACTACAACGTTTAAGAGTAGAGATACCTAAGAAGGTCATCTCCACTAACTTATTTATTTAAACATGCAAGCTATCCACATCAGCAGCCTAGCCACACCAGCAACTATCTCTTTGCATGCATTCAGTTACCAAACACAAGCATGCATGTAATCAATTACCACCGCCTTCCACCTTTGGAAACATGTCATGTTCCAAAAAAAATATGCGTGTACGCCCTTTCAATTCCGTGCTTACACACAATTAGCCTATGAAACCGCAAAGCCTACCTTCAAAACAAAAGAGAATTTTTTATTTGGTCATTTCTTAAAATTTAGTTCACTATTTGACCCCAAAAAATATTTTATTACTTATTTAACACCCAATGTAAAATTTGTTCCCTATTTGACACTTTCGTATATTTTGACCACTAACGGTGTCAAGTGCAACATGAAAAGACCATTTTATCCCTGATGTTACACATGGCTAAAAAAGATGATTCATTTATTCGGCATGACAGGCTCGCAACTGCAGACAAATATTATTGTACTGCAGATATGAACACGGTATGCATGCATGCATAAGGGACTTTAGTTTTCTGCAAAAATAAATAAATTAGGGACTTTTAGCAGCACCGCCGTACCGTTCTTGCTGCATGTACTAACGTACGTACGTACCGTCAGCCTCTCGCGAATGCACGAGGTGGTGCACTGGTGCTACACTCCTAGCTAGCTAGGTCCTTGACGTACGCAAATGCAAATACATACTGTATACACCAGCGGCGGCTTGTTGGAGTTAACCACAATTAACTTGAATTAGTTTGAGTTACTATAACACACTTACTATACACACGGAAACACACTAGTGAATATAGCATGTATGCAAGCACAAAACTTACAGCACAGCACGTACATTCGTCCGCTGGCGAGCGCTACCGATAAGGCATCAAGCTGCTCTCTATTCTCTTTCTTTGGCCTCTAATAAACCGGTTCAGTGAAACAAATGAAAAATCATTTTTTTTCAACCTTGTATAGTATCAAGGATAGAATGGTCTTTTCATGCTGCACCTAACACTGTTTGTGGCCAAACTAGACATAAGCGTCACATAGGGAACAAATTTTACATTTGGGGTCAAATAGGGAAGAAAAAGTTTTTAGGGCCAAATAGGAAAGCAAACTTTAAGAAAGGGCCAAATAAGAAATTCTCTCTTGAAACATTGGCATGCTCAAAAAAAAAAATTCCCTGTGCATACCCCCTTCCAATTCCTTGCTTACCCATATGCAGCCCAATGGAAGCAATAAAGAAAAGAAACTATTGAAGACGATTACAAAATGGAAACTGATGGAGGCGCCATCTTCTCTCCTTCACATTCCAATATCAAACAGTAATCTCTTCCCCTTCCTAGCATCTTCTTTTGCCCTTCCAATAGTACCAAGTAATCAAATCTCCATGAAGGGATCCATGTCCTCACAAACAAAATAATCCTTCTCCTTTGCCCAACGTGCAGTAGTCATTGCCTCACCATGGATCCACCAGTGATCTTGCTACTATGGCCTGCCGACAACATTGATGTAATTGTTAATGTAGATTATGTCAGTTGCAAGTTTGATTTTCGCCATGATTTAATTTATGTGTTTTTAGTTTGTTAAGATCGAGGATTTCCAAGATTAAATAGAAGTCTCCCTCTGGCCGTATACAATTATTTCTACTGTGAAAACAGAGAGTTGGACTCCAAAGCATAGTTGCCAAGTTCCCGAGAAGATGGGGTTGAGGGACGGGAACGAGGGTCAAGAATCGCTAGGTAGCCATAGCAGGGAACGATGGAGGTATACATCTCTCGAGCAAACCGATCGATAGGTGGAACGTGACCCAATCAATTTGGGAACGATGACCCAGGAACTATACGGCCTGTCGAGGAATGCGAGAGTGCATTAGTTGGGAATCTATAAAGAGTTAAATACACTAGTGGTGCCTAAACTTGTCCTGCGCGGTCAGTTTAGTGCCTAAAGTTACAAAATACATAAAATTAGTGCTTGAACTTGTCAGGCCATGTAAATATGGTGCCTCTTCCGTATTCGAATGTATTTCCTGCCCGCATGGCGTACCAGCATGACACTAGCCCACATTTTTTTTGAGACAACCTCGCGAAGCTTTTATTTAAGTCGCCACAATGTTTACAGGGACGAAAGATAGATCATCCGGATTGCCTAACCACACACGGCGGCCAACCCCAAGTGATATTGCATGTTTCGCTAAATTGTGAGCCTCGGTATTCGAGCTCCTAAAGTCATGACCAAAAGAGCAAACTAAAAAAGAACTAGACCGGTCTATTATCTCTCTGATTATAGCCCATAGGTAGCCGCACTCCTTTGCTTGATATCATCAATCACCACCTTGCAATCAGAAGCAACAAAGATATTGCATTCATATAAATCATCTGCCAACGCTTGTGCCTCCCGAACCGCAAGAGCTTCCAATGTTGTGGGATCATTAGTTCTAGTGAACGTGACAGTGGAGGCGCCCAAGAACACGCCATCTCGGCTCCTGCATACTGTTGCGACAGTGCCACCACTCCTGCTTCTCGCAAGTGCCGCATCTACATTGATTTTCACCAAGTTCTCCGGTGGAGCTATCCAGCGGGTGGATCTTGGCTGGGTTCCCCCGTGTGCCCCTCGGGGCTGTTTCAGCAGCTGCATTTCATTGATGAAGGAGTTCACAAATGCATTGGTCGTATAGGGAGTCTGGTATATATCCTCATATATCATTTTCCTTCTAGAACTCCAAATAGCCCATAGAGTGACTCCAAGGCGGGTGAACTCAGCATGGTTCAGTAAACCTTGCATATTAAACAACCAGCTCCTTGCGCTTGAGTTAGAATCAGTGCTCATATGTTCCACCAATGATTCAGGTGCTAAGGCCCAGATACTTCGCGCCATATTCCACTCAAGCAGTGCATGCCTCCACGAGTCAGCCGCTCCACACAAACGGCATGCTGGTGAGTTAGCCATGTTGCGGTGGTGGAGGAGATCGTTAGTTGGCGTTGATTCCCTTGCTAGACGCCAGAGGAACACTCGGATTTTACTTGGAACCTGTGTGCGCCACAGAGAAGTCCAGCCATTGCTCTCAGCAATGCTAGAAGGGCCTTCCATTTGGTACAGCCAGTTCTCCCTCGTCATCTTGGTGTGCAGAATCATCATGTATGCAGATCTAACAGTGAAGTTTCCTTTACTCTCGTTACTCCAGGCCTAGAAGTCATCAACTTTCCTTGTACACAAAGGTATTTTAAGAATAGCTTCGGCATCAATTGGGATGAAAACTGCTCGCACTAGCTCCTCCTTCCAAGATGAAGTAGATTGTTCTATCAATTCATGTACCCGTGTTGGTGGATCAGGAACAAGAGATGTAATTGGCCGAAGTATATCATGTCGCGGAATCCAGTTATGCTCCCATATCAGTGTATCTTCTCCGGTCCCTATCCTCCGTATCACCCCTTTTTTCATAATCTCCCTTCCGTCCAAGATAGCACGCCAAATCTGGGATGGATGAGATCCCAACTCAGCATGAAGAATGTCATAATCCGGGATGTATGCAGCCTTCAAGATCACAGAGCTAAGTGTATCAGGATTGTCCAAAAGCCTCCACACTTGTCTGGCCAAAAGTGCAAGGTTAAAAGTCTCGAGGTCTTGGAAACCCAGTCCTCCCATATGCTTTGGTCTAGTCATTATTTCCCATGAGACCCATGCTGGTTTCCGCCGTCCCTGCTTGCTACCCCACCAGAATTGCCTGATGATGGACGTGACATTCTCACAAAGACCTCTAGATAGTCTGAAACAAGCCATTGAGTAGACTGGTATTGCTTGGGCAACAGACTTGATCAGAACTTCCTTCCCAGCGGCGGAAAGTAGCTTCTCCATCCACCCCTTGATCTTTTCCCACACACGGTCACGCAGTTATTTAAAAGTACCATTCTTTGAGTGTCCCACATCAGTTGGCATGCCCAGATATTTATCACTCAACGACTCCTTGTGCACATTGACGGCCTATTTCACACTGTCTCGAACCGCCTGAGGGCACCCTCTACTAAAAAAGATAGAAGATTTCTAGTTGTTTATTTTCTGTCCAGAAGCTCCACAATATGTACTCAACATGTTTGAAACCGCATCCGCACCCTCAACACTTGCCTTGAAAAATAGCAGGTTGTCATCTGCAAACAAAAGGTGGTTAACAGCCGGAGCTGTGGGTGCCACCTTAATTCCACCAAGCACCGATGACTGAGAACTGGACTTTAATAGGCACGAAAGGCCCTCCGCTGCAATAAAAACAAGTAAGGGGAAATAGGATCTCCCTGTCGAATACCTCTTGACGGCTTGAACTGGTCTAGTTTCTCTCCATTAAAAAGGACTGAGAAGGATACATAAGAGACCATATTCATCACAATGTCAACCCACACAGGAGCAAAACCAAGCTTACCCATGATAGCCATCAGATACGACCACTCCAACCGGTCGTATGCCTTCATCATATCAAGTTTTAGCGCACAAGAGCTGTTTGTTTTAGCCTTTGACCTCTTCATAAAATGCAGGCACTCGTAAGCACATATAATATTGTCAGTTATGAGCCTCCCCGGGACAAAAGCTGACTGCTCCTTAGAAAATATGTCTGGTAGGATCTGCTTAAGCCTGTTCGCAACAACCTTAGAAGCAATCTTGTATAGAACATTGCATAAGCTTATAGGTCTGAACTGAGAGAGTTGAGTTGGGTTCATTACCTTTGGTATTAAAACCAATATTGTGTCATTGATGCTCTCCGCACTCTCCTCTCCTCTAACAATTCTGAGAACAGCTCGAGAAATCTCCTCCCCACACAACGACCAATGACGTTGGTAAAAATGTGCCGGAAAGCCATCCGGGTCGGGTGCCTTGGTTGGAAACATTTGGAATAGAGAATTTTTTACCTCCCCAGTTGTGTATGGTGCACATAAAATATCATTCATCCGCGTTGTGACTTTCTGTGGTACATGCATCAGCACATCGTCAATACCATGCACTCCTTCTGAAGTGTAGAGGTTCTGATAAAAATCGTTGACCATCTCCTTGAGGTCACCCGGATCATCAATGAGAATGCCAAGGGAATTGGCCAACGCCTTCACCATATTCTTCTTCCTCCGTATACTAGCTTGTAGGTGAAAAAACTTTGTGTTCTTGTCCCCAGCCGCTAACCATTCAATTCTCGATCTTTGTCGCCACATTAGTTCTTCTCTATGATATAGTTCAATCAGTTTATCATTTATCTTGATCTCTGCATGTGACGGTCCTGCCCTTCCTGTCACCCCCCGCAGCCTCTCCAGTTCGAGTTTGAGGGTTTTAATCTCCTTTCTAACACTACCAAAGGTAGTGTTATTCCATCTAGACAGGTCGGTGGCCAAATCTATTAGCTTTTGCCTCATATGCTCAACTGTATCTCCTGGATGCTTGGATGCCCACCTTTCTAGGATAGTGTCCCGCCAAGTTTCATGTGTTTCCCACATAGTTTCATACCTGAAAGCACGCCTACGGGGTTCCCCCTCTCGATCATTTATTTCCAGAAAAATGGGGTAGTGGTCTGAATTTGCCGCTGTAAGGTGTGATAAGCTAGCACGCGGGAACTGTGCACTCCACTCTACTGATCCCAGTGCCCTATCCAGTCTGACTCGTGTAAAAGTTCCACCCACAACCTTCTTCTCGAATGTCCAGAAGCGACCCTTGTATCCCAAGTCCATCAACATGCATACATCAATTGTATCTCGGAAACCCTGTATTTGTGTGTTGCTGCGCTGTCCTATTCCGTCATGTTTGTCCAGACGCAGCACTTCATTGAAATCCCCTAGGCATAGCCATGGTATAGTACTCAACGAGCTAATGTTTTTTAGCACGGTCCATGTTGGTGCTGGAGATGTGTTTGTGCCTCTCCATATACACATGTTAGTCTCCAAGGATCAGTACCGGGATCAAGAACTGAGCAGTCAATATGATAAACCGAGTAACCCAAAATATCGATTTTTATTGGATTGTTCCAAAAGATTCCTATTCCTCCGCTTCTACCCTGGCTGTCTATAGCAAAACAATTATCATAACCCAAAGTTCCAGCAAGTGCTTCTACCCTACCTCTTTCTATTTGAGTGTCTACAATACAGAGAATAGGGTGGGCAAATTTCTTCGCTAGCTCGTGAAGCTCGTTGACTGTCGCAGTGTTGCCCGCGCCACGACAGTTCCAGCATATGGTATTCATTGCGTCCGGCGACCCTCCGAGCCGGAGGACGCCGTTTTTGGGTCTTGATTCTTGCTTGTTATCACACTATTCAGCACCTTCTTTGACGCATTGCCAGTCTTTGTACGCTTCAGGTCCTGCTTCGAGGATGGGATAACGGGGGTTGGGGGTGCAGTTAACAGGAGCTGGGGTGTCCTCGTCGAACTGATCACTCCAGCAGGCACCACCTGCGCCTGAAGGTGTGACGCTTGTAGATTTGCATCGCTGTCCGCCTAGGAACGTTTGCGATTACCTTCAGCATCCATCATGGCCTCATCGTGTTCGACCTCTGAATCAGCATATTCATCACGCTCTGTGCTTCTACCCCCCTGTCCAGTCCTTCCAGCGCCTCTACCGCAGCCTCCGCGATTGCCTCTCCCATCGGAACGATTCTGCCCTGGACCCAGACCTGCACCTCCGAACCAATATGCACGCAATTCTTTGAAAACGAGTGCTGACTTTGCATGAATTCCATCTCCATGATCCTTATACTGATGCCCCAGATGGCCACAAATAGCACACCAGTTTGGAAGCCTTTTGTATTTGACCTTGAAAATCTAACGCTTTCCATCCTGCACCAGACTGACAGCGTTTTTAGGGGCTTGAACACATCAATGCCGACCCTAACTCTAAAAAAATTCCCTTCAAAATCCTGGGATTTGGGCTCTGCATATATGAATTCGCCCACTTTCCTTGCCAGTGGTTTGATGAGAGGATAAAATCCCTCCGGGAGGTCATGGACCTGCATCCAAATCTCCATCGTGTCAAGTTTGATCAGCGATGGTTTTGTGAAACCGTCATATTCAGCCAAGATCACAGCGTTGCCCTTGTAATTCCAGGGACCTTCATCCATGGCACGCTCCCAATCACCTAGGCATGCGAATTGCAAAGTATAAAGATTCTCCTCAAGTGGGCGGATCTGGACTGGCTTGGCTAGATCCCATGTAGCTCGCATAGTTTTGAAGAAGCCATATTGGCTATACTTCTTCTCCGTGTGGACACGCGCTATGGCCATCCAACGAGTCGCCGCCGGCGGCGGCGGATCTTCCTTTTCAACCACCACGTCATCCATGTCCTCCTCTTGGAGGCCCAACTCGCTCATCATTGCCTCCAAGTCCGGCTCTGCTCTGGAATTCGAAGCTCGTGTAGACATCTTTGTTTCCTCTGACCCGAGATAAGATTGAAAACGGGTGCCGTGACAAAACCCTAGCAGCCTCCACGCCGAGACCAACCCGCGTCTACCCGCAGAGATACGACTAGCGCCTGCGGTATGGACGTAGGTGACCGGCGAAGGTAGAGGGAGGGTAGACGAAACCCTACGGTGGCGCTCAAGTCGCCGCCGAGGGAAGAGAAACCCTAACTTGAGGGGAGACTAACGAATAGAACAGATGGCTGTGTGGCTGTGTGGTGGGAGGCACCAGATGGCCCGCTGGTGAGGAATTATTCTACAAAATAAAACATCATGTTTTATTTAATCATGTAGGAAAACCATCAAAATAATTGATGCTAGAGAGAAATAACATGAAGAAAAACCACTTGCAGGGGTTTTTAACCTTAAAACCTCATGTTAATACGCACACGATCTGGCCGCACGGGCGATTTATGCTTTTGCGTACAAGTATTACCTAGAAAGCTATGTAGACCGATGTATCGTTCTGCATTTTTTTCTAACGCATTATGCATTGGTTTTTAGTTTTTTCCAAGTTCATGTTTAGTTTTATGGCACGCAAATTTTTCCATTTAGAAAATACAATAATTAACAATATGCAATTACTATGTTTGTAGATATGTAAGGATAATTTACACAAGATTTTTTTAATATCTGTTGTGCATTTTCTAAAAAGATGTGGAACATTTTTTTAAATACATATTTTCAACTTTTGAATGCATGACAAACATTTTTCAAAACCACATTATATTTTTTAATACATCTAAACATTTTCCAAAAGCATGTTAAACATTTTTCAAGTACGCAAACAATTACTTCAAGTTTGTAATTTTTTCTTACAACTCTTGTTTCAAATGGTAAAGATAATATCAAAAATAGAAAACATGAACCTGAAAAAATAAGAAGAAAATTTGCACGGGCCCATACGAGCGCCATATATAGAAAATATTCTTGAAGAGGTACATAGCAACGAAAGCGGATTTTTGGCGCACGGTGACCACTGAGCATGTTTTTTTTGGCAGGTTAAAAACTGCCAATTAAAATTTTCACCGAAGTTACTTTTTTTCACACAAAAACGTATGCATGTGCTCTAAGTGACTGTAAAAATTCATTTGAAATTATGGTATACTAGCACACATACCCATGTGTTGCAACGGGATAATAAAATTACATGCTTCTAGCTCAATATAAGAATGGATCAAGACCCCCACACAACCGTATTCTCTAGTTCAGCATGTCACCCTTTAATTAGAGTCAAACCACTAGATTATGTTGTATTGGCACGTGCCCACAATCTCTTTGAATTACAATTAACCAGCATATTCTTTTTTTATTGGCATATGAAAGCTATCACCGTTAATAATTTATGGCACCCCTTATTCTGAACAAGCCGACTTAGCTCGATGTGCGAGATGCGGAGCTGGCCCAGGATGGGAGTGATCTAACTCATGACCTTAAAGACCCGACTACATGTTGCTAGCCACTCAGACAAACATGTCCTACTATGGTCAGCGTGAACATTAAAGAATATAATGCAACGCCCGCTTCAAAACATTTTTATTTATTTTTTAATCTTTTCAGACATTGATTACTATCAACTGCCAAATATACTCGGCAACATGAACAATTTTCAAAATTACAAATATTTTTTTGAAAATTCCGTACATTTTAAAAAACATGAACAAAATTTTGAATGGAACATTTGTTGAAATTCACAAACATTTCTTAAAAGCATGAAGATTTTATAAAGTATGATATTTTTTAATTTGTTTACAATTTTGTAAAATGGGAACATATTTTGAATAGATAGCATAAATTTAGAAAATGTGTCTTTTAATGCAAAAAACATTTTCAACTTTCTCAACATATCACTAAAAGAAGAATATTTTTCAAAATTTTAATATTTTTTAAATATTCAAAAAGTTCATAAAACACAAATATTTTTTCAAATTTTTTTAATAATTTTTAAAATTCGGAATACAAAAAAATAAAATAGTAAATATTTTTTATAATGAACACAACTTTGGAATTCATAACATGAATTAACGAATATAATTGGCAACGTGAAAAATCTTCCAAATTACGACCAATTGTTTTTGCAAATTCCATAGATTTTAAGACAAAGATAGAACAAAAAATTTGAACGGAACATTTCCGGAAATTCACATAAATTTCTTAAAACACGAACCTTAACAAAAAAAATACGATTATTTTTAAGTTGTGAACAATTTTTTAAAACGGCTATATGTTTTCAAAATTCGGAAGAATTTTGAAAAATGTGTTTCTTTAATGCAAACATTATTTTCAATTTTTGCACATATCACTAGAACAAAATATTTTTCGAATTTGGAACATTTGTCAAATGATTTTTTTAAGTCTTGCTGTTTTTTAAAATAAGAACATTTTTTAGAAAAATAGGAGTATTTTTCAAATTTTGAACAATTATTGGCATGAAAAAAGAAATCCATACATTTTTAGAATAGGAACAAATTTTTTTAATTCGTAAGATTTTACGAAATTTTGAATAAAAATTTAAATTTCAAATATTTTTTGGAAATTTTGAATTTCGGAGAAAAAGTGAAAAGTGGACCTAGAAAGGGAAAAGTAAAAAAAGAAACATGAACTACAAAGTGAAAGAAACAAAAAAGAAATATTGAAACAGAGCACAAACAGAAATGGGCCGCCGACTCTTGGACGCCCTGTGCGTAACTGAACTATTTGTCGCACTGTTCGGGAAATATTTATTTTTGTTGCTGCGTGGGCAGGGAAAACTGGGCTGACTTTACTGGGCATAGCTCGCGCGGCCCACACATGTAATTCTGCAGAAATCATTTTTCCTTTGCTAATAGACGACGAAAAAAATTTAATACCACCTTGGATAGGAAAAAAATCTTTTAATGGTGAACGGATGGAAAAATTGGTGCAACGCACCTTGCTTTATTAGTAGGTATAGATATAGATATAAATATAGATATAGATTATACCCTGCAATAAAAACCAAAATCTAGCCAAAAAATAAGCTGATTTTTGCATGTATTTGTCTTTTTTGCATGTCTCACATACAAACAGAGATTTTGATGAAAAATCGCAGAATATATTACACTTCCACGTGTGCATGAAGATTTTTAATTTTTGTATTGTAAAATACGTTTCTTTGGTCAGTTTGGTGCTCAGAAGGTACCTTTTGCATAGCAACGCAATACATATAGTTCGACCTCGTGAATGTCCACTGAGCAGATTTTGTTGTGGTGGGCAGACTGCGTACAATGAAATCTGACACCGTGAGGTCCCAGGATAGATCCTACGTTGTGCAATTCATTTTTACTGTTGTTTGTTTGACATAGAGCTTTCCATTATACTGGTAGCAGAGGGCAATTTACTTTAGTCGCTAAATTGACCGCAGAGAACAAGTTAAGACACTTCTAGTGTATTTAACTCATCTATAAATCATCATGACAGAAAAAAGGATGAAATTGATTGATCCCATTATACTGGTAGCAGATCCCTAATTACATGGCTTGATTGTAGGTAAGCCAGCTATCTACGTTACATATATGGCTGTTTTTTTTAATAATCAAGGAAAGTGTGGAACATCCAAATACAAGTGCGAGCCTAGGGAGCGCACGGAACGCACGCGACATCCGCGGATGAACTTCCTGAACCGCGCGCCCTAGCCCAGCATGACCTCGGCCGGCGTCGCCGTAGAGCTCGCGCTGCTCACGGAGCGGAGCAACCTCTGGGACGCGCCACCCTCACCCTGCCCGAGCGCGCCGCCTCGCCGCCGAGGCTCCCGGCGCGCCGCAGCAGCTCGTACTTGGTTAGGATCAGCCGCGCGGTGAGGAAACACCACAACGCCTGGACGCCATGGACTCCTGGTAAATCTCAGCGTCTCGATGAATCAGTACCTCCTGTTTCTGTTTGCGATGGTGAATTGGAATCGAGACCCAGTGTTTTGATTTTTGGTGTCGCTGAAGTGGTTCGTGTCCTAGGCTCCTAGCGTCCGGATCACGTCCCCGACATCGACTCTCGTCGTTCCACTCGTCGACCCCGACCCCAGGACGATGAACCCGGTTCGAGGGTCGCTGCTTCGTTTCCCGATCCCGGCAACTAGTCCAAAGTCAGGGAAATAAGATAGGCATATAGCAGTACAAGTCTTTCTAGAGATCCGCGCTTGCTTCTCCTATGTTCTGTAATCTTTGGAATATGGTAAGTACTTCAGACTTTCTATTCTTTTTGGCCCATTTTAGTTTCTTTGATCAGACTTAACTGTGGCCTTGGGTACGACTGAATAAATTAGATGTTCATTTTGATGGTCTTGCTGCTTGCATCTGTATCCTCACAGGTCACCGCATAGAAAGTGTTTGTTTTAGACTGATTAGATATCATAAATTAAAGGCCGTATGTTCAGATTTTAGTGTACATTGGATTGCTCCCCATGCATATGAGAGTTGCAAACTGCGGGGATGCTAATGTATATCGTGCGGAGCGAGGCAGGTAAAACAGTTTTTATCTATTTAAAGAAACATATATGTCTACCTATTACATTATCCCTTTGGGTGGAGGCAACACTTTCTTTTTTCTTAGGTTGGGATGGTTGCCCTCCACTGTACTGTACTGTAGAAGGTCTGGAGGCAACAGAAATGATAGATTTTGGTCAGTTCTGAACTTCTGATAGGCAATGCACCATAGCAGGCCTAACATTCTATTCATTTTATTGTGTCTTAACTAATATATTACTGCTCTCTAGAAGGTAATAAAATGTCCGTCATATGATTAGTCGTACATGGTATTTCAGGCACTGGAAAAGTTGTGTTTCAAATATCAAAGGCCCATTTATTACTGGAAAGTTATTTTTCTGTCACAACAAATCCTTGTAGAATTGACAATTGAGGTATGATTAATATACTTCTGCCTTAGGTTTGTTCGCTCCTATGGTACATACTGTTTCTTGCTTAACGATTTTCCCTATCTAACCTAGCATAATACAATAACTACATTTTACACTGATGATACATCAATGAATGCACAATTTTGTCATTATTTTCAGGCCAGTTTCAGTTTGACAACTACAAGTAATATTTCCTTGCGAAGTCACTTAATTCTTCCAGTGACCAAGACTGAATTCTACATCAAGGACCAAGAAAAATATATGTATGGCCATATATTGGTATGTTCTTATTTTCCATAGTATCAATTGTAAAGTTTGGATATTTGTTTGACTGTGCAATTGAAAATGAAATAACGAACACTAATATTTTGACACTAACATACTGCTTGGTACTAAAATAGAGATCCATTAAGAATGTCTTCAAATTGTTTTTGCAGTTACATATATAAATGTTTTGAGTTGTTAGATGAGTTTTAACGGATGCTGCCTTTAGTGGAAAAAAAGTAAATGATGTTTGTTTAATGTGTATCTCAGCTGATCGGAAACAAATAGTAACTTTGAATTCTCTATACAGGCACCTCTGCCATTTGTCGCCTTCTATTTTCATGCACTATATAGTAATTATTAAGGTTTTTATATCGAACATGTCATCTCTATAGTCGATGTTTTTTTACCAGACTAGCATAACATCATAACATCAGTAGTTAAACAATTTGTACAAAAAATCAAGTACTCCCTCTGTAAAGAAATATAAGAGCATTTAGACCCCTCTGTAAAGAATTATAAGAGCGTTTAGATCATAGAGGGAGTACATAAAAAAATTATTAGCTTATTTTCCTGCTGCAATGCGTGGGGTATTATCTAGTATTGGGGAATGGAGAGAGATGCAGCCTCAAGCTAGAGAGTCGGAGGAGTAATAATTTGTCGAAGAGGAAATCGCTAGATTGACTCATCAATTACGGCAGACGGCAGAATAGGAAGCGGCGCTCGCTCCAGTGACCGAGGGTATGCGGTATGCGTGTAGCGGGAGAGGAAATGCAAGAATCTCAAAGGTTTAGGTCTCCTTTGGTTTGGAGGAATTTTGTAGGATTTACATAGGATATGATTTCTATAGGAAAAATTCCTTTAGAGCTCTTTGGTTTGTAGAAATGAAATCTTATTCCTATGAAGGAATTCTTCCTATCCCCCACATTTCATAGGAAAATAAACATTAGCTTAGACTTAATGGAAAAAATTCCTATGGTATGAATCAAAGGGCATCTCCTTTTCTATTCCTATGCATAGGATTTGAGATACATGTCATCTCATTTCCTATGACTTTTCTATTCCTATGATTTTCTAATCCTATGAATGAAAAGAAGCCTTAGGAGTGGTCCAAGTGGATGTGAATTGGACATGGGAGAGAAAAAATAGATAGGGAGAGCAACGGAATCACCAAAGAAAATCAGCGAGTTCTATGCCTTTCCTTTTCTACTCCACACATGGCCCACCCGGGAAGGTAAACAGGCAGACAAATTGCAAAGTGTGGGCTGGATGATGTTGCACGGGCTCAATCGTGGGAGAAAAACGTTGTGGTCGGCCTAGGATAATTAAGTGTGTGGCCATCCTGAGTGGATGCTCCTTTTGGTAACTGAACGCTAATGTGGCAGTGGTGGGTCTCTTCTGTAAGCATGTAGCAAACGCCGATGTGGCTTGGCTGGTGATGTGGATGGTTTGCATGTTTAAACAAATAGGATTCCAATCCTATGAATGAAAGGAAGCCTTAGGAGTGGTCCAAGTGGATGTGAATTGGACATGGGAGAGAAAAAATAGATAGGGAGAGCAACGAATCACCAAAGAAAATCAACGAGTTCTATGCCTTTCCTTTTCTACTCCACACATGGCCCGCCCGGGAAGGTAAACAGGCAGACAAATTGCAAAGTGTGGGCTGGATGATGTTGCACGGGCTCAATCGTGGGAGAAAAACGTTGTGGTCGGCCTAGGATAATTAAGTGTGTGGCCATCCTGAGTGGATGCTCCTTTTGGTAACTGAACGCTAATGTGGCAGTGGTGGGTCTCTTCTGTAAGCATGTAGCAAACGCCGATGTGGCTTGGCTGGTGATGTGGATGGTTTGCATGTTTTTAAACAAATAGGATAGTGGGGATGAATCTCTTAGGTATATAGGATATATACACATGTGTATGTTCTGCTGCAGATTGATACATTAAATCAGCATAAATGAATTCAGACATTTGTTATTATATTCACCGGCGAGCCGTTGTTTTGGATATATACACATATAAATCAGGGCTACACCACCCTTCATGGCCTTGAGTGGTCGAACAAGTAAATATATTTTTTCATTATATAAGGGTGGTGTCTTCACTGCCTTAGGCTGGACGGTTCAGTATTTAGTAGCAAACCATTCAATACTTATAAAAAAGCAAACGTACTGTATTAACATAACATAAAAGGGAAAATGGAAATAACTTAGCGTGAATATCAGTAAGGTTAAGAAATATCCAGAAAAAAGAAAGTCAGATTCCCCTATTTAATATATTACGACAAGAAATTGAGATTGTATTGAAATGTGATAAATCTGATGCGTTTTAACAAGGCAAGTGATCATACGAATCACAAATTTGATTTCATTAAATATATTGTGAATCAACTAGGTGATTCACAAACGGATTTCATGATGTCTGTTTCCTTATAAACAACTATATATTGCTTGTGCGTTGTATCATCCAAACCAAACCGCTCGTGAACAACTCCTTCGATATCATGCCATTCCAGCGTCCTTTGTCCTCTCGCTTCAACAACGAGAGGGCTGAGGATCAGCATGAATATCAGGAAGAAACGACGCAACTGTACCCTGATGTTCTGGTTCAACCGGAAGATGAGCAAGAACCTAGGTCACCAGAGGTTTGCATCTTCACCTTACCAACAAATCCTCATGTTGGTGAGGGAACCGCACCAAAGTCTAAAAAACTTTACATTACAAGTTATATAAGTGGTTCTTGCTCATCTTCCGGGTGCAGTTGTGTCGTTTCTTTCTGATATTCATGCTGATCCTCAGCCCTCTCGTTGTTGAAGCCAGAGGAAAAGTCAGAGGACGACATGACAAAGGATGCTGGAATGGCATGATATCAAAGAAGTTGTTCACGAGCGGTCTGGTTTGGGTGATGCAATGCATAGACAATATATAGTTGTTTATAAGGAAACAGACATCACGAAATCCGTTTGTGAATCAACACAGTTGATGTGTTGATTCACAATATATTTAATGAAATCAAATTTGTGATTCGTATGATCACTTGCCTTATTAAAACGCATCGGATTTATCATATTTCAATACAACCCCAATTTCTTGCCATAATATATTAAATAGGGGAATCTGACTTTCTTCTTTTAGGATATTTCTTAACCATACTGATATTTACGCTAAGTTATTTTCATTTTCCCTTTTATGTTATGTTAATACCGTACGTTTGCTCTTTTTACAAGTATTGAACGGTTTGCTACTAAGTATTGAAGCGTCCAGCCTAAGGCAGTGAAGACACCACCCTTATATAATGAAAAAATATATTCAGTTGTTCGACCACTCAAGACAATGAAGGGTGGTGTAGCCCTGATTTATATGCACATATATCTGAA
Source organism: Triticum dicoccoides (assembly GCF_002162155.2). NCBI lineage: Eukaryota > Viridiplantae > Streptophyta > Magnoliopsida > Poales > Poaceae > Triticum > Triticum dicoccoides. The sequence goes on from NC_041388.1 coordinate 59,178,174, forward strand.
ACAACGGCTCGCCGGTGAATATAACAACAAAGGTCTTAATTCATTTATGCTGATTTAATGTATCAATCTGCGGCAGAACACACAGATGAGTATATATATATTAAGAACAATATAACCGCAGCGAAAGCGGGCCCTCACAACGATTTGGATTTTCGGCCGTGCGTTTTATTGATCTGGTCATTTATGTCCGTCGGATGCTTGTAGGGCGCTGCTTGCCTGCTATCCTAGGGCAGCTACTCCCCTGACTTTTTGGGGCCCCTCTCATTGATAGGGCCAGTAAGCGAGCGACCCATCGGTAGAGCAACTCCCTTCGCTCCGTACCCTGCCGACTGCCTTCCATGCCGCAACCCCTCCGTAATCTTATCGTGGTGGCGGCGACCACGAGGAACAACACCGCTGCCGCGGCTGCGCCTAGCGCATTCGTGCCTCTGTCCGCCGCTTCCCAGGTACGAACACGATCCTCTCTTCATCACTCCCTCGCGCGTGTTTCTCTCCGTTTCTTGCGGTTTCTGACGACGATCCGCCCGGTGGATGCGCGTGTTGACCTGCAGGGGTGGGTAGAGTAGCCATGGAGGTGGACGTGCAAGCTGCCACCCAAGATCTTTCCCTTATCATTCTCAATCTGGCAGCCCTGGGTTCTTCCTTGATGACAGACTTGCAGGTACTTCTCACCTGCTTCAGTCTAATCATAGTGGTTTATTTTCCATTGTTCAGGTTGTGGATAAAGAGAAGAGGAAGCAAGTAGCGTAGGAGATGGGCGATGCAATGAGAGCACTGGATAATAGAGCAATGGATTCAAAGCAAGACATGGACATACTTGCCGCTTTTAGAAGAGATGCGGACCATGAAGTACGATATGGGCATCTTGCCATTCTCTTTTTCTCGAATACGCACGAGTATGCGTACTATATATATTAAAGAAGGAATGGAGTGAAAGAGCCCCTCCACGACATTGTTACACGAGTTTACATGCACAACATCGCCACATCTACCCCTACTCTCTACTCCCTACTCGTAAGCTAACTTGCCGCACTAGCCCCCCATGCCACCTGGTTAAAGAAGTCGGCAAGGTCGCCTTTAAATAGACCCGCTTGTTTCCAATTCCGTCCCAACTCCGTGAAGCAACAGAGCACATGATTTATCAATGGTGTAGCTCCCTTGAACACAATTGCATTGCGATGTTTCCAGATCTCCCACATGGCTAGAATACGTAAAGCATTGAGCATCCTCTTGTGTGCCTCATTGGTGTTTTGGGTCGTGCACCATCCCAAGAGCGTGTGATTCATCGTGGGCTCCCATCACGGCTTGCCCATAGCCTAGAAATCTCAGCCCAAAGCTATCTAGCAAAGACGCGTTGTATGAGTAGATGATCGATGCTTTCCTCCTGGTTGCACAGTGGGTAATGGTCCTGATGGTCGAGGTCTCTCCTTGCCAGGCGGCCGGAGGTCCAGCATCTATTCTGCAGGGCCAGCCACGCAAAAAAACGGCAATGTAGCGGAGCCCTAGCTTTCCATGTGAATTCTGCCGTTGGATCAACTTCCTGTCCCCAAAACTTTGCTGCATAAGCAGATCTTGTGGTGAAAGTGCCATTCGTCTCCCAGGACCACACGACCTCGTCCTGCTGCGTCTGATCCAACTCCATGCCAGCAGTCCATGTCCACAAGGTGAGGTATTCATGTAAGGTAGCTGAGTTTACCTCTGGGTCCACATCCCGTGCCCACGCATTATCTTGAGGTGCCCTAGCGACCATGCAGGTTGCTCTCGTTCGGGGCCGCACCCGAGCATGAATGTTGGGTGCAATATCTGCCACATAGTATCCGTCCAGCCATCTATCTTCCCAAAATATAGTGCTCTGGCCATTGCCCACAACTGATCTCGCCACAGAGCTAACTAGCTGACGTGCCTCCTGCTGTACTTGGATTTGGAATTCCGCACAGGGTCATTCCTTGTCATACTTTCGTAACCACGGCCACCACGCTTGCAAAGCGGTGTTTAGTCACTGAAGATTGGGGATGCCAAGGCCTCCCGCCCATTTTGGCGAGCACACTTTCTCCCAGGCCACGGCGTAGTTTCCATCGTGTGCACTTGCCTCGGCACACCAAAGGAAGCCACAGCAAATTTTATTCAAAGCTGCAATTGTCTTCTTTGGCAGGTCCAGGGCCAGCATTGCGTGTAGGGGCATCGCACAGAGAACTGATTGAATCAGCAGTAACCTCCCACTCTTGGGTATTTTGGTTGCCTTCCACCTTGGCAGCGCGCCAGCCAATTGATCCACAAGGTATGAGAGCTGCGCAGCAGATTGCTTTCTCAGGGTGAGGGGAAGGCCTAGATATTTGCAGGGGAAGGAACCGCTAGGGCAGCCAAGGGTCCGTTCCACCATTTCCATAGTCTCGTCCGAGCATCTAATCGGGAACGCTGCACCTTTTGCAAGGTTTACCTTGAGCCCTGAGGCCTCTCCAAAGATCTTCAGGAGCAGAGCGCAAGTAGATAGGTCCAGCTCATTCGGTTTGGTGAAAAAGACCACATGATCGGCGAACATTGATAGACGATGCTTCATCCCAGATCTTGCTAGAGGAGCAAGCAGGCCCCTTGAGGTTGCGAGCTCAAACATGTGGTGCAAGGGCTCCATGATCATGATAAATAGCATAGGGGATATCGGATCACCCTGCCTCAGCCCAATGCGATTTGAGATTGGCCTTCCTGGGGTTCCATTTACCATGATCCGTGTGGACGATGTCGATAGCAGCCCGCAGATCCAGTCCACCCAGCGAGCCCCAAAACCCATAGCATGCAGCACTTCCACTAGGAAAGGCCATTGCACCGAGTCGAACGCTTTCGACATATCCAATTTGAGCTTCTCTTAAGTTCAGTTAACCTGTAATTCAACATGCACATGAAGGTACGATCCGACTACTGACATTGTTTTATTGTGATGTTTACAGTCTAGACATGTTGGAGTCTCCATTGACCAGATGCATGAAATTTTGAAGCATTCCTCTCATCAAAAGGCAAGATCTAACATACTTTGTTTTCTGTATATCTGATATACATGTCTTGCGATTTCACATTTTGGGTAATATGTAGATTATTTTGCCTATGGCATGGTGGTCCTGCGGCATTATCTTCTTAAAATCTTTTCTCTCTAATATTGGTCATTTTGTGTGCGCTTGTAGGAGGATAAAATAGTAGTAGAACTAGATGAAGAAGACGAAGAAATCATCAAATCAATCACTTTTAGAGTATCCTCTATGTCAACTTTTATATGTACCTGCATGTGCAAACTTGTATTTAAAACTATTACTAACCCTGTCATACTGTTGGTTATTGCATAACTCGAAAGATTTATGTTAAACAGATCGGAGAGGTCGATGGAGATGTTGAAGCGGTTACAGGAGGAAAAAAATAGTAGTAGAACTAGATGAAGAAGACGAAGAACTCACCAAATCAATAAATTTTAGAGTATCCTCTATGTCAACTTTCATATGTACCTGCATGTGCAGACTTGTATTTGAAATTATTTCTAACCCTTTCATACTGTTGGTTATTGCAGAACTCGAAAGATTATGTTAAACGGATCAAAAAGGTCGACGGCAACGATGAAGATTTTGGTATACTAGGACAGTCAAGTGTCATGTCAAAGGTACTTGTCTTGCAGTATTGTGGTTCCTGCCTTTTCTTCTTTTCTGTTTGTATTTCATATTGTATGTTCTATGGTCTAGACTAAGGAGGTGCTTATTTGTATATTACCGCTTCTCACAGTGCTGAGAGGCTAAATTACTCTGCCCTGCCTTTTTTTATGAATTTGGTTGAGCTTCGAATTCGATCGTGGGTTGACCTGGGTGTGCCTCTTTCTCTGTAGGGTTTGGGTTCTAGGCGAGGTTTGTGCTCGGGAAGGGATCCGGCAAACGCATCGCGGTGCAGCCAACCGGCGACATGGTCATGTGCGCCAGGCCAAGGGGTGCAGGACCATGACTCTGCTTCTCTCTCTGCCTACTCGTTTGTTCCCTGCACCATAGTTTAGATAGTGTTGAGTTGAGCTGATTTGAGGGAAGTTATTGTGATGCGGGAAGGTTTGGTTGGTGCTAGCTGCCCTACATCATTTTTGTGGGGGTTTTGTGGTCTGTGTTACATACATTAAAAAAATCACCCTTCTAGAAATTAACCGCGACATACTGTTTTCTCCCTGGGCGTCCACTGATCTTCTGCACCAGAGGCATAGTAGCCGTACACCATCTTTGGTAGCTTCTCCTTGGCGAGCTTCTTCTACTTGGGCACATTTGTTATCAGCTCCATACCCCTGCTTGAATAGTTCATTGTCATTTCACACTTCATCTGTCTATAAGCAGTGCAAGCAGCAGTCAAATAAATTCTCCATTTTTTTCTTTCCAAAGATCCACGCGTCAAAATGAACTGAACATTGCCCGCATAGCAATCAGAATGAACTATCTTGTCATAGGTTTTGCTTGTGTATACCACTTTGTAGTTTAGAGTACTAGATGACCTGTCGCGCCATTTGGCGCGTGAGACAAATTTGAAGCAAGAACTAAAAGAGATTACTTTGCTTTTTTTGGTAGCAGACGATGTTGATGTATACTCTTTTGCGAAGTGTCGTCGATCTGTATAAAAATATTTTTTTTCTCATTTTTAATGTATGAAACTGATAAAATTGACACAAAAGCCCAACTGAAATGAAGAACAAAATGCAAATGTTTGAGTTTGCAATTAGAAGATTCAAGACATGATAATATAGAGCATTGTGTCCAGGAGCACTTCTTAGTGATATTGGTCAATGACATCATATACTCCCTCCGTTCGAAAAAGCTTGTCCCAAGCTTGTTCTCCAAATGGATGTATCTACCACTAACTTGATGCTACATACATTCATTTGAGGGACAAGCTTTTTTGGATGGAGGGAGTAGTAATTTTGATCTACACACTGAAGTTGCTAAACACAGTCGGTCAGTAAATAATAACACGGATGCATCAAAGGCATATTTCTGTGTAATCAAAATATGGCTGAAAGTTTTTCATGTTGTTCACAAGTCCCTTTGCTTCACTCGTCCAGTGGTCATTGGTGTGGGTGTTGTGTGAAACAATGCCCCTTGCATCTGTTTGTCCACGCACCCTGTAACATGAGAACTATTTGCTTAAGAAACAAAAAGATTAATGCCTTCTCCTAACTACCGACTATATTATGACATGTGCTAAACCATCGAAGTAAAACAATTCAATATTCGCATGGGTACTAACATAGATGAAATAAAACTCCGCATTCAGCACGTCTTAGTAGCATCGCTGCATACTATTGTATGATTATCAGAAGTCTGGCATGCATTGTTAGATCGTGCAAAGTAAAAAGCGCATTGTGAAGCACTGACATTTAACCTAGACAGACAGGGCAAAGATATCAGCAACGGAAACATTGTGAAGCACTTGTGCATCCATAATAAGAGGTGGGAATCTACTGCAGTTTTTATTCACTAAACACAAACAATAAAAGATATTAATAAATATGAGATAATTTTCTCCACTGTGGTTGTTCTATAATAAAGCCCATGGTGTAAATAGAAATAAAAGCATTCTGATCTCCTTCAGTACCTAAATTGCAAAAAAATAATGGGACTACTCAACTTGTTATCTTTGGCTGGAACTAAATTATAGAAAAATAAAATCACATGATTTACATAGATTAATTCTCCCATGTCAGCCTTTTTGAATTTTCATCAAACAACTTGTAGACATAGAGAAACCAAATCTACAAAAACAAAATGAGAAGCTCTATGAGTAGGGGACTGGAAGAGAAGGGGAGGAATCGAGAAGCATTAACATGCGGGGAAGGAGCGGGCGCTGGGCTATGCCACGTGGGCAGCGCAGGGGATGGCGATGGCACTGCCTTTTCGTTTGCTTCGCTGCTGCCCCACGAGCCGAAGAAAGAGAGAAGAAGGAGGAGGTCCTAGATACGCCCGCCCGTTCCAACCCATGTCTCCTCCCCACGCATGCCACCTCCCTTCTCCTCTCTCGCAACCCACTCGCGGCGGAGGCAGCAGGGTAGGGCCCGCACCGCCGTCGCAAAAGAGGGCTAGCGCGCCCGCACCGCCACCGCTAGGGCTGGAATTTGAGTCGAGTCGAGCCAGCTTGGCTCGACTCGCTAGAGCTCGTTTCGTTAACGAGCTAGCTCGACTCAACTCGTTATTATAACGAGCTCAAATCCAAGATTGGCTCGACTCATATAACTCGCGAGCTGACTCGTTTAGCTTGTTAAGCTCGTTAAAGATATAAACATAAAACCCTCAAATATTATAAAAATGATTATGTATATATTAAACATATATATCACTAACAATAGTAATTTCCTTGTAAGGCACGAGTCTTCTAGGCGGTTGGGCCTTCAATGGCTAGGCCTTGTGTTATGCGCCTAGGACATAGGGTGCTGAGTGACTGATCTTTTTTTGTATTGGGAGTGGCTAATCTTTTATACCGAGCCTAACGAGTTACACGAGTACTCGTGAGATTGGCTCGTTTAACTTGGTCTATAAACGATCTTAAACTAAAGCTTGGCTCGACTCGTTATTCTTTGAGTTCGAATCGATTCGAGCCGAGTCACGAGCTACTCGTTTAGCTCACGAGCTTCAAGCTTTTTTTCAGCCCTAGCCACCGCCGAAGACTCCTTTTCCCCTTTTCCATCCTTCTCCCTCTTTTCTCCGCCCGTTTCACTCGCCGTGGCCGATGGACGCACCACCGGAGACCACGGCCACTCCGAAAACGGCGGCGATGAGAAGGCTCGGCCCTTGGCGCAGACCCGCGAGGCGGCACGGCGACGGCAGCAACATTTTTCTCCAACCCGTTTCGGTTTGAGGTACATAGTCTGCTTCTTGCCATCCTTTTTCTCTCTGGATTTGGACTTGGGACGTGTTTCTGACTTCCTGTCTACAGGTTACGGCAGAGGTTTCTTGGTTTCTTCAGACGTCTGCGGGGTAGACCATGCTGCCCGCCGTGAGGGGAGACGCCGCCCCAGGCACGAGCACCGCCGCCGCCGAGAAGCTCGTCCATGGCCATGGGTAAGGTGTCTTGGAGCGATTCTACATCTCGTTTCGTTTGGGGCCGGGTTTCAATCAATGGATTATTCTACTGTTCAATTTCATTATCTGAACGTACGCTGGGAGTAAATGGACGCGCGTGAGAGCTGTGCCTGTGTTCCATTGTTGCTGATGTAATAGCTTTCGATTCATAGGCCTGTCACCGTCGGAAAGTGCAAGAAGAAAGCTCCGAGGAAGATCCACAAAGCCGATAGGGAGAAACATGAGCGCGACCTGCTCAATGATCTCTTCAGTGAACTTGGCGAAATAGGTCAGTTAAATAGGTGTGCATCATGTCTCTGAATTTTGGGGATCATTTCCTTTGGAATGTTGGACCTGAGCATGGGTATGTGTGAATCTGCATCATGTTGTTACCATCCATTTCCATGGCTTTTGGGGTGAGTACAGGGGTTCAGTATGTGTCATGGATTTCCTTAGTAGATCCCAGTGAATGTTTATGCTGATGAAAACGTGTATGAACTCATTCAAAATTAGTAACACATGTCTACATATAAAATTGTGTATTACCTGCATCCATTAATTTCAATCTTTTTCTAATCCATCATGCATGTCACGTCCGATCTCTTGTAGTACATGTTATGTCACATGGTAATTCATAGCAGCACTACAACGCAACAACCAAGCTGGGCGTTGTTCTTTACCAATGCCTGTCTACTTGCTGTCATCTCTAAGACACTAACTGCTCAACTAATCAATGAAATTGTAGCTTTTTAGAAATGCCCAGTTGTACCTCTTAAGTTTCCTGTTGTCATTATTTGCTTCACGTAGCCTGCTGTATTATTTGTCTACCTGATGTCACTTCTAAGTACTAACTACTGAATTGGTTGCAGGTGCTTTTAGTATTCCATTCTCAGTCATACACCATGCCTGGTACTACAGGTCCTGCTACAAAAACTGAGACTTCATCAGTGAAAAAATGCAGGTAAATAAGTTGGACATTGAGTGCTTGGCTTTAATTTGGCTACCTGCCATCAGTTCTAACTGCTAAACTCATTTCAGGTGCTTCAACTTTCACAGGTCTTCCTAATTCTATCTGTTCGAAACCGTCAGTTGCAAATTCAGGTTCTGTCGTCGTACCTCTTGATTCCTATTTTGAAAAAGACCTCTTGACTCCTATGACAAACTATTTTCCAAAACCGTGGAGTTTTCTGACTCTTGCATTTGTTAGGTTATTTCCTTCTTCTACTTGGTTTATGCCCACAATAGTTGCAGGATTGCACTTGCACATAGTGGATCACCTGCACATGTCATTTTTGTTGTATATGTCTTCGCTAAGAACTCCTGGATCTCTAAGAAAATTGTTAGTCTGAGTTTAGGATTTTAATTTCCAATCTGTACAGGCCCATCTTTAAATGTCGACTGTTGCGAGAAGATTATACAAAAGTTGAATAAAGGAATATAAATAATACTTATGCAAGGGTAATACTTTGGTAGTTCCACTGAAGTCAAGCATCTGAGAGCAAGGCTGACAACTGCTGAGCAAGATGATCCTGATAAAACAAGGGCAGCAGACTAAATAGGTAAAGCTTGGTATAACTTGCCACATTTTGACTTAACTTGGGACCCATGACTTCCAATTCTGTCTACCATTTGGCTTCTTGATGTTGCATGGGAACTCCTGGAGCATGTACAGTTGTTCATTGCAAAGTGGGATTTATACATGCCTACGGTTGTCCAATCATGTTTGCTTACTGTATGGTGTATATGCAACGAGGCCCCCTATGAAATTTGGATTTATAGTTTTTTGTTCCAAAAAGTGGAAACATAAACTCCGCCGCTGTAAATTACAAATTATTTTGTTAACTTCCTTTCCAGCACATTTAGGGTGTATGATCTTGTGCATATTACAGGTATAGTGTTGTGCACCAATCTGGTTGATGTTTACATAATCCAAGCAGATTTACCAATTAGAAGAGCCATGTATTATTGTAGTTTTCTCTCTACATCAAGTACACATAAATATAATGCCGTAGAATGTAGTTTCTTTTATTGTTCTGCAGATCTTCCCCGTGAGGCGCTACAGATCAGATGGGCGCTGTCGTGAAGGCCGCGAAGGCGTGGCTGGCGGCATGGGTTAGCCTGTGGGTGGTACCACCGTGCTGCTCTGGACGTGCATTGTGGTGCTGCTCGTGGCGGCTTTCGGAGGGAGACAGAGTGGTATGTGCTTTTCTAAACATATATATTCCTGAAGAACCTTTTTTGTAGTCCCGATGAATTAAGCGATTTGTTCTCTCGTGTCTCTTCTCCTTCATTTCTACCTTGATGCAGCAGGACATAGAGAATTTGGGGGCTACTCGGGTTTGGATCAGCAAGCCATGTCCGTTTGGTTTGGCAAAGGCCTTTTATCCTTTTTCTATAATGCCATGAACGTCTCTGAATTTTTACACTACTTCCAGCCGATGCTTAATATTTTTTCCAACATATTTGTGACTGGAGCCCACACATACATAGTCATGGATATGATTTTGTGTTTTGGATCTTGCTATTTCACTAATTTGGAACATGTATATGCAGTTCTAGGCTTCTAGCTAGATGGATTAATAGATATGTTGGACCTATGCATTTTATATTATCCGCATGGATCTATGTTTATTATTTGATGCTCCTCCTTATCCTGGGGAAGAACTTTTGCAAAGAGTTTGTCATTTTTGGAGATATGGATTTGTTGTCACTTCAGCAGTATGCTTTTAGTGCTACAGAGTATGCTGTGAAATTAGATTAGATTGATGATTAGCAATTAACTATAGAACTGTTGGCAGCACCAGTTTAACATATGTTGATTTCAGGCCCATCTTTATTTGCTTTCGAGTTAAACTATGAATTTGAAAACAAAAAAATTATACATTGTTGATGCTAAATTTATCAGTCCTTTTGTTTTGATAATCACCTCCTGCATATGTGTTCCTGGGTAGTTTTCGTACTGCCACAACTTTTGTTGTTTTGGCAGGATAATGTATTTTCTTATGGAAAACACGGATGAGTAATTACATGATACATTATTAATATTAAACTATGTTGTTTCTCTGAAACTAACTTTGTCTTTCAGCTTTGGAAACTGGTGTTCTAACGTTAGTTCCAACAAGAGGGCCACTATAACCACCAACTGGTCTGAGTTTCGTCGCCGTGCCAACATTCACGAAGGAGACGTCTATGCATTTCGTTTCAGGATCACTTCAAAGCGCCGCCTGGTTTTCATCGTGCACCGCCTCTAGATGCACCATCGAAGACGCTGCAGCCCCTGTGTCAATATAATCTAGCACTAAGTACTCTTAATTATGCTCTATCCTGTGATACCCTATGGTTTGCTTTTGGCCCTGTCACAAGCTTTTCAAGACACTAAATCTATCTTGTTGCTTATGTAAAGTGCACTATTCTCAGTCAGATGTTTCATGTTCAGATCCATAATGCCCTTTCTCTGTATATATATTTCTATTTCTACTGCTAAGTTTGTTAATTAAAATAATCATCCCAAACGCTAATTAGAATAGGAAAGAGTGTTAAAGGGTCGACTACAACCATGCACCGCCCAGCTCTCCCTCAAGAGGCGCCCCACGGGTGCGCCTCAACACCTAGTAAATCAATAAGAAAAGACACTAGTAGAAAAAGGGTCAAATGTTCAGCTCACTAGTGCCGGTTTGAATTTGAGCCAGCATTAATATGTCCATTAGTGCCGGTTCCAACGGCTAGGCGGGCCGCTCTCATTAGTACCGGTTCTTGCCGAACTTTTAGCACCGGTTCGTGCCACGAACAGGTACTAATGAGAGTGGTGGCAGGATGTTGTCAGTCTGGGGCCCCATCAGCACCTTTAGTACCGGTTCATGCCACGAACCGGTCCTAAAGGTCGCCCTATATAAACCCTTCGTCCACCCGAGCTCGCTTCTTCCCCCTTTTCCCTCTCCTCTATTCTTCCCTTCCTCTCGAGCTCATCACATTTTTTTCCCAAATTTTGTCAAGATTTGAAGGCCCCCGGCCCATCGGTTCAAATGATCACAAAGGTTAGCAACTTCGTTCTTTCATCTCTCATTGCTAGATTAGCTCTTGCAATGGTTTATATACTGATTAATTTGTGGGTTTTAGTAATTTGGGAGGAATTATATGTGGTAGTATTTGATTTATGTGCAATTTGAGGTCAAAATAACACTTAGTTTGCATATGTAGGTGTGGTTTACTTAGTGCTTTCTAAATCTCCGTCATAACCATCACCGATCGCCCGCACCGTCCCGTCGCCGGCACCATCTTGTGGTGAGCCTCTTGTTCATGAAGTTTTTATATAAAAAATTGATGTTTGTGTGATTTGGATATATAGTTACTCGTATAATTATCTTACCCACACGTTGTTTGTTATACATAATGCCATGGTTTTGATATCCGTCCCCGTCGGCCCTCGTCCTTGTTATGATTCGGATGTGGTATATTCTCTTTTCAAATTATTTGTTGCATTTCGTGTTTATGACAAATTATGCCCATCAAGTTGATAGATATTTTTATGTAGGAGGTATGTGAACCGGAAATTCCATCCGACCCTATTGTCGAGAGGTTAAATTTAGTTGAAAGAGAAAACGAGTATTTGAAAGAAAAATTGAAAAAAATCGAGGAGGAGAAGATGTAATTGGAGTTGCATGTTGCCGATGTCGTCGATGATCACAAGATCAAGATGGAGAAAATGCGCTTGAAGATTAGAAAGATTAGAAAATATGCCATTCATAGTGAGGCTTGGTATCATTATGATGTTGGATCAATTGTTATCTTAGTTGCGATCTTTATGGCATTTGTTGTTGCATTTAAATGCTTTAGCTAGAGAGTTATTTGTTTGTTGCATTTAAGTGTTGTATGAACTTGTATTAATTTGGTCTTTTCGGTGTTGTGTAATGAAGATGAGCCGACAATGGATGTACGATGACCAATGCTCTCCCGAGTTCATTAATGGCGTGCAAACTTTTCTGCTTGCGGCTGAGGCAAACAAGCGGGCGAATGGTTTTATGCCTTGTCCATGTGCTGGCTGCAAGAATGATCACAATTACTCTAAGTCAAGAACCATTCACGTCCACCTGTTTGAGTCTGGTTTCATGCCCCACTATAATGTTTGGACCAAGCATGGAGAAAGAGGGGTTATGATGGAAGACAATGAAGAAGAAGAGGACGACGATAGCTATCCTGGCCATGGGTTCCCTGAATACGATGATACAACAATGGGGGAAGAAGCTGAGCCAGCAATGCGGTAAGAAGCTAAAGAAGAGGCATCAGATGAGCCCACTGATGATCTAGGTCGGGCCATTGTTGATGCAAAGAGAAACTGCGCAAGTGATTTGGAGAAGAAAAGTTGCAGTGCATGTTAGAGGATCACAAGAAATTTTTGTACCCGAATTGCGAAGCTGACAAGAAAATTTGGACACCACATTAGAATTGCTGCAATGGAAGGCAGAGAATGGTGTATCTGACAAGGGATTTGGAAAGTTGCTGGTAATGATAAAGAATATGCTTCCAAAGGACAACGAATTGCCCGAGAGTACGTACGAAGCAAAGAAGGTTGTCTGCCTTCTAGGGTTAGAGGTGCAGAAGATATATGCATGCCCTAATGACTGCATCCTCTACCATGGTGAGTACGAGGATTTGAACGCTTGCCCGGTATGCGGTGCATTGCGCTATAAGATCAGCCACGATGACCCTGATGATGTCGAGGGCGAGCGCCCCAGGAAGAAGATTCCTGCCAAGGTGATGTGGTATGCTCCTATAATACCACGGTTGAAACGTTTGTTCCAAAACAAAGAGCATGCCAAGGCGATGCGATGGCACAGAGAATACCGTAAGAAAGAGGGATAGTTGAGAGTACCCGCTGACAGGTCGCAGTGGAGAAAAATCGAGAGAAAACTGTATGGGCCAACTACGTCGAAGGAGGAAGGAAGACTCCAGAATTCAAGGGAACACTGGAGAAGCAAAGAGAACACTAGCCCGCTTTTGTGAAATTTAAGGAATCAGAATTATCTAAGGAACGGTCAAGAAAAAACAAGACCAATGCTGCAAAAAAGACACAGTTCCATAGGCTGGGGCCAGATGGCTATGCGGTGGCAATGCCTAAGTGGGATAAGTCTGAGCAAGAGATGTTGGATGCAGGGGTCGATCCAGTTACTAGGAGCTGGCCCCCCAGATGTAGAATTTGGTTCTATGCGCATGGGGGGCGTTAGACCCGAAGACAAGCCTGGTTTCGAAGAAGGCAAGTCTAAAAGGAACCAAAGATAAGTTACTTCAAGCAATAGAAGATGCTCGAACGGGGGTGTTCACGCCCAACAGAGAGAACGACGAGCTTACACGTGCCCTGGGAAATCTTGAACACCCGGAAAGAACACGAGGCAAGGGCATTGTTCCGTGATATGAGGGCTTTTCGGACTGGAACGCCGACTACAGAACCCGTGCAAGAAGGAAGATGGAGGAGGAGAAGAAGAGGAAGCTGGAGGAGGAGCAGAGGAAGTAGGTGAAGGAAATATGCCCTAGAGGCAATAATAAAGTTATTATTTATGTCCTTATATCATGATAAATGTTTATTATTCATGCTAGAATTGTATTAACCGGAAACATAATACATGTGTGAATACATAGACAAACAGAGTGTCACTAGTATGCCTCTACTTGACTAGCTCGTTGATCAAAGATGGTTATGTTTCCTAACCATAGACATGAGTTGTCATTTGATTAACAGGATCACATCATTAGGAGAATGATGAGATTGACTTGACCCATTCCGTTAGCATAGCACTTGATAATTTAGTTTGTTGCTATTGCTTTCTTCATGACTTATACATGTTCCTATGACTATGAGATTATGCAACTCCCGTTTACCGGAGGAACACTTTGTGTGCCACCAAACGTCACAATGTAACTAGGTGATTATAAAGGTGCTCTACAGGTGTCTCCGAAGGTACTTGTTGGGTTGGCGTATTTCGAGATTAGGATTTGTCACTCCGATTGTGGGAGAGGTATCTCTGGGCCCTCTCGGTAATGCACATCACTTAAGCCTTGCAAGCATTGCAACTAATGAGTTAGTTGCAGGATGATGTATTATGGAACGAGTAAAGAGACTTGCCGGTAACGAGATTGAACTAGGTATTGAGATACCGACGATCGAATCTCGGGCAAGTAACATACCAATGACAAAGGGAACAACGTATGTTGTTATGCGGTCTGACCGATAAAGATCTTCGTAGAATATGTGGGAGCCAATATGAGCATCCAGGTTCCGCTATTGGTTATTGAACGGAGACGTGTCTCAGTCATGTCTACATTGTTCTCGAACCCGTACGGTCCGCACGCTTAAGGTTTCGATGACAGTTATATTATGAGTTTATGAGTTTTGATGTACCGAAGGAGTTCGGAGTCCTGGATGAGATCGGGGACATGACGAGGAGTCTCGAAATGGTCGATACGTAAAGATCGATATATTGGACGACTATATTCGGACATCGGAAAGGTTCCGAGTGATTTGGGTATTTTTCGGAGTACCGGAGAGTTACGGGAATACGTATTGGGCCTTATTGGGCCATACGGGAAAGAAGGAAAAGGGCCTCAAGGATGGCCGCACCCCTCCCCTTGGTCTGGTCCGAATTGGACTAGGGAAGGGGGGCGCCCCCTTCCTTCCTTCTCCTTTTCCCTTCCTCTTTTCCTATTCCATATGGGAGGTGGAATCCTACTAGGACTAGGGAGTCCTAGTAGGACTCCACACTTGGCGCACCCCCTCCTAGGGCCGGCCTCCTCCTCCCTTGCTCCTTTATATATGGGTGCAGGGGGGCACCCCAAAGAGACAACAATTGATCATTGATCTCTTAGCCGTGTGCGGTGCCCCCTTCCACCATAATCCTCGATAATATTGTAGCGGTGCTTAGGCGAAGCCCTGCGATGGTAGAACATCAAGATCGTCACCATGCCTTTGTGCTGACGAAACTCTTCCCCGACATTCTGCTGGATCGGAGTCCGGGGATGTCATCGAGCTGAACGTGTGCTAGAACTCGGAGGTGCCGTAGTTTCGGTGCTTGATCAGTGGGGCCGTGAAGACGTACGACTACATCAACCACGTTGTGCTAACGCTTCCGCTTTCGGTCTACGAGGGTACGTAGACAACACTCTCCCCTCTCGTTGCTATGCATCACCATGATCTTGTGTGTGCGTAGGAATTTTTCGAAATTACTACGTTCCCCAACAGTAGGAAGCAGAACACCTTCAAGGCCTAGAATCATCGCACGCGGACTTGGCACTTAAATTCCAGCGGCAGTAGTAGCAGATCGACTCACTTAGCCAGGAAAGGGGGTCTCAGCAGTGATAGCAGCTAGCGGATGATCCAACATTGGATAGCACCGTCCCATCCATGCCGAGAAGTAGCGTTGGTTCCGCCCCGGGCGACGCACTGCTTGATAGATACCCTGTGAATGACATCATGGAGAGCACTAACTGTGAGCTCCTTCCATTACAACCCGATTCCAGCCGGCTATGCTTGTGTCCAGGTTGATGAAGTGGTGGACCAATATTCGGGCCTAGAGCTTGACATTTCTGGAGGTGACGAGGAGCACACACTGGGAGAGGCCAAACATCGTATCATCCTATGGAGAAAGGATTGCATCATCTTTCCAAGGCCACCAACACCGCGTCAGTCGACTCCTCCTCGAAGTCCGCCATCGCATCAGCAAACTCCCGTGATATGTCTCCAATGTATCTATAATTTTTGATTACTCCATGCTATATTATCTACTGTTTTGGACATTATTGGGTTTTATTATCCACTTTTATATAATTTTTGGGACTAACCTATTAACCGAAGGCCCAGCCCAGAATTGCTGTTTTTTTTGCCTATTTTAGGGTTTCGAAGAAAAGGAATATCAAACAGAGTCCAAACAGAATGAGACCTTCGGGAACATGATTTTCTCGTCGAACAATATTCAGGAGACTTGGACCCTACGTCAAGCAACCAACAGGGAGGCCACGAGGTAGGGGGCACGCCTACCCCCCTAATGATCCACAAGTATAGGGGATCTATCGTAGTCCTTTGGATAAGTACGAGTGTCGAACCCAACGAGGAGCATAAGGAAATGATAAGCGGTTTTCAGCAAGGTATTCTCTGCAAGTACTGAAATAAGTGGTAACAGATAGTTTTGTGATAAGATAATTTGTAACGAGCAACAAGTAACAAAAGTAAATAAAGTGCTGCAAGGTGGCCCAATCTTTTTTGTAGCAAAGGACAAGCCTGGACAAACTCTTATATAAGGAAAAGCGCTCCTGAGGACACATGGGAATATCGTCAAGCTAGTTTTCATCACGTTCATATGATTCGTGTTCGGTACTTTGATAATTTGACATGTGGGTGGACCGGTGCTTGGGTGCTGTTCTTACTTGAACAAGCATCCCACTTATGATTAACCTCTATTGCAAGCATCCGCAACTACAACAAAAGTATTAAGGTAAACCTAACCATAGCATGAAACATATGGATCCAAATCAGCCCCTTACGAAGCAACGCATAAACTAGGGTTTAAGCTTCTGTCACTCTAGCAACCCATCATCTACTTATTACTTCCCAATGCCTTCCTCTAGGCCCAAATAATGGTGAAGTGTTATGTAGTCGACGTTCACATAACACCACTAGAGGCTAGACAACATACATCTCATCAAAATATCGAACGAATACCAAATTCACATGACTACTAATAGCAAGACTTCTCCCTTGTCCTTAGGAACAAACGTAACTACTCACAAAGCATATTCATGTTCATAATCAGAGGGGTAATAATATGCATAAAGGATCTGAACATATGATCTTCCACCAATTAAACCAACTAGCATCAGCTACAAGGAGTAATTAACACTACTAGCAACCTAATAGCACCAATCCCGGACTTGGAGACAAGAATTGGATACAAGAGATGAACTAGGGTTTTGAGATGAGATGGTGCTGATGAAGATGTTGATGGAGACTGCCCTCTCCCGATGAGAGGAGCGTTGGTGATGACAATGGCGATGATTTCCCCCTCCGGGAGAGAAGTTTCCCCGGAAGAAGAGCTCTCCCGGAGCCCTAGATTGGTTCCGCCAAGGTTCCGCCTCGTGGCGGCGGAGTTTCATCCCGAAAGGTTGCTTCTTCTTTTTTTCTCAACGAAAGACTTCATATATATAGGAGAAGATGGTCATCGGAGAGCCACCAGGGGGCCCACAAGGTAGGGGGCGCGCCCCCCACCCTCGTGGAAAGGGTGTGGGCCCCTGGTCTTCATCTTTGGCGAGGATTTTTCATCTTTGACTTTTGGAGTTGTGCAGAATAGGTCTCTAATATTTGCTCCTTTTCCAGCCCAGAATTCCAGCTGCCGGCATTCTCCCTCCTTATGTAAACCTTGTAAAATAAGAGAGAATAGCCATAAGTATTGTGACATAATGTGAAATAACAGCCCATAATGCAACAAATATCGATAGAAAAGCATGATGCAAAATGGACGTATCAACTCCCCCAAGCTTAGACTTTGCTTGTCCTCAAGCGAAAGCCGATAACAATAAATATGACCCCACGTTTAGAGGTAGAGGCGTCGATAAAAATAAAATACGGATGTGAGGGCATCATGATTATTCTCATAACAGCAACATACATAGATATTGTCATATGATTACTTATGTTCAAGTGATGATCTATTCACAATGCAAAAGTATGAATCAGAAACCTTATTGAGAGCCAACAAACTATAACCTCAATAATTGAAACAATTGCAATTTATCATAACATCAGAAAGAGTCTATGTCAGAGCTAAAAAGCAAGTCCACATACTCAACTATCATCTAGTCCTTCATAATTGCTAACACTCACGCAATACTTGTGGTTGCGGAGTTTTAATTGGACACATAGAAAGATAGGGGCTTATAGTTCCGCCCCACAACCTTTTACCTCAAGGGTAATGTCAACAATAATAACTCATGCCCCCTACATCCAATTAGATATATCTACCAGGATCTTTCCAACATGCTGGGCTTGCCAAAGGATAAAATGAAAAAGGAAAGGTGAAGATCACCATGACACTTGCATAAGGTAGAAGATAATAATAAAAGATAGGCCCTTCGCAGAGGGAAGTAGAGGTTGCCATGCGCTTTTATGGTTGGATTCACAAAATCTTAATGCGAGAGAACGTCACTTTATATTGCCCCTTGTGATATGAAACTTTATTATGCAGTCTATCGCTTTTATTACTTCCACATCACAAGATCGTATAAAGCTTATTTCTCCCACACTAATCATACATATTTAGAGCAATTTTTATTGCTTTGCACCGATGACAACTTACTTGAAGGGTCTTACTCAATCCATAGGTAGATATGGTGGACTCTCATGGCAAAACTGGTTTAAGGGTATTTGGAAGCACAAGTAGTATCACTACTTGGTGCTGAGAATTTGGCTAGCATGAGGGGGAAAGGCAAGCTCAACATGTTGGATGATCCATGACAACATACTTTATCTCAGATATAAGAAAACATAACCCATTACGTTGTCTTCCTTGTCCAACATTAACTCTTTAGCATGTCATATTTTGATGAGTGCTCCCAATCATAAAAGATGTCAATGATAGTATATTTATATGTGAAAACTCTCTTTCCTTATTACTTCCTATTAATTGCAATAATGACCAAAGCTATGTCTGCCAACTCCCAACAACTTTTAATCATCACACTCTTTCTATGTGAAGTCATTACTATCAATAAGATCAATATGAACTTTTGTTTCTTCTTATTCTTTTTCTCTTTTCTTTTATTCACCCAAGATCATAGCAAGAAAATCAAGCCCTTGACTCAACACTAATCTTTATTATATAGCTCACGGACTCGATTACATAGAGAGATCATAAAGCAAAACTTAAAACTAGATCATGCCATAAACTTTATTCTACTAGATCAAAATACAACTAATAGGATCGAACTAAGGAAAACGGTAAATATAGGAGTTGTGATTGTGATACGATACTGGGGCACCTCCCCCAAGCTTGGCAGTTGCCAAGGGGAGTGCCCATACCCACGTTATTATATCTCCTTCTTTGTTGTTGGTGAAATATTCTTGGCGATGATTCCTCTCAGGATACAATTCTCCTCCACGAGCTTGTTGACTTGTTGCTTGAGGTCCATTGTTTCCTTACGAAGCTTTCCTGTGACGGCTAAAGCTCCTTGCACCCAAGGGTGTTTCATAGCTGCGGGAGAACAAGTGACACTCCTCTTCATATTTTCATAAGAAAGAAATCTAACATTGGAAGGGATAACCGAGTTTGGAATAGCTGAGCTATGTAGTTCCCCCATTGTGAACCCAGCTCGGAAGCGAGAGGTGACTTCTTGATCCTCCATGGCATCTACCCTCATTAAGTCAGCCTCCATCTCTTCCTCCGTTGCTGGCCCAAAGTGGTCAGGGTCGCTGTTTGCCCTTGGTTCCGGTGCCGGATTAGATACCCGGCTCTCCCCGACTGACTCTTGAGAAGACATCTTGCTCTAATCTGCAGCAGCAACAGCTCAAAACAAAAACAGAGGATATTTGCGTGATACGGGAGTCAAAACCTTTGGGAGAATATATAGTGAATTTTTACCGACCAAAATACATATCGTGCAAGAAAACGGAGTCCGGAAGGCACACGAGGTGCTCACGAGGTAGGAGGGCGCGCCCAGGGGGGTAGGGCGCGCCCTCCACCCTCGTGGGGCCCTCGTGTCCTTCCCGGACTGCTACTTAATTTTCTATTTTTCTAAATATTCCAAAATGAAGAAATATTGCCTTAAAATTGTTTTGGAGTCGGTTTACTTACCATACCACATACCTATTCCTTTTCGGAGTCTGAAACGTTCTGGAAAGTGTCCCTTATGTATTCCTCCAGGGTTACGGTTCCAATAATATTGGTTTCAATATTTATGGGATTACCTGAGATATAATGTTTGATTCTTTGACCGTTTACCACCTTCGGATTTGTGCCTTCGAAGTTGTTGATTTTTATGGCACTGGAATGATAGACCTCCTCAATAACATAGGGCCCTTCCCATTTAGAGAGAAGTTTCCCTGCAAAAAATCTTAAACGAGAGATGTATAGCAATACATAATCACCTACATTAAAATCACACTTTTGTATCCTTTTGTCATGCCATCTTTTAACCTTTTCTTTAAACAACTTAGCATTTTCATAAGCTTGGGTTCTCCATTCATCAAGTGAGCTAATATCAAATAACCTCTTTTCGCCGGCAAGATTGAAATCATAGTTGAGCTCTTTAATAGCCCAATATGCCTTATGTTCTAGTTCGAGAGGTAAGTGACATGCTTTTCCATATACCATTTTATACGGAGACATACCCATAGGATTTTTATATGCAGTTCTATAGGCCCATAATGCATCATCAAGTTTCTTGGACCAATTCTTTCTAGACCTATTGACAGTCTTTTGCAGAATTAATTTGAGTTCTCTATTACTCAATTCTACTTGACCACTAGACTGTGCGTGATACGGAGATGCAATTCTATGATTGACGTCATATTTAGCAAGCATTTTTCGGAAAGCACCATGAATAAAATGTGAACCACCATCAGTCATTAAATATCTAGGGACTCCAAACCTTGGAAAAATAACTTATTTAAGCATTTTAATAGAAGTGTTATGATCAGCACTACTAGTTGGAATAGCTTCTACCCACTTAGTAACGTAATCAACAGCAACTAAAATATGTGTATATCCATTAGAGGCAGGAAAAGGTCCCATGTAATCAAAGCCCCAAACATCAAATGGTTCAATAACAAGTGAATAATTCATAGGCATTTCTTGACGTCTACTAATATTACCAATTATTTGACATTCATCACAAGATAGGACAAACTTACGGGCATCCTTGAAGAGACTAGGCCAATAAAAACCGGATTGCAATACCTTATGTGCAGTTCTATCTCCCGCATGGTGTCCTCCATAAGTTTCGGAGTGGCACTTGCGTAGGATCTGTTCCTGTTCATGCTCAGGTACACAATGTCTAATAACACCATCTACTCCTTCTTTATAAAGATGTGGGTCATCCCAAAAGTAATGTCTCAAATCATAGAAGAACTTTTTATTTTGTTGGTATGTGAAGCTAGGTGGTATGAATTTAGCAACTATGTAATTAGCATAATCAGCATACCGAGGAGTACTATGAGAAGTACTTATGACATTTAATTGTTCATCAGGAAAGCTATCATCAATAGGTAGTGGGTCATCAAGAACATTCTCTAACCTAGATAAGTTGTCTGCAATGGGGTTCTCAACTCCTTTTCTATCAACAATATGCAAATCAAATTCTTGTAGCAAGAGAACCCATCTAATAAGTCTAGGTTTAGCATCTTTCTTCTCCATAAGATATTTAATAGCAGCATGATCAGTGTGGATAGTTTCTTTGGAATCAACAATATAAGGTCTGAACTTATCACAAGCAAATACAACTACTAAAAGTTCTTTTTCAGTAGTAGCATAATTTCTTTGAGCATTGTCTAGAGTCTTACTAGCATAGTGGATAACATTTAATTTCTTATCAACTCTTTGCCCTAGGACAGCACCTACAGCATAATCGCTAGCATCACACATAATTTCAAAGGGTAAATTCCAGTCAGGTGGCTGAACAATAGGTGCAGAGACTAATGCTTTCTTAAGTATTTCAAATGCTTCTACACAATCATCATCAAAGACAAATGGTATATCTTTTTGTAATAAATTAGTCAGAGGCCGATAAATTTTTGAGAAGTCCTTAATGAACCTCCTATAAAATCCGGCGTGACCAAGGAAACTTCTTATACCTTTGATGTCCTTGGGACATGGCATCTTTTCAATAGCATCAACCTTGGCTTTATCCACTTCAATACCTCTTTCAGAAACTTTATGCCCCAAGACAATACCCTCATTAACCATAAAGTGGCACTTTTCCCAATTCAAGACAAGATTAGTTTCTTCACATCTCTGCAAAACTCGATCAAGATTGCTCAAGCAATCATCAAAAGAAGGTCCATAGACGGAAAAGTCGTCCATGAAAACCTCACAAATCTTTTCACAAAAGTCAGAGAATATAGCCATCATGCATCTTAGAAAGGTAGCAGGTGCATTACATAAACCAAAAGGCATACGTCTATAAGCAAAAGTACCAAAAGGGCATGTAAAAGTAGTCTTTGATTGATCTTTAGCCGACACAGGTATTTGAGAGAAACCAGAATAACCATCTAGAAAGCAGTAATGTGTATGTTTGCATAATCTTTCTAGCATTTGATCGATTAAAGTTAAGGGGTAATGATCTTTCTTAGTAGCCTTATTTAATTTGCGGAAATCAATTACCATCCTATAACCTGTAATAATTCTTTGTGGAATCAATCATCTTTATCATTAGGAACAACAGTAATACCTCCCTTCTTAGGGACACAATGAACATGACTTACCCACTGACTATCAGCAGCGGGATAAATTATACCTGCCTCCAGAAGCTTTAGTATTTCTTTTCTTACCACTTCTTTCATTTTAGGATTCAGACGTCATTGAGGATCACAAACTGGTTTGGCATCTGCTTCCAAATTTATTTTATGTTGACATAGAGTGGGACTAATGCCCTTAAGATCATCAAGAGTATATCCAATAGCAGCACCGTGCTTCTTCAGAGTTTTCAATAATCTTTCTTCTTCATGCTCTAAAAGGTTAGCACTAATAATAACAGGATATATCTTCTTTTCATCAAGATAAGCATATTTAAGATTATCAGGCAATGATTTAAGCTCAAACACGGGATCACCCTTAGGTGGAGGGGGATCCCCTAGGATTTCAACAGGCAAATTGTGTTTCAGAATAGGTTCTTGTTTAAAGAATACTCCATCTATTTCCCTTCTTTCATTCATAAACATATCATTCTCATGGTCTAGCAAATATTGTTCTAAAGGATCACTAGGAGGTACGGCAATAGAAGCAAGACCAATAATTTCATCCTTACTAGACAATTCTTCTTCACTGTGTTGTTTACTAAATTTAGAGAAATTAAATTCATGAGTCATATCATCCAAGCCAACAGTAACAACATCCCTTGTGCAATCTATGGTAGCATTAACAGTATTGAAGAAGGGTCTACCAAATATAATGGGACAAAAGCTATCTTGTGGGGAACCAAGAACAAGAAAATCAGCAGGATATTTAGTTTTCCCACACAAGACTTCAACATCTCTAACAATTCCCATTGGTGAAATAGTATCTCTATTAGCAAGTTTAATAGTAACATCAATTTCTTCTAACTCAACAGGTGCAATGTCATGCATAATTTCTTTGTGTAAGTCAATAGGTATTGCACTAGGACTAGCACCCATATCACATAAGCCATGATAACAATGTTCTCCTATTTTAACAGAAATAACAGGCATGCCTACCACAGGTCTAGGTTTATCTGTATCACGGGGTTTAGCAATTCTAGCAGTTTCATTACAGAAGTAAATAACATGCCCATCTATATTATCAGACAAGAGATCTTTAACAATAGCAATATTAGGTTCTACTTTAACTTGCTCAGGAGGTGTATATGTTTTAATATTGCTTTTACGAACCACAGTTGAAGCATTAGCGTGATCCTTTATTCTAACAGGGAAAGGTGGTTTCTCAACATAAGAAGTAGGAACAATAGGATCATTATAAGTAATAGTCTTTTCTTCAACTTTAATAGGTGCAGCTACTTTTACTTCTACGGGAGGATGATATTTAAACCACTTCTCCTTAGGGAGATCAACATAAGTAGCAAAAGATTCACAGAAAGAAGCTACTATCTCAGAATCAAGTCCATATTTAGTGCTAAACTTACGGAAAATATCGGTATCCATAAAAGATTTAACACAATCAAACTTAGGTGTCATACCTGACTCCTTACCATTGTCGAGGTCCCAATTTTCAGAGTTGCGTTTAATTCTATCCAATAAATCCCATCTAAATCCAATAGTCTTCATCATAAAAGAGCCAGCACAAGAAGTATCAAGAATGGTGCGATTATTTTCAGAAAGCCGAGCATAAATTTTTTGAAGAATTGTTTCTCTTGGGAGCTCATGATTGGGGCATGAATATAACATTGATTTAAGCCTCCCCAAGCTTGAGCGATGCTTTCTCCTTCGCGAGGCCAAAAATTATATATATATAATTGCGATCACGATGAACAAGATGCATAGGGTAATACTTTTGATGAAATTCCAATTTGAATCTACTATAGTTCCATGATCTCGTATCATAACATAGCCTATACCATATCAATGCGTCTCCCTTCAAAGATAAAGGGAAGACCTTCTTCTTAGCAACATCATCGGGTATACCTGCAAGCTTAAATAATCCACAAACTTCATCCACATATATTAGGTGTTCATCAGGATGCTTTGTTTCATCTCCTGTAAAAGGATTAGCTAGCAGTTTTTCTATCATACCTGTAAGTGCATCTAGTGCCACCCCTAGTTGGTTTTGGAGTATTGATGACAAACCTAGTTGAGGGACTAATGTGTTTGTGAGAATTGCAGGATAACACAGGTAGAAGTCCCTCATTGATTCCGTTTTCCTACCAGAGATGACCCCTAAAAATGAATGAAGACATTGAAGTCAAAGGTGGTATGTGAAGACATTCACATTGAAGACTATGACAAGAGAAGACATCGCATGAAGACTATGGAGCGAGAAGACTTAGTCGTTCTGTCGTTCTTTTTCTTCTTTGTTGAGTCATAGGAACCACCGTACTGTTAAGTGGGGTCCAAGAGAACCAGTCAGAATGACTGAAGTGATGCTTAACCAAAATCCTATGTCTTCGAGTGAAGACTATGAGAGCAAATCTTGTCCAGAGTTGGATAAGTCAGCTTTGCTTGTAGCCCAAGTAAACTTGTCGTGTGTGTTTGAAATCTGATCGTTGGAACACATGTCAGTTCCTTAGTGACCAAGGGTCATTTCGGACAAATCAGGTCGGATTGCCTAGTGGCTATAAATAGCCCACCCCCTACAACCATAAACGGTTGGCTGCTCAGAGTTAGAGTACGGCTTTTGTCGTTTGAGAGCAACCCACCTTGAAGCCTTTGAGAGAGAATTCCTTGCGAGGATATAGCCCTAAACACCCAGAGCCAAAGAGTGTTAGGCATCACTTAAGTCTTCCTGTCTGTGTGATCTGAAGACTTATTACACTTGAGGACTGTGAATCCTCCAGCCGGTTAGGCGTCGTGTTCTGTGTTGGAAATATGCCCTAGAGGCAATAATAAAAGGATTATTATTATATTTCCTTGTTCATGATAATTGTCTTTATTCATGCTATAATTGTGTTATCCGGAAATCGTAATACATGTGTGAATAATAGACACCAACATGTCCCTAGTGAGCCTCTAGTTGACTAGCTCGTTGATCAACAGATAGTCATGGTTTCCTGGCTATGGACATGGGGATGTCTTTGATAACGGGATCACATCATTAGGAGAATGATGTGATGGACAAGACCCAATCCTAAACATAGCACAAGATCGTATAGTTCGTTTGCTAGAGTTTTCCAATGTCAAGTATCTTTTCCTTAGACCATGAGATCGTGTAACTCCCGGATACCATAGAAGTGCTCTGGGTATACCAAACGTCAAAACGTAACAGGGTGACTATAAAGGTATACTACGGGTATCTCCGAAAGTGTCTATTGGGTTGACACGGATCAAGACTGGGATTTGTCACTCCGTATGACGAAGAGGTATCGCTGGGCCCACTCGGTAATGCATCATCATAATGAGCTCAAAGTGACCAAGTGTCTGGTCACGGGATCATGCATTACGGTACGAGTAAAGTGACTTGCCGGTAACGAGATTGAACGAGGTATTGGGATACCAACGATCGAATCTCGGGCAAGTAACATACCGATTGACGAAGGGAATTGTATACGGGGTTGCTTGAATCCTCGACATCGTGGTTCATCCGATGAGATCATCGAGGAGCATGTGGGAGCCAACATGGGTATCCAGATCCCGCTGTTGGTTATTGACCGGAGAGCCATCTCGGTCATGTCTACATGTCTCCCGAACCCGTAGGGTCTACACACTTAAGGTTCAGTGACGCTGGGGTTGTAGAGATATGAATATGCAGTAACCCGAAAGTTGTTTGAAGTCCCGGATGAGATCCTGGACGTCACGAGGAGTTCCGGAATGGTCCGGAGGTGAAGAATTATATATAGGAAGTGCAGTTTCGGCCAACGGGAGAGTTTCGGGGTCACCGATATTGTACCGGGACCACCGGAAGGGTCCCGGGGGTCCGCCGGGTGGGGCCACCCATCTCAGAGGGGCACATGGGCCAAAGTGGGGAGGGGAACCAGCCCATAGTGGGCTGGTGCGCCCCCCTAGGCCCACCCCATGCACCTAGGGTTGGAACCCTAGGGGTGGGGGGGCGCCCCACCTTGCCTTGGGGGCTACTCCACCCTTGGCCGCCGCCCCCCCTAGGAGATCCCATCTCCTAGGGCCGGCGCCCCCCCTAGGGGAGCCTATATAAAGGGGGGGGGAGGGAGGGGGCAGCCAGACCTTGAGTCTTGGCGCCTCCCTCTCCCCTGCTACACCTCTCTCTCTCGCAGTATACGGCGAAGCCCTGCTGCTGTGACGCCCTGCATCCACCACCACGCCGTCGTGCTGCTGGATCTTCATCAACCTCTCCTTCCCACTTGCTGGATCAAGAAGGAGGAGACGTCACGCTGACCGTACGTGTGTTGAACACGGAGGTGCCGTCCGTTCGGCGCTAGGATCTCCGGTGATTTGGATCACGTCGAGTACGTCTTCCTCATCCCCATTCTTTGAACGCTTCCGCGCGTGATCTACAAAGGTATGTAGATGCAATCCGATCACTCGTTGCTAGATGAAATCCTAGATGGATCTTGGTGAAACCGTAGGAAATTTTTTGTTTTCTGCAACATTCCCCAACAGTGGTATCAGAGCTAGGTCTATGCGTAGTTCATTTTGCACGAGTAGAACACAATTTGTTGTGGGCGTAGATGTTGTCAACTTTCTTGCCGCTACTAGTATTATTTTGCTTCAACGGTATTGTGGGATGAAGCGGCCCGGACCAACCTTACACGTACGCTTACGTGAGACCGGTTCCACCGACTGACATGCACTAGTTGCATAAGGTGGCTGGCGGGTGTCTGTCTCTCCCACTTTAGTTGGAGCGGATTCGATGAAAAGGGTCCTTATGAAGGGTAAATAGAAGTTGACAAATCACGTTGTGGCTTTGACGTAGGTAAGAAAACGTTCTTGCTAGAACCCTATTGCAGCCACGTAAAAACTTGCAACAACAATTAGAGGACGTCTAACTTGTTTTCGCAGCAAGTGTTCTGTGATGTGATATGGCCAAAGTTGTGATGAATGATGAATGATATATATGTGATGTATGAGATGTTCATGCTATTGTAATAGGAATCACGACTTGCATGTCGATGAGTATGACAACCGGCAGGAGCCATAGGAGTTGTCTTTATTTTTTGTATGACCTGCGTGTCATTGAGAAACGCCATGTAAATTACTTTACTTTATTGCTAAACGCGTTAGCCTTAGTAGTAGAAGTAATAGTTGGTGAGAAACTTCATGGAGACACGATGATGGAGATCATGGTGTCATGCCGGTGACAAGATGATCATGGAGCCCCAAGATGGAGATCAAAGGAGCTATGTGATATTGGCCATATCATGTCACTTTTATTATTTGATTGCATGTGATGTTTATCATGTTTTGCATCTTGTTTACTTAGAACAACGGTAGTAAATAAGATGATCCCTCATAATAATTTCAAGAAAGTGTTCCCCCTAACTGTGCACCGTTGCGACAGTTCGTTGTTTCGAAGCACCACGTGATGATCGGGTGTGATAGATTCTAACATTCACATACAACGGGTGTAAGACAGATTTACACATGCAAACACTTAGGTTGACTTGACGAGCCTAGCATGTACAGACATGGCCTCGGAACACAGAAGACCGAAAGGTCGAGCATGAGTCGTATAGAAGATACGATCAACATGAAGATGTTCACCGATGTTGACTAGTCCGTCTCACGTGGTGATCGGACACGGCCTAGTTAACTCGGATCATGTTATACTTAGATTACTGGAGGGATGTCTATCTAAGTGGGAGTTCATTGAATAATTTGATTAGATGAACTTAATTATCATGAACTTAGTCTAAATTTTTTACAATATGTCTTGTAGATCAAATGGCCAACGTAGTCCTCAACTTCAACGCGTTCCTAGAGAAAACCAAGCTGAAAGGCGATGGCAGAAACTACACGGACTGGGTCCGGAACCTGAGGATCATCCTCATAGCTGCCAAGAAAGATTATGTCCTACAAGCACCACTAGGTGACGCACCTGTTCTCCCTGCAGAACAAGACGTTATGAACGCTTGGCAGGCACGTACCGATGACTACTCCCTCGTTTAGTGCGGCATGCTTTACAGCTTAGAGCCGGGGCTCCAAAAGCGTTTTGAGAGACATGAAGCATATGAGATGTTCGAAGAGTTGAAAATGGTTTTCCAAGCTCATGCCCGGGTCGAGAGATATCAAGTCTCCGACAAGTTCTTCAGCTGTAAGATGGAGGAAAATAGTTCTGTCAGTGAGCACATACTCACTATGTCTGGGTTGCATAACCGCTTGACTCAGCTGGGAGTTAATCTTCTGGATGACGCGGTCATTGACAGAATCCTTCAGTCGCTTCCACCGAGCTACAAGAGCTTTGTGATGAACTTCAATATGCAGGGGATGGAAAAGACCATTCCTGAAGTATTTGCAATGCTGAAATCAGCAGAGGTAGAAGTCAAAAAGGAACATCAAGTGTTGATGGTGAATAAAACCACTAAGTTCAAGAAGGGCAAGGGTAAGAAAGCCTTAAAGAAGGACGGCAAGGGAGTTGCCGCGCCCGGCAAGCAAGCTGCCGGGAAGAAACCAAAGAATGGACCCAAGCCCGAGACTGAGTGCTTTTATTGCAAGGGAAGTGGTCACTGGAAGCGGAACTGCCCCAAATACTTAGCGGACAAGAAGGCCGGCATCACGAAAGGTATATGTGATATACATGTAATTGATGTGTACCTTACCAGTACTCGTAGTAGCTCCTGGGTATTTGATACCGGTGCGGTTGCTCACATTTGTAACTCAAAACAGGAGCTGCGGAATAAGCGGAGACTGGCGAAGGACGAGGTGACGATGCGCGTCGGGAATGGTTCCAAGGTCAATGTGATCGTCGTCGGCACGCTACCTCTACATTTACCTTCAGGATTAGTTTTAAACCTTAATAATTGTTATTTAGTGCCAGCTTTGAGCATGAACATTGTATCAGGATCTCGTTTAATTCGAGATGGCTACCCATTTAAATCCGAGAATAATGGTTGTTCTATTTATATGAGAGATATGTTTTATGGTCATGCTCCGATGGTGAATGGTTTATTCTTAATGAATCTCGAGCGTAATGCTACACATGTTCATAGTGTGAGTACCAAAAGATGTAAGATTGATAATGATAGTCCCACATACTTGTGGCACTGCCGCCTTGGTCACATAGGTGTCAAACGCATGAAGAAGCCCCATACTGATGGACTTTTAGAGTCTCTTGATTACGAATCATTTGACACGTGCGAACCATGCCTCATGGGTAAAATGACCAAGACTCCGTTCTCAGGAACAATGGAGCGAGCAACCAACTTATTGGAAATCATACATACTGATGTGTGCGGTCCAATGAGTGTTGAGGCTCGCGGTGGCT
Organism: Triticum dicoccoides; assembly: GCF_002162155.2. Classification (NCBI taxonomy): domain Eukaryota; kingdom Viridiplantae; phylum Streptophyta; class Magnoliopsida; order Poales; family Poaceae; genus Triticum; species Triticum dicoccoides. Next base: position 59,208,007 of record NC_041388.1, read on the forward strand.
ATCGTTATGTTCTCACCCTCACTAATGACTTGAGTAGATATGGGTATGTCTACTTAATGAAACACAAGTCTGAGACCTTTGAAAAGTTCAAGGAATTTTAGAGTGAGGTTGAGAATCAACGTGACAGGAAAATCAAGTTCCTGCGATCAGATCGTGGAGGAGAATACTTGAGTCACGAGTTTGGCACACACTTAAGAAAATGTGGAATAGTTTCACAACTCACGCCGCCTGGAACACCTCAGCGTAATGGTGTGTCCGAACGTCGTAATCGCACTCTATTAGATATGGTGCGATCTATGATGTCTCTTACCGATTTACCGCTATCCTTTTGGGGCTATGCTTTAGAGACTGCCGCATTCACTTTAAATAGGGCTCCGTCGAAATCCATTGAGACGACACCGTACGAATTATGGTTTGGGAAGAAACCTAAGCTGTCGTTTCTAAAAGTTTGGGGATGTGATGCTTATGTCAAGAAACTTCAACCTGAAAAGCTTGAACCCAAGTCGGAAAAATGTGTCTTCATAGGATACCCTAAAGAAACTATTGGGTATACCTTCTACCTTAGATCCGAAGGCAAGATCTTTGTTGCCAAGAATGGATCCTTTCTAGAGAAGGAGTTTCTCTCGAAAGAAGTAAGTGGGAGGAAAGTAGAACTTGATGAAGTATTACCTTTTGAATCAGAAAATGGCGCAACTCAAGAAAATGTTCCTGAGGTGCCTGCACCGACTAGAGAGGAAGTTAATGATGATGATCAAGATACTTCTGATCAAGCTCCTACTGAAATTCGTAGGTCCACAAGGACACGTTCCGCACCAGAGTGGTACGGCAACCCTGTCTTGGAAATCATGTTGTTAGACAACGGTGAACCTTCGAACTATGAAGAAGCGATGGCGGGCCCGGATTCCGACAAATGGCTAGAAGCCATGAAATCCGAGATAGGATCCATGTATGAAAATGAAGTATGGACTTTGACTGACTTGCCCGTTGAGCGGCGAGCCATAGAAAATAAATGGATCTATAAGAAGAAGACAGACGCGGATGGTAATGTGACCATCTATAAAGCTTGGCTTGTCGCTAAGGGTTATCGACAAGTTCAAGGGGTTGACTACGATGAGACTTTCTCACCGGTAGCAAAGCTAAAGTCCGTCCGAATCATGTTAGCAATTGCCGCATTCTACGATTATGAGATATGACAAATGGACGTCAAAATGGCATTCCTTAATGGTTTCCTTAAGGAAGAATTGTATATGATGCAACCGGAAGGTTTTGTCGATCCTAAGAATGCTAACAAGGTGTGCAAGCTCCAATGCTCGATTTATGGGCTGGTGCAAGCATCTCGGAGTTGGAACATTCGCTTTGATGAGATGATCAAAGCGTTTGGGTTTACCCAGACTTATGGAGAAGCCTGCGTTTATAAGAAAGTGAGTGGGAGCTCTGTAGCATTTCTCATATTATATGTAGATGACATACTTTTGATGGGAAATGATATAGAACTCTTGGACAGCATTAAGGCCTACTTGAATAAGAGTTTTTCAATGAAGGACCTTGGAGAAGCTGCTTATATATTAGGCATCAAGATCTATAGAGATAGATCGAGATGCCTCATAGGTCTTTCACAAAGCACATACCTTGATAAGATATTGAACAAGTTCAATATGGATCAGTCTAAGAAGGGGTTCTTACCTGTGTTACAAGGTGTGAAATTGAGCACAGCTCAATGTACGACCACGGCAGAAGATATAGAAGAGATGAGTGTCATCCCCTATGCCTCAGCCATAGGTTCTATTATGTATGCCATGCTGTGTACTAGACCTGATGTAAACCTTGCCGTAAGTTTGGTAGGAAGGTACCAAAGTAATCCCGGCAAGGAACACTGGACATCGGTCAAGAATATCCTGAAGTACCTGAAAAGGACTAAGGAAATGTTTCTCGTTTATGGAGGTGACGAAGAGCTCGTCGTAAAGGGTTACGTCGACGTTAGCTTCGACACAGATCTGGATGACTCTAAGTCACAAACCGGATACGTGTATATTTTGAATGGTGGGGCAGTAAGCTGGTGCAGTTGCAAGCAGAGCGTCGTGGCGGGATCTACATGTGAAGCAGAGTACATGGCAGCCTCGGAGGCAGCGCATGAAGCAATTTGGGTGAAGGAGTTCATCACCGACCTAGGAGTCATACCCAATGCGTCGGGGCCAATCAAACTCCTCTGTGACAACACTGGAGCTATTGCACTTGCCAAGGAGCCCAGGTTTCACAAGAAGACCAGGCACATCAAGCGTCGCTTCAACTCCATTCGTGAAAATGTTCAAGATGGAGACATAGATATTTGTAAAGTACATACGGACTTGAATGTAGCAGATCCGTTGACTAAACCTCTCCCTAGAGCAAAACATGATCAACACCAGAATTCCATGGGTGTTCGATTCATCACAATGTGACTAGATTATTGACTCTAGTGCAAGTGGGAGACTGTTGGAAATATGCCCTAGAGGCAATAATAAAAGGATTATTATTATATTTCCTTGTTCATGGTAATTGTCTTTATTCATGCTATAATTGTGTTATCCGGAAATCGTAATACATGTGTGAATAATAGACACCAGCATGTCCCTAGTGAGCCTCTAGTTGACTAGCTCATTGATCAACAGATAGTCATGGTTTCCTGGCTATGGACATGGGGATGTCTTTGATAACGGGATCACATCATTAGGAGAATGATGTGATGGACAAGACCCAATCCTAAACATAGCACAAGATCGTATAGTTCGTTTGCTAGAGTTTTCCAATGTCAAGTATCTTTTCCTTAGACCATGAGATCGTGTAACTCCCGGATACCGTAGAAGTGCTCTGGGTATACCAAACGTCACAACGTAACTGGGTGACTATAAAGGTATACTACGGGTATCTCCGAAAGTGTCTGTTGGGTTGACACGGATCAAGACTGGGATTTGTCACTCCGTATGACGGAGAGGTATCACTGGGCCCACTCGGTAATGCATCATCATAATGAGCTCAAAGTGACCAAGTGTCTGGTCACGGGATCATGCATTACGGTACGAGTAAAGTGACTTGTCGGTAACGAGATTGAACGAGGTATTGGGATACCCACGATCGAATCTCGGGCAAGTAACATACCGATTGACGAAGGGAATTGTATACGGGGTTGCTTGAATCCTTGACACCGTGGTTCATCCGATGAGATCATCAAGGAGCATGTGGGAGCCAACATGGGTATCCAGATCCCGCTGTTGGTTATTGACCGGAGAGCCGTCTCGGTCATGTCTACATGTCTCCCGAACCCGTAGGGTCTACACACCTAAGGTTCGGTGACGCTGGGGTTGTAGAGATATGAATATGCAGTAACCCGAAAGTTGTTTGAAGTCCCGGATGAGATCCTGGACGTCACGAGGAGTTCCGGAATGGTCCGGAGGTGAAGAATTATATATAGGAAGTGCAGTTTCGGCCATCGGGAGGGTTTCGGGGTCATCGGTATTGTACCGGGACCACCGGAAGGGTCCCGGGGGTCCATCGGGTGGGGCCAACCATCCCGGAGGGCCCCATGGGCCAAAGTGGGGAGGGTAACCAGCCCATAGTGGGCTGGTGCGCCCCCCTAGGCCCACCCCATGCACCTAGGGTTGGAACCCTAGGGGTGGGGGGGTGCCCCACCTTGCCTTGGGGGCTACTCCACCCTTGGCCGCCGCCCCCCTAGGAGATCCCATCTCCTAGGGCCGGCGCCCCCCCTAGGGCAGCCTATATAAAGGGGGGAGGGAGGGGGCAGCCAGACCTTGAGTCTTGGCGCCTCCCTCTCCCCTGCTACACCTCTCTCTCTCGCAGTATACGGCGAAGCCCTGCTGCTGTGACGCCCTGCATCCACCACCACGCTGTCGTGCTGCTGGATCTTCATCAACCTCTCCTTCCCCCTTGCTGGATCAAGAAGGAGGAGACGTCACGCTGACCGTACGTGTGTTGAACACGGAGGTGCCGTCCGTTCAGCGCTAGGATCTTCGGTGATTTGGATCACGTCGAGTACGTCTTCCTCATCCCCGTTCTTTGAACGCTTCCGCGCGTGATCTACAAAGGTATGTAGATGCAATCCGATCACTCGTTGCTAGATGAACTCCTAGATGGATCTTGGTGAAACCGTAGGAAAAATTTTGTTTTCTGCAACGTTCCCCAACATTCTGAGCATCCAAGAGTCATTATGGATCGCCGGTGAATGAAGTCTGTGAAGGTTTGGAAGTCTACCTTGAAGACTTACCAGAGTGATTGGGCGAGGTCTGTGTGACCTTAGCTCAAGGGGAATACGGTGAGGACTGATCGTCCTAAGCTGCGTGTTCAGGACTGGGTGTCCGAGACTGTGTGTCCTCGGGTTTAAATACCTATCCGCCCTAACCAGATGTACAACTGTCACCGCAGTTGGAACTGGTCTACCAAACCTTGTCTTCACCAAGCTCACTGGTTCTATCCTTCCCATCTCTTTGTTTATAGTTGGCCCTTGTGAAGTCAGTGCCTATTTGCATTGTCCATTTGTCTTCACTGTGTGACTGTTTGTTCAGATTGGCTTCATACTATCTTCCATCCTGATCAGTACTGCCTAGCTGCTGTTAGTCCTTGTGCTTTTACTTCATTGAACACTTGACTGTGGCTTGTCTAGGGTAGTCTACCTTCCGCTGCATGGTTATAGGTTCATTTCTATCATTTGTCTTCAAAACTCCCATGTTTTGAAGACTTTCATAAAAATCGCCTATTCACCCCCCTCTAGTCGATATAACGTACTTTCAATTGGTATCAGAGCGAGGTACTCCCTTGTTCTGTGTGATTTTGGTTTAACCGCCTGGAGTTTTAGTTATGTCGACCACATGAATGAAGACTGTTTCATGCCCCATCTTTGACGGTCACGAGTATCCTAGGTGGAAGGCCATGATGAGGAAGCGCCTCATGGCAATGAACAGCGAGCTGTGGACCGTCACTTAGATTGGTCTGACCGATCTGTGCAAGATGGCGAAAGCTGATGACATTCGCAAGTACACTCTTCTCAACCTCACAGCGAAGGACGTCATTTGCTCCTGTCTGTCTCAAAATCAGTTTAGGAATATCATGCATATCGATCATGCGAAGCTTATCTGGGACCGTCTCTCTGAGGTCTATGAAGGTCATCGAACTCGTCATAATCCTTGGTTTGAGGACTTTAAGGAATCTCTCAAAGCGATGACATTCGAACCAGAATCATCATCTTCTGCATCATGCCTTATGGCAAAAGATGCTAAGGTAATTGAATGCTATCTATCTGAATCCAGTGATGATGAATCTGGTGATGAATTTGGACCCAGCTATGCAAAACTTGCTTCCCTTGCCACTAAACAACAGAAAGCTATGGAACATATTCAAAAACTATTAGACAAAAGCGATGACCTGTTGGACGGTGAAATGACTCGATCTCAGTCCTTAATTGAAGACATAAATAATCTCCAGTTTAAGTATGAGGAACTTGAAAGTCGTCATGAAACGCTCTCTACAACTCATGAAAAGCTTTCCTATGATTATCTTCAAAGGAAGTAAGAACTCGAGAAATTGAGAGAGGCTCATGAAGATCTTCAAAAGGAAAATGAGTCACTTCACGCCGAACAGATCAGTCCCGCTCAGGAAGGATTTGAACCACCATGTCTTAAATGCCTTGAGCGTGATAACGCTACTTCTGTTGCTAAATGTTCTACTGCTGCTCCTGTTGCAATATCTTCAACTGTTGATGTGATATTAACCCCTCTACTGAGGATGACACTGTTATTGCTGATGAGAATGCTAGGTTGAAGACATTGCTTGAAACAGGGATGTTCAAAAGTCTCAAAGGGCATCAGACACTATGCGATGTCCTCAAAAGGCAGATCCTGAACCGAAACCCTAGGAAAGAGGGTGTTGGGTTCGAAAGGAAAATGAATGCTGATGGCTCTTACTGGAAACCTGAGCAGTACCCCAAAACCACATGGGTTGCTGCAAAGGAACCTTCAGCGGATCCATCCACCCTATCTGGCTTCACTTGTGCTAACCCCATTATTATTGATGAATCCTTTGATGCAAACTATAAACTGTTTAAGAATCAGAATGGTGAAGTGTTTGCCAGGTATATTGGTACTAACCGCAGGAATGGACCTCCTATGAAGAAGGTCTGGGTGCCGAAAAGGTGTTTGGAGAATCTTCCTGTGAATGTCATCATGACACCACAGGTGAAGAGGACAAACCCCAGACCACAGGCTTCATACGATCCAAAGGCTTCATACAGACAGAGGACTCACCTGAGTCACACTAACGCAAATGTTTTGCAGGGAAACCATACTCAGGCCTGTGAATATGAGCACGTTTCATCAAACCGCCATGTTCATAAGACCAAGAACTATTCTGCTTATTCTTATGAGTACTATTGTCCACCTGCAAGACTTTTTGCTAGGGCTCCAAAGCCAAAGTTCTCAGATGCTGCACTTAGACTCATTGCTTCGAAGCCACCCTTGAAGATGTGGGTGGCTAAGAAAGCTTAACTCTCTTTTGCAGGGAGAGGTCTCCAGCCGAAAACCAAAATCGTCTGACGCTATTGCGGGGGACCTTAAACATCTTGTAGGGCGCAAGATCAAATTCCCAAATGGTCTTATTATGTATTTTGTTCCTGAGTCGCTTGCCACTTGCTCTATCAGTCCTAACCTTGATTTAAGCTTTCATAATCCACTTGCTCGTCAAATGTTTATGCTTCACAATTCTCTTCGTGAAGCCTATCCCCCTAACTGCACTGTAGGGTATGACACCAGCTACTTCAGAATGGATTATTGATAGTGGGTGTACCAATCACATGACTGGCAAGCGAAGCCTTCTTATGGACTCAACCTTACGTCCATCTGACAAAAGTCACATCACATTTGCTGACACTGGTAAAAGCAAGGTATTGGGTCTAGGTAGAGTTGCAATCTCAAAGGATCAACACATGGATAAAGTCATGCTTGTTGAATCCCTTGGTTTCAACTTAATGTCTGTCTGAATGCTTTGCGATTTAAACATGATTGTGATGTTGGAAAATATCGTTGCCTTGTTCTAATGGAATCAAACAAGTCTCTAGTGTTTGAAGGGTATCGGAAAGATGATTTGTACGTGGTAGATTTCTCAGCGGGACCACAACTTGCCGTATGTCTTCTAGCAAAAGCTTCTGAATGCTGGCTCTGGCATCGGAGGCTAGGGCATGCTGGCATGAGGAACCTCCACACCCTTGCAAGGAAGAAGCATGCCATAGGCATCAAGGGCGTCAAGTTCAAGAAGGATCACTTATGCGGTGCCTATGAAGCAAGAAAGATGACGAGGGCCAAGCATCCCTCGAAGACAATCATGACAACGACTCAACCCTTCGAACTGCTCCACATGGACCTTTTCGGTCCCACTCATTACTCAACTCTTACTACTACTACATGTCTCTATGGCTTTGTCATTGTTGATGATTATTCAAGATATACTTGGGTGCATATAATCCTCTACAAGACTGAAGTGCAGGATGTCTTCAGACGCTTCGCCAATCGAGCCATGAACAACTATGGCATCAAGATCAAGCACATCAGAAGTGACAATGGCACTGAATTCAAGAACACTGGTCTAGACACTTATCTTGATACTTTGGGCATTACACATGAATTCTCAGCTCCGTACAGACCTGAGCAGAATGGCGTCGTGGAACGCAAGAACAAAACACTCATTGAGATGGCCCGGACAATGCTTGATGAATACAAGACTCCAAGAAAGTTCTAACCTGAAGCCATTGATACTGCATGCCATATCATCAACCGTGTGTATCTTCACAAACTTCTCAACAAGACATCCTATGAGCTCCTTACTGGCAAGAAGCCAAATGTCAGTTACTTCAGAGTATTTGGTGCCAGGTGCTGGATCAAGGATCCACATCACACTTCAAAATTTGCACCAAAAGCACATGAAGGTTTTATGCTTGGATATGGAAAGGATTCGCACTCCTACAGAGTCTTCAACCTCTTTCATTATAAAGTGGTTGAAACAGTGGATGTGCGGTTCGATGAGACTAACGGCTCACAAAGAGAGCACCTGCCAAATGTGCTAGATGAAGTTCCATCCAGTGAACCAATCAAACTTATGGGAACTGGAGAAATCATACCTTCTGAAGCTCAGCCTGAAGAGGAACTTATCATCTCTGCACCTGATCAACCTAAAGACAATGATCAACCTGAAGACAATGCTCAGCCTGAAGACAATCCTTCTAACGATGACAATGATCAGCAAGAGCAAAATCTTCGTCCTATACATCCTCGTGTCGCAAATGAAGTACAGATTGAGAGAATAATTGATAGCATCAATGCACCAGGTCCACTCACTCGTTCAAGGGCAACACAGCTAGCAAATTTCTGTGGGCATTTCGCATTCGTCTCAATATCTGAACCCAAGAAAGTTGAAGAAGCCTTCATGGAACCTGAATGGATTCAAGCTATGCAAGAAGAGATTCAATAGTTTGAGCTGAATAATGTATGGGAACTGGTTAAGCGTCCTGATCCTCGCAAGCACAATATAATAGGCACCAAATGGATATATCGCAACAAGCAAGATGAGCGTGGTCAAGTTATCAGAAACAAAGCTCGTCTCGTTGCTCAAGGGTACACTCAAGTTGAGGGGATTGACTTTGATGAAACATTTGCTCCTGTGGCTAGACTTGAAGCCATACGCATACTGCTGGCCTATGCAAATCATCATAACATTCTTCTGTATCAAACGGATGTGAAGAGCGCTTTTCTCAATGGCAAGATTGAAGAAGAAGTGTATGTTGCACAACCGCCTGGCTTTGAAGATCCAAAACATCCTGACATGGTGTACAAGCTCAACAAGGCACTGTATGGCCTCAAACAAGCCCCTCGGGCTTGGTATGACACACTCAAATACTTCCTGAAGAGCAAAGGCTTCAAACCTGGTTCCCTCGACTCCACTCTCTTCACGAAGACATATGATGGTGAACTGTTTGTGTGCCAAATATATGTGGATGACATTATCTTCGGCTGCACCAATCAGAAATACACTGACGAGTTTGGATATATGATGCAAGAGCAATATCAGATGTCCATGATGGGTGAGCTGAAGTTCTTACTTGGTCTTCAAATGCGTCAGCAACACAATGGCATCTTCATATCTCAAGAGAAGTACCTCAAAGATTGCCTGAAGAAATTTGGGATGCAAGACTGCAAAGGCTTCACGACTCCAATGCCAGCCAAACATCATCTGGGTCCCGACGACAATGGTAAAGAGTTCGATCAAAAGGTATACCGCTCCATGATTGGTTCTTTACTGTATCTATGTGCATCTAGGCCAGATATTATTCTTAGTGTTTGCATGTGTGCTCTATTCCAAGCGGCACCAAAGGAATCGCATCACTTAGCTGTGAAGAGAATTCTCAGATATTTGGCTCACACCCGAACACTAGGATTATGGTATCCAAAGGGCTCAGAGTTTGATCTAGTTGGATTCTCGGATGCTGATTATGCTGGTGACAAGGTGGATCGCAAGTCTACATCAGGCACATGTCATTTTCTGGGACGATCACTTGTATGTTGGTCTTCAAAGAAGCAGAACTGTGTATCTCTCTCCACTGCTGAATCTGAATACATTGCTGCTGGATCTTGCTGCGCTCAGCTTCTATGGATGAAGCAAACACTCAAAGACTATGGCATTCATCTGAAGCAAGTTCCACTCTACTGCGACAACGAAAGCGCCATCAAGATTGCCAACAACCCAGTTCAGCACTCGAAGACAAAGCACATTGAAATTCGTCATCACTTTCTCAGAGATCATGTTGTGAAGGAAGATATTGATATCATACACGTCAACACTTAAGAACAATTGGTAGATATCTTCACCAAGCCCTTGGATGAGAAGAGGTTTTGCAAGTTACGGTGTGAGCTAAATATCTTGGAATCCTCAAATGTCCTGTGATCAGGCACACATCCTAACACTTATGCATACTGATGACTTAGATGTGCAACACACGAAGTAAAGTATATCTTCAATCAATGAAGACTTACATTCTAAGTGTGAATACATTAATGTGGAATTTGACTTCGGAGCGCCACGATAATTGTGCGCCGTGTCTGGGTCTAGTACTTCCTATACGGTGGGTAACGCCACCACCAAATTTTTCTGTTTGAAGTGTTTCACTCATGGCGTTACGTTTGGTATGTCTTCACATTTGGTTTGGCTTCAATCTCAACTTGTCTTCATGATTATCTTCACTATGTTGATTTGATTGTCTTGCTCATATATATATATATATATATATATATATATATATATATATATATATATATATATATATATATATATATATATATATATATATATATACTAGTGTTCTGTCCTCTACATCATTCACTTATAGCTATGTCTTCTTGTTGAATCTTTTGAACTAAGTGAATGTGATCGGACCCCAACCTCTCTGTGCTTTCTATCTCAAACTCTATCTCTCCAAATCATATGCATTCTATTAAAACTGTCGAATATCTTCTCTGCGTCCTTGTCAGCAGAAGATACAGAGACCAACATTAAGTCCGTTTTCAATGCTAATTCCTTCACCTGAAACCCGGAGAAGTGGGAACGACCACCCGACAATCCAGGCGTGCGTGGGAACATGGAACAACCTCCGATATGTTGCATGATGGCCACGTGTCCTTCAGATGTGAATCGCTAGGGGCACCTGTGTAATAACACTGTGCCGTCCCTATCCCTATGAATACACGCCTCACCACAGTCATTATCCTTTCTTCCACTCTCGCACAAACCCTAGCGTCACCGCTAGCCCTCGACGACGCCGGCGATGAAGCGCATAGCTGCCTCGACCTCACCGACGCCGTCTTCACGCCGGCCGCGGACATCGTCTTCTCCGCCGTCGCCGTAGGTGTCCTCCGTCGCCAAGTTAGGGCATGGACGATCGATCTGCTCGGCCTCCTCTCCCACTCCATCTAGCAGTTCTTTGTGTGGTAAATAAAACTTCCTTTTTACGGCCCCTTTGATCCTATAGATTCATCACTTTCTACCACAAGCAGTTTCTGTTCACACAAGTTGGATCTATTTCATACTGCATCTCATAATATGCCTAGCATGTTCACTTATGCTTCACAAAGTAGTTAGATTCCTCACTTGTACTTATTCGTGGATTCATACAAATCTGGAACCAACTCTCTATCTATGAGTGAATGTCTTTGCACTATGAGGTCAATGTCTTCTAAACTGATTTATCTTCAAAATCTTCTGAGAATGCATATGACCTCTTCCCCTTCCCTCGCACCTTAATGCTATCACAGGTACATGTCCGTGGGAGAATCCCTTGGTTCTCATAGTCTGCATTCATTTGCAGAATTCTTACAGCATCATATAAATTCTCCCGAAGCCAGTTCCTACTTGACCAGCAAGTGAAAACCTTTGAAACCTTTGAACGTGTTGAAGCCATTCAGTTTGAAGATCATGGCTATAGAGAAATCAGCAAGGAAGGGTGGCAGATAGTGTCGAGGGGGAACATCAAGAGATCTGCCCGATGACCTCTCAGAGCTGTACAAGACAGATCCAGAAGAGGATTACAATCAGCGCAAGACACGAATCCAATGGATTCGATTATATTGGGCAGAACAATGGTTCAAGTACAGGTTAGTGACCCAGGAATATGCAGAGAAGAATGCCATCAAGCGACCATGGGGAGACATCCTATACAGAAATCTTCAACCCAGGTCCAGAGATGAAGCCATTGAACAAGGCTTCTATCCCTGCATGGTCCGTGGACCACAGCCTGCAGATGCTGACCCATCGTCATTGCTATGGTGTCGTGACAACAATCTATTCAAGCGCAACTTCTAGTTTGCCAAGAATTCGACTAAGCAGAACAAGAAGTCATTGGGACTAGACTTCAACCCTGGTCCTTCTGCTCCCCGTGCCGATGGCTCCCGCGAAGCTGAACTCAATCTTGTTGGGCCCTTCTACAACCTAGAAGGTCTCATCACTCATATCATGGTTCAAGGGACAGCCGTGGATGAGCCTGCAGATGACGCTGAATCCGATGAAGTGCCTGCACCGCCGAAGCCAAAGAAACTAAAGAAGCCTAAAGCTTCAAAGTCTGCCTCAGCACCAAAAATCTCACGTGCGAAGCCACTGGCTACTGCACCTCCTGAAGACAGTGTGCAGTCTGAAGATCTATCACGCATCTCCAAGAAGACTGAGATGAGAAAGAGTACTGATCAGGCACTGACTGCTGCTGCTATTCTGCGCAACGACGCCATTGATATGTCCAGCGATGAAGATCTTGCAGATGACGCTCTTGAGCAACTGATCAAGAGCAAGGAAGAAGCAGTGATCTTCAATGATTTGCCTCTCTTCGATGTGGCAATCATCCATGACTTCATTGATGAGTGGTTTGACACGCCCAACCTCAGCTTTGAAGATCTGCAACTTCCAATTGGCCTCAGTGTCGCCCTCACTAGCGCCATTGCTTCTGAGCTAGCTCTAGCTCAGCGCATCGTTGAACTGAAGCAAAAGATCGACTATGAGAAAGCTCAGTTCAAGAAGCACATGGCCAAGCTCAGCGTGCAAGATGTGGAAAACTTCAAGACTATGCTGCATGAGCTCAAGGAAGCCTTTCTTAAGAAGCGTGAAGAAGCTCAAGGTTCTTGTGAGTGCATGAAGAGCCTGGCTGACAAGTGTGTGCAAGCCTACAATGAGGCTGAGAAGCGCAAGGCTCTTGGTTGTCCTGGCATCGACCCCAGAATGGCTGCAAAGAAGAAGAAGCCCTCAACTGATCAATCTGCACCTTCAAGGCAGGAAGAACCTCGCATAGTCTTCCCAAGCAGCATGACTGGCTCGAAGCCAAAGGTCAGGTCAACCGCTTCAGAACTGAAGAAGACAAGGACTGCCAAAGCTGAAGCCAGAAAAAGGAAAAATCCTGAAGCTTCTGATGTCGCTCCCTCTAAGAAGAAGCGCAAAACCAAGAAGGATCGGGCTGCTCCCACAGAGCCCCTAGTTGTTGAACCCATCTCAATGGTTCGCCCTACATCTGAACACCACGAGCGCCAACTGGTTGTTCATGAGCCTGCTTCCACAGAGGCTCATGAAGCTGAAGACATTCCAGCAGTTGATCCCACCACTGCTGAAGACATTGGTCACCATGACAATATTGAAGATGATGTAGTTCTTCCTCAGATCGAGAACCAACTGGTATCATCGCCTGTGCTCATGCACAGCGAACTCATCAGCATTGGTCGTCCTCTGACGCCAATTGCTCAGGATGCATCGTGGGCTGATCACCCACAACAACAAGACACCCCGAGTACTCCCCAACAACAACAAGTCACACCACCTGTGCCAGACAAAGAAGACGAATTTGAGGCCCAGCCAACTCCATCTCCATAGACCTTGCCAGCGCTACGCAGGCTTCGCAAAGGACCAAGGCCTCAAGTCCCCCTTTCGAGCGTTCCAGAAGGAGAAGTGCCCCAATCTGTTGCACGTCAAGTGTTCCCAGAAGCCACTCCGACTGTGAATGTCTCCGTGTCTGAAGCCAAAGGTGCTGAAGACAATCCGGCTGCATCAGCCGATGACAAACAAGAAGAAGATCATGTCCCTACACCCCCAATCTCTAAAGAAGATGTTCCTGAAGTGAACGTGTCTGTGCCCAACCCTCCAGCTCATCAAGTGGAGGTTGAGAATCTTGAGGCTGCCACCGCCAACACAAATGAAGCCAATGATGCAGTCATGGCTGAAGCAAATGTGGAGCCTGCACCAACCAATGTGCCAGAGGCCAATGAAGCCAATGATGCACCTGCAACAGATGTGCAGCCTGACGCCTCTGTTGATGCCACTGCTCTTGTTCCGCCACCAAGGCCACACACTATTGAGCAAGCATTCAACTATGGCCAACTTGTCACTGTCAAATGGCCTATTCTGACTCCTCCGCCTGCTGCTGCTCCTCAGTTTGACTATCACGTTGAGCACAGACCTCAGGTTCTGAAGCCAATACCAAGGTTGCCCAGTTTTCCAGGCACTGCATCTGCACCCGGACCGTTCAATGTCAATGGATTCAAGGCACACAACACCTTCTTTGATAGCGCCAAGAACCCCTACACCAAGGCAAGAATATCTTTTGATCGGTTCTGGAGCTATCAGCAGCGCAGTTATTACTCATGCATTCTGTACAATCAAGGCCGCATTTTCCCACATATGCGTCTTGACACTGAAGCCATAACTGGACTGCCCTGTTTGGAAGAAGCTCTGGATTGCTTCAGAGAGTCTGGTTTGCTGCAGTTCGTCACTGATAAGGAGCACTGGAATGAAGAATTGCTACTCCAATTCTATGCCACTCTTCATATCCGTGGCTACAACAGGGATTCGAAGACTTGGGTCCTTGAGTGGATGACAGGCAATGTTCATCATGAAGCCAAAGCCTTTGATATCATTGAGCTTACTGGCCCGCCCACTCCAGGAGATCTATATGAACCTGGTTGTCAGCTTCACAGTGCTGCTATGGAAAGCATCTTCCACAAGCCTGAGCCCAATATGAGTCAGATGCTTAGTATGATGAAGCCTTTGCCTCCAGATGTTGAATATCCTAAGTAGTTCTTTGTTGAAGACCTTGAGTATCTACCACGTACTATCTATCACATCATAAGGCGAACTCTCTGGCCCATCAAAGGACATTCTCCACATGCCAAGCTAGAAGGCGCAATAAAGACGATGGTCTTTCATATTCTTCATGGCAAAAGCTTCAATGCACAAGACTTCTTCATTCGCCATCTTGCTGCATCAGGATCTGACATTTTTGGCTTGGAGTTTTACGCTCCATGGATTATGCGGCTGATCAAACTACACTCATCTGTCACCTATCAGCCCTCTGCTCGTAATCATCGGATCTTTCTGCCTGACGTTGATATGTCAGTTGAAGCCATCTATCCAGAGCCTGCCAAGGAGCCCCTTAGTCTTCAGAATGCTGAGAATCAAAGCTTCTCTCAAAACATTGAAGGAGTTCAAGCAGTCACTCGTGTTTATCCTCTGGCTGGCACAACACGTGCACCTCATCGTGCCCTCACTGAAGCCACTGAAATCACCATTGCCCAACGGCCCAAGAAGCGCTCCCGTGTTCTCAATGACCGAGAGCCTCTTGTTGCCCTTCATCAGAAACGGGATAGGCATCATGACTGGCTGAAGCGCCAAATGCAAAGCCTCTTGGTGGACGTAAACAGGATTCACAATCTTACCACCAAGAATGCCTTTGTTGCCCATGAAACCTGTCGGCGTACATGGAAAGGGCTGACGCTTATGTGCTCTGAGGATGATCTTCAAGAGGATGGCTTCTCTGAACGCTTCAAGTTTGACTCAACACCTCCAAGAAGGACTGTGCTGCGACGAACTCCATCTCTTGAAGACTCTGAGTTCTCCTCCTCTGCTGCAACTATGAATGCTAGAGTGATCGATGATGAAGACGATGCTACTTCACCGCCCCTACTTCTGCACGCATCAACACTGCCCCGAGTTCGTCTGCACCGCCTAACAACACCGACGACCCTGCTACTTCACCTACTCATCATGGGAACGAGTAGATGCTCTATGTCTTCAAACCTTTTTGGTCCTTACTGACAAAAGGGGGAGAAGCATATGAGTTTGATAGTCTTCAAGCGGGTCCATATGGGCGATGGTTTTATATTTTGCCTAGTGTTTACAACTCTTGCGTTTTGATACATTTGGTTCTTTGAGTTGTAACACTCAAACTCGATGGCCGTCTGCTACTTATTTGCTTTACTGTGATGCGATGATAAATTCTGCATGTGCGACGATAAATTCCGCACTTAGATCATTTTGCAGACGTCCATTTTTCATTATGCATGTCATTATCTTCACATACTTTTCATGCATGATGAATTGTCATCATAAGTTGAAGAGGATCTCCACAAGTATAACCTGCCATGTGCATTTGCATTCCAAAAGCAAATTACTTATATGCACATCTTCAGGGGGAGCCCTTGCAACTTATGAAGACAATCCCCTATCCTTTACAATTTCACATATTATATTCCTCGTTGAAAACTTCAACTAGTTTGTCATCAATCACCAAAAAGGGGGAGATTGTAAGTGCATCTAGTGCCACCCCTAGTTGGTTTTGGAGTATTGACGACAAACCTAGTTGAGGGACTAATGTGTTTGTGAGAATTGCAGGATAACACAGGTAGAAGTCCCTCATTGATTCAGTTTTCCTACCAGAGATGACCCCTAAAAATGAATGAAGACATTAAAGTCAAAGGTGGTATGTGAAGACATTCACATTGAAGACTATGACAAGAGAAGACATCGCATGAAGACTATGGAGCGAGAAGACTTAGTCGTTTCGTCGTTCTTTTTCTTCTTTGTTGAGTCATAGGAACCACCGTACTGTTAAGTGGGGTCCAAGAGAACCAGTCAGAATGACTGAAGTGAAGCTTAACCAAAATCCTATGTCTTTGAGTGAAGACTATGAGCGCAAATCTTGTCCAGAGTTGGATAAGTCAGCTTTGCTTGTAGCCCAAGTAAAGTTGCCGTGTGTGTTTGAAATCTGACCGTTGGAACACATGTCAGTTCCTTAGTGACCAAGGGTCATTTCGGACAAATCAGGTCGGGTTTCCTAGTGGCTATAAATAGCCCACCCCCTACAACCATAAACGGTTGGCTGCTCAGAGTTAGAGTACGGCTTTTGTCGTTTGAGAGCAACCCACCTCAAAGCCTTTGAGAGAGAATTCCTTGCAAGGATAAAGCCCTAAACACCCAGAGCCAAAGAGTGTTAGGAATCACTTAAGTCTTCATGTCTGTGTGATATGAAGACTTATTACACTTGAGGACTATGAATCCTCCAGCCGGTTAGGCGTCGCGTTCTGAGCATCCAAGAGTCATTGTGGATCGCCGGTGAGCGAAGTCTGTGAAGGTTTGGAAGTCTACCTTGAAGACTTACCAGAGTGATTGGGTGAGGTCTATGTGACCTTAGCTCAAGGGGAATATGGTGAGGACTGATCGTCCTGAGCTGCGTGTTCAGGACTGGGTGTCCGGGACTGTGTGTCCTCGGGTTTAAATACCTATCCGCCCTAACCAGATGTACAACTATCACCACGGTTGGAATTGGTCTACCAAACCTTGTCTTCACCAAGCTCACTGGTTCTATCCTTCCCATCTCTTTGTTTACAGTTGGCCCTTGTGAAGTCAGTGCTTATTTGCATTGTCCAATTGTCTTCACTGTGTGAATGTTTGTTCAGATTGGCTTCATATTATCTTCCATCCTGATCAGTACTACCTAGCTGCCGTTAGTCCTTGTGCTTTTACTTCATTGAACACTTGACTGTGGCTTGTCTAGGGTAGTCTACCTTCCGCTGCATGGTTATAGGTTCATTTCTATCGTTTGTCTTCAAAACTCCCATGTTTTGAAGACTTCCATAAAAATCGCCTATTCACCCCCCCCCCTCTAGTCAATATAACGTATTTTCAATGTCTGAAGGATACTCATAAGGAATTTCATTTTCAACAGGTTCAGTAGGTTGAGGAGCAACTCTTTGCTCTACTGGTCGGGGTGAAGATACCCCGAACAAGCCCCTCAGAGGATTACTTTCCATAGTAACAAGTGACAGTAAATTTCAGCAACTATATAAATTTTTCCTTACCAAATTCCACCTACCAAAGGCGCTTCACTCCCCGGCAACAGCGCCAGAAAAGAGTCTTGATGACCCACAAGTATAGGGGATCTATCATAGTCCTTTCGATAAGTACGAGTGTCGAACCCAACAAGGAGCAGAAGGAAATGATAAGCGGTTTTCAGCAAGGTATTCTCTGCAAGTACTGAAATAAGTGGTAACAGATAGTTTTGTGATAAGATAATTTGTAACGAGCAACAAGTAACAAAAGTAAATAAAGTGCAGCAAGGTGGCCCAATCCTTTTTGTAGCAAAGGACAAGCCTGGACAAACTCTTATATAAGGAAAAGCGCTCCTGAGGACACATGGGAATATCGTCAAGCTAGTTTTCATCACGTTCATATGATTCGCGTTCGGTACTTTGATAATTTGACATGTGGGTGGACCGGTGCTTGGGTGCTGTTCTTACTTGAACAAGCATCCCACTTATGATTAACCTCTATTGCAAGCATCCGCAACTACAACAAAAGTATTAAGGTAAACCTAACCATAGCGTGAAACATATGGATCCAAATCAGCCCCTTACGAAGCAACGCATAAACTAGGGTTTAAGCTTCTGTCACTCTAGCAACCCATCATTTACTTATTACTTCCCAATGCCTTCCTCTAGGCCCAAATAATGGTGAAGTGTTATGTATTCGACGTTCACATAACACCACTAGAGGCTAGACAACATACATCTCATCAAAATATCGAACGAATACCAAATTCACATGACTACTAATAGCAAGACTTCTCCCTTGTCCTTAGGAACAAACGTAACTACTCACAAAGCATATTCATGTTCATAATCAGAGGGGTAATAATATGCATAAAGGATCTGAACATATGATCTTCCACCAATTAAACTAACTAGCATCAACTACAAGGAGTAATTAACACTACTAGCAACCTAATAGCACCAATCCCGGACTTGGAGACAAGAATTGGATACAAGAGATGAACTAGGGTTTTGAGATGAGATGGTGCTGTTGAAGATGTTGATGGAGATTGCCCTCTCCCGATGAGAGGAGCGTTGGTGATGACGATGGCGATGATTTCCCCCTCCGGGAGAGAAGTTTCCCCGGCAGAACAGCTCTGCCGGAGCCCTAGATTGGTTCCGCCAAGGTTCTGCCTCGTGGCAGCGGAGTTTTGTCCCGAAAGGTTGCTTCTTCTTTTTTTCTCGATGAAAGACTTCATATAGGAGAAGATGGTCATCGGAGAGCCACCAGGGGGCCCACGAGGTAGGGCGCGCCCCCACCCTCGTGGAAAGGATGTGGGCCCCCTGGTCTTCATCTTTGGCGAGGATTTTTCATTATTTATTATAAGGTATTCCGTGGAGTTTCAGGACTTTTGGAGTTGTGCAGAATAGGTCTCTAATATTTTCTCCTTTTCCAGCCCAGAATTCCAGCTGTCGGCATTCTCCCTTCTTATGTAAACCTTGTAAAATAAGAGAGAATAGCCATAAGTATTGTGACATAATGTGAAATAACATCCCATAATGCAATAAATATCGATATAAAAGCATGATGCAAAATGGACGTATCACCCCCCAGGCGCGCCCTCCACCCTCGTGGGCCCCCTGTTGCTCCACGGACGTACTCCTTCCTCCTATATATGTTGGAAATATGCCCTAGAGGCAATAATAAAAGCATTATTATTATATTTCCTTATTCATGATAATTGTCTTTTATTCATGCTATAATTGTGTTATCCGGAAATCGTAATACATGTGTGAATACTTAGACACCAACATGTCCCTAGTAAGCCTCTAGTTGACTAGCTCGTTGATCAATAGATAGTCATGGTTTCCTGACTATGGGCATTGGATGTCATTGATAACGAGATCACATCATTAGGAGAATGATGTGATATACAAGACCCAATCCTAAACATAGCACAAGATCATATAGTTCGTTTGCTAGAGTTTTCCAATGTAAAGTATCCTTTCCTTAGACCATGAGATCGTGTAACTCCCGGACACCGTAGGAGTGCTTTGGGTATACCAAACGTCACAACGTAACTGGGTGACTATAAAGGTATACTACGGGTATCTCCGAAAGTGTCTGTTGGGTTGACACGGATCAAGACTGGGATTTTTCACTCCGTATGACGGAGAGGTATCACTGGGCCCACTCGGTAATGCATCATCATAATGAGCTCAAAGTGACCAAGTGTCTGGTCACGGGATCATGCATTACGGTACGAGTAAAGTGACTTGCCGGTAACGAGATTGAATGAGGTATTGGGATACCGACGATCGAATCTCGGGCAAGTAACATACCGATTGACGAAGGGAATTGTATACGGGGTTGCTTGAATCCTCGACATCGTGGTTCATCCAATGAGATCATCGAGGAGCGTGCGGGAGCCAACATGGGTATCCAGATCCCGCTGTTGGTTATTGACCGGAGAGCGATCTCGGTCATGTCTACATGTCTCTCGAACCCGTAGGGTCTACACACTTAAGGTTCGGTGACGCTAGGGTTGTAGGGATATGTATATGCAGTAACCCGAATGTTGTTCGGAGTCCCGGATGAGCTCCCGGACATCACGAGGAGTTCCAGAATGGTCCAGAGGTAACGAATTATATATAGGAAGTGCTATTTCGGCCGTCGAGACAAGTTTCGGGGTCACCGGTATTGTACCGGGACCACCGGAAGGGTCCCGGGGGTCCACCGGGTGGGCCCACCTATCCCGAAGGGCCCCATGGGCTGAAGTGGGAAGGGATCCAGCCCAAAGTGGGCTGGGGCGCCACTTCCCCTAGGGCCCATGCGCCTAGGGTGGGAAAACCCTAAAGGGGGGCGCCCCCCTTGCTTGGGGGGCACGCCCCCCACCCCTTGGCCGCCGCCCCCTAGGAGATTTCATCTCCTAGGGCCGGCGCCCCCCCCCCCTAGGCCCCCCTATATATAGTGGGGGGGATGGAGGACTTCTTACCTTTGCCTTTGGTGCCTCCCTCTCCCTCTCCAACACCTCCTCCTCTTCCATAGAGCTTGGCGAAGCCCTGCCGGAGTACTGCAGCTCCATCACCACCACGCCGTCGTGCTGCTGCTGGAGCCATCTTCCTCAACCTCTCCTTTCCCCTTGCTGGATCAAGAAGAAGGAGACGTTACGCTGACCGTACGTGTGTTGAACGCGGAGGTGCCGTCCGTTCGGCGCTAGGATCTCCGGTGATTTGGATCACGTCGAGTACGACTTCCTCATCCCCGTTCTTTGAACGCTTCCGCGCGTGATCTACAAAGGTATGTAGATGCAAACCAATTACTCGTTGCTAGATGAACTCATAGATGGATCTTGGTGAAACCGTAGAATTTTTTTTGTTTTTTGCAACGTTCCCCAACAGTGGCATCATGAGCTAGGTCTATGCGTAGTTCTCTATGCACGAGTAGAACACAAGTTGTTGTGGGCGTTGATGTTGTCAACTTTCTTGCCGCTACTAGTCTTATCTTGCTTCAACGGTATTGTGGGATGAAGCGGCCCGGACCAACCTTACACGTACGCTTACGTGAGACCGGTTCCACCGACTAACATGCACAAGTTGCATAAGGTGGCTGGCGGGTGTCTGTCTCTCCCACTTTAGTTGGAGCGGATTCGATGAAAAGGGTCCTTATGAAGGGTAAATAGAAGTTGACAAATCACGTTGTGGCTTTCACGTAGGTAAGAAAACGTTCTTGCTAGAACCCTATTGCAGCCACGTAAAAACTTGCAACAACCATTAGAGGACGTCTAACTTGTTTTTGCAGCAAGTGTTCTGTGATGTGATATGGCCAAAGTTGTGATGAATGATGAATGATATATATGTGATGTATGAGATGTTCATGCTATTGTAATAGGAATCACGACTTGCATGTCGATGAGTATGACAACCGGCAGGAGCCATAGGAGTTGTCTTTATTTTTTGTATGACCTGCGTGTCATTGAGAAACGCCATGTAAATTACTTTACTTTATTGCTAAACGCGTTAGCCTTAGTAGTAGAAGTAATAGTTGGTGAGCAACTTCATGGAGACACGATGATGGAGATCATGATGATGGAGATCATGGTGTCATGCCGGTGACAAGATGATCATGGAGCCCCAAGATGGAGATCAAAGGAGCTATGTGATATTGGCCATATCATGTCACTTTTATTATTTGATTGCATGTGATGTTTATCATGTTTTGCATCTTCTTTACTTAGAACAACGGTAGTAAATAAGATGATCCCTCATAATAATTTCAAGAAAGTGTTCCCCCTAACTGTGCACCATTGCGACAGTTCGTTGTTTCGAAGCACCACGTGATGATCGGGTGTGATAGATTCTAACGTTCACATACAACGGGTGTAAGACAGATTTACACATGCAAACATTTAGGTTGACTTGACGAGCCTAGCATGTACAGACATGGCCTCGGAACACAGAAGACCGAAAGGTCGAGCATGAGTCGTATAGAAGATACGATCAACATGAAGATGTTCACCGATGTTGACTAGTCCGTCTCACGTGATGATCGGACACGGCCTAGTTAACTCGGATCATGTTATACTTAGATTACAGGAGGGATGTCTATCTAAGTGGGAGTTCATTAAGTAATTTGATTAGATGAACTTAATTATCATAAACTTAGTCTAAAATATTTACAATATGTCTTGTAGATCAAATGGCCAACGTAGTCCTCAACTTCAACGCGTTCCTAGAGAAAACTAAGCTGAAAGACGATGGCAGCAACTACACGGACTGGGTCCGGAACCTGAGGATCATCCTCATAGCTGCCAAGAAAGGTTATGTCCTACAAGCACCGCTAGGTGATGCACCTGTTCTCCCTGCAGAACAAGACGTTATGAACGCTTGGCAGGCACGTACCGATGACTACTCCCTTGTTCAGTGTAGCATGCTTTACAGCTTAGAGCCGGGACTCCAAAAATGTTTTGAGAGACACGGAGCATATGAGATGTTCGAAGAGCTGCAAATGGTTTTCCAAGCTCATGCCCGGGTCGAGAGATATCAAGTCTCCGACAAGTTCTCCAGCTGTAAAATGGAGGAAAACAGTTCTGTCAGTGAGCACATACTCACTATGTCTGGGTTGCATAACCGCTTGACTCAGCTGGGGGTTAATCTCCCGGATGACGCGGTCATTGACAGAATCCTTCAGTCGCTTCCACCGAGCTACAAGAGCTTTGTGATGAACTTCAATATGCAGGGGATGGAAAAGACCATTCCTGAAGTATTTGCAATGCTGAAATCAGCAGAGGTAGAAGTCAAAAAGGAACATCAAGTGTCGATGGTGAATAAAACCACTAAGTTCAAGAAGGGCAAGGGTAAGAAATCCTTCAAGAAGGACGGCAAGGGAGTTGCCACGCCCGGCAAGCAAGCTGCCAGGAAGAAGCCAAAGAATGGACCCAAGCCCGAGACTGAGTGCTTTTATTGCAAGGGAAGTGGTCACTGGAAGCGGAACTGCCCCAAATACTTAGCGGACAAGAAGGTCGGCATCACAAAAGGTATATGTGATATACATGTAATTGATGTGTACCTTACCAGTACTCGTAGTAGCTCTTGGGTATTTGATACCGGTGCAGTTGCTCACATTTGTAACTCAAAGCAGGAGCTGCGGAATAAGCGGAGACTGGCGAAGGACAAGGTGACGATGCGCGTCGGGAATGGTTCCAAGGTCAATGTGATCGCCGTCGGCACGCTACCTCTACATTTACCTTCGGGATTAGTTTTAAACCTTAATAATTGTTATTTAGTGCCAGCTTTGAGCATGAACATTGTATCAGGATCTCGTTTAATTCGAGATGGCTACCCATTTAAATCCGAGAATAATGGCTGTTCTATTTATATGAGAGATATGTTTTATGGTCATGCTCCGATGGTGAATGGTTTATTCTTAATGAATCTCGAGCGTAATGCTACACATGTTCATAGTGTGAGTACCAAAAGATGTAAGATTGATAATGATAGTCCCACATACTTGTGGCACTGCCGCCTTGGTCACATAGGTATCAAACGCATGAAGAAGCTCCATGCAGATGGACTTTTAGAGTCTCTTGATTATGAATCATTTGACACGTGCGAACCATGCCTCATGGGTAAAATGACCAAGACTCCGTTCTCAGGAACAATGGAGCGAGCAACCAACTTATTGGAAATCATACATACGGATGTGTGCGGTCCAATGAGTGTTGAGGCTCGCGGTGGCTATCGTTATGTTCTCACCCTCACTGATGACTTGAGTAGATATGGGTATGTCTACTTAATGAAACACAAGTATGAAACCTTTGAAAAGTTCAATGAATTTCAGAGTGAGGTTGAGAATCAACGTGACAGGAAAATCAAGTTTCTACGATCAAATCGTGGAGGAGAATACTTGAGTCACGAATTTGGTACACACTTAAGAAAATGTGGAATAGTTTCACAACTCACGCCACCTGGAACACCTCAGTGTAATGGTGTGTCCGAATGTCGTAATCGCACTCTATTAGATATGGTATGATCTATGATGTCTCTTACCGATTTACCGCTATCTTTTTGGGGCTATGCTTTAGAGACTGCCACATTCACTTTAAATAGGGCTCCGTCGAAATCCGTTGAGACGACACCGTTTGAATTATGGTTTGGGAAGAAACCTAAGCTGTCGTTTCTAAAGGTTTGGGGGTGCGATGCTTATGTCAAGAAACTTCAACCTGAAAAGCTCGAACCCAAGTCGGAAAAATGTGTCTTCATAGGATACCCTAAAGAAACTGTTGGGTATACCTTCTACCTCAGATCCGAAGGCAAGATCTTTGTTGCCAAGAATGGATCCTTTCTAGAGAAGGAGTTTCTCTCGAAAGAAGTAAGTGGGAGGAAAGTAGAACTTGATGAAGTATTACCTCTTGAACCGGAAAATGGCGCAACTCAAGAAAATGTTCCTGAGGTGCCTGCACCGACTAGAGATGAAGTTAATGATGATGATCAATCTACTTCTGATCAAGCTCCTACTGAAATTCGTAGGTCCACAAGGACACGTTCCGCACCAGAGTGGTACGGCAACCCTGTCTTGGAAATCATGTTGTTAGACAACGGTGAACCTTCGAACTATGAAGAAGCGATGGCGGGCCCGGATTCCGACAAATGGCTAGAAGCCATAAAATCCGAGATAGGATCCATGTATGAAAACGAAGTATGGACTTTGACTGACTTGCCCGTTGAGCGGCGAGCCATAGAAAATAAATGGATCTTTAAGAAGAAGACAGACGCGGATGGTAATGTGACCATCTATAAAGCTCGGCTTGTCGCTAAGGGTTATCGACAAGTTCAAGGGGTTGACTACGATGAGACTTTCTCACCGGTAGCAAAGCTAAAGTCCGTCCGAATCATGTTAGCAATTGCCGCATTCTACGATTATGAGATATGGCAAATGGACGTCAGAACGGCATTCCTTAATGGTTTCCTTAAGGAAGAATTGTATATGATGCAGCCGGAAGGTTTTGTCGATCCTAAAAATGCTAACAAGGTGTGCAAGCTCCAACGCTCGATTTATGGGCTGGTGCAAGCATCTCGGAGTTGGAACATTCGCTTTGATGAGATGATCAAAGTGTTTGGGTTTACACAGACTTATGGAGAAGCCTGCATTTACAAGAAAGTGAGTGGGAGCTCTGTAGCATTTCTCATATTATATGTAGATGACATACTTTTGATGGGAAATGATATAGAGCTTTTGGACAGCATTAAGGCCTACTTGAATAAGAGTTTTTCAATGAAGGACCTTGGAGAAGCTGCTTATATATTAGGCATCAAGATCTACAGAGATAGATCAAGACGCCTCATAGGTCTTTCACAAAGCACATACCTTGATAAGATATTAAAGAAGTTCAATATGGATCAGTCTAAGAAGGGGTTCTTACTTGTGTTACAAGGTGTGAAATTGAGCTCAGCTCAATGTCCGACCACGGCAGAAGATATAGAAGAGATGAGTGTCATCCCCTATGCCTCGGCCATAGGTTCTATTATGTATGCCATGCTGTGTACCAGACCTGATGTAAACCTTGCCGTAAGTTTGGTAGGAAGGTACCAAAGTAATCCTGGCAAGGAACACTAGACAGCGGTCAAGAATATCCTGAAGTACCTGAAAAGGACTAAGGAAATGTTTCTTGTTTATGGAGGTGACGAAGAGCTCGTCGTAAAAGGTTACGTTGACGCTAGCTTCGACACAGATCTGGATGACTCTAAGTCACAAACCGGATACGTGTATATTTTGAATGGTGGGGTAGTAAGCTGGTGCAGTTGCAAGCAGAGCGTCGTGGCGGGATCTACATGTGAAGCGGAGTACATGGCAGCCTCGGAGGCAACGCAAGAAGCAATTTGGGTGAAGGAGTTCATCACCGACCTAGGAGTCATACCCAATGCGTCGGGGCCGATCAAGCTCTTCTGTGACAACACTAGAGCTATTGCTCTTGCCAAGGAGCCCAGGTTTCACAAGAAGACTAGGCACATCAAGCGTCACTTCAACTCCATTCGTGAAAATGTTCAAGATGGAGACATAGATATTTGTAAAGTGCATACGGACCTGAATGTAGCAGATCCGTTGACTAAACCTCTCCCTAGAGCAAAACATGATCAACACCAGAATTCCATGGGTGTTCGATTCATCACAATGTAACTAGATTATTGACTCTAGTGCAAGTGGGAGACTGTTGGAAATATGCCCTAGAGGCAATAATAAAAGCATTATTATTATATTTCCTTGTTCATGATAATTGTCTTTTATTCATGCTATAATTTTGTTATCCGGAAAACGTAATACATGTGTGAATACTTAGACACCAACATGTCCCTAGTAAGCCTCTAGTTGACTAGCTCGTTGATCAATAGATAGTCATGGTTTCCTGACTATGGGCATTGGATGTCATTGATAACGAGATCACATCATTAGGAGAATGATGTGATGGACAAGACCCAATCCTAAACAAAGCACAAGTTCGTATAGTTCGTTTGCTAGAGTTTTCCAATGTCAAGTATCCTTTCCTTAGACCATGAGATCGTGTAACTCTTGGACACCGTAGGAGTGCTTTGGGTATACCAAACGTCACAACGTAACTGGGTGACTATAAAGGTATACTACGGGTATCTCCGAAAGTGTCTGTTGGGTTGACACGGATCAAGACTGGGATTTGTCACTCCGTATGACGGAGAGGTATCACTGGGCCCACTCGGTAATGCATCATCATAATGAGCTCAAAGTGACCAAGTGTCTGGTCATGGGATCATGCATTACGGTACGAGTAAAGTGACTTGCCGGTAACGAGATTGAACGAGGTATTGGGATACCGACGATCGAATCTCGGGCAAGTAACATACCGATTAACGAAGGGAATTGTATACGGGGTTGGTTGAATCCTCGACATCGTGGTTCATCCGATGAGATCATCGAGGAGCATGTGGGAGCCAACATGGGTATCCAGATCCCGCTGTTGGTTATTGACCAGAGAGCGATCTCGGTCATGTCTACATGTCTCCCGAACCCGTAGGGTCTACACACTTAAGGTTCGGTGACGCTAGGGTTGTAGGGATATGTATATGCAATAACCCGAATGTTGTTCAGAGTCCCGGATGAGATCCCGGACGTCACGAGGAGTTCCGGAATGGTCCGGAGGTAAAGAATTATATATAGGAAGTGCTATTTCGGCCGTCGGGACAAGTTTCGGGGTCACCGGTATTGTACCGGGACCACCGTAAGGGTCCCGGGGGTCCACCGGGTGGGCCCACCTATCCTGGAGGGCCCCATGGGCTGAAGTGGGAAGGGATCCAGCCCAAAGTGGGCTGGGGCGCCACTTTCCCTAGGGCCCATGCGCCTAGGGTGGGAAAACCCTAAAGGGGGGCGCCCCCCTTGCTTGGGGGGCAAGCCCCCCACCCCTTGGCCGCCGCACCCCTAGGAGATTGCATCTCCTAGGGCCGGCGCCCCCCTAGGCCCCCCTATATATAGTGGGGGGATGGAGGACTTCTTACCTTTGCCTTTGGTGCCTCCCTCTCCCTCTCCAACACCTCCTCCTCCTCCATAGAGCTTGGCGAAGCCCTGCCGGAGTACTGCAGCTCCATCACCACCACGCCGTCGTGCTGCTGCTGGAGCCATCTTCCTCAACCTCTCCTTTCCCCTTGCTGGATCAAGAAGAAGGAGACGTTACGCTGACCGTACGTGTGTTGAACGCGGAGGTGCCGTCCGTTCGGCGCTAGGATCTCCGGTGATTTGGATCACGTCGAGTACGACTTCCTCATCCCCGTTCTTTGAACGCTTCCGCACGTGATCTACAAAGGTATGTAGATGCAAACCAATTACTCACTGCTAGATGAACTCATAGATGGATCTTGGTGAAACCGTTGGAAATTTTTTTGTTTTCTGCAACGTTCCCCAACAATATATACCTACGTACCCCCAAACGATTAGATACGGGGCCAAAACCCTAATTCCACCACTGTAACTTTCTGTATCCACGAGATCCCATCTTGGGGCCTGTTCCGGAGCTCCGCCGGAGGGGGCATCCATCAGGGAGGGCTTCTACATCAACACCATAGCCTGTCCAATGAAGTGTGAGTAGTTTACCTCAGACCTTCGCGTCCATAGTTATTAGCTAGATGGCTTCTTCTCTCTTTTTGGATCTCAATACAATGTTCTCCCCCTCTCTTGTGGAGATCTATTCGATGTAATCTTCTTTTTGCGGTGTGTTTGTTGAGACTGATGAATTGTGGGTTTATGATCAAGATTATCTATGAACAATATTTGAATCTTCTCTGAATTCTTTTATGTATGATTGGTTATCTTTGCAAGTCTCTTCGAATTATCAGTTTGGTTTGGCCTACTAGATTGATCTTTCTTGCAATGGGAGAAGTGTTTAGCTTTGGGTTCAATCTTGCGGTGTCCTTTCCCAGTGACAGTAGCGGCAGCAAGGCACGTATTGTATTGTTGCCATCGAGGATAACAAGATGGTTTTTTTTATCATATTGCATGAATTTATCCCTCTACATCATGTCATCTTGCTTAAGGCATTACTCTGTTTTCATGAACTTAATACTCTAGATGCATGCTAGATAGCGGTCGATGAGTGGAGTAATAGTAGTAGATGCAGGCAGGAGTCGGTCTACTTGTCTTGGACGTGATTCCTATATACATGATCATACCTAGATATTCTCATAACTATGCTCAATTCTGTCAATTGCTCAACAGTAATTCGTTCACCCACCATAAAATACTTATGCTCTTGAGAGAAGCCACTAGTGAAACCTATGGCCCCCGGGTCTATCTTCATCATATTAATCTTCCAATACTTAGTTATTTCCTTTGCTTTTTCCTTTGCTTCTATTTTACTTTGCATCTTTATCACAAAAATACCAAAAATATTATCTTATCATATCTATCAGATCTCACTCTTGTAAGTGACCGTGAAGGGATTGGCAACCCCTTATCGCGTTGGTTGCGAGGAGTTATTTGTTTTGTGCAGGTACTAGGGACTTGCGTGCAGCCTCCTACTGGATTGATACCTTGGTTCTCAAAAACTGAGGGAAATACTTACACTACTTTACTGCATCATCCTTTCCTATTCAAGGAAATATAACGCAGTGCTCAAGAGGTAGCAAGAAGAATTTCTGGCGCCGTTGCCGGGGAGGTTCGCGCAAGTCAAGATTTGACTCCCGACAACGAGCCATTTCTGGCGCCGTTGCCGGGGAGTCTACGCAAAATTCAATATACCAAGTACCCATCACAAACCCTTATCTCCCGCATTACATTATTTGCCATTTGCCTCTCATTTTCCTCTCCCCCCCCACTTCACCCTTGCCGTTTTATTCGCCCTCTCTCTCTCTCTCTGTCCTCGTCCTCTTTCTCTATTTTCCTCTTTTTGCCCGTTTCTTGTTTGCTCGTATGGTTGGAATAGTTGTTTATTTATTACTAAACAGAGAACCTAAGATCTATGGATCCTCATCCGCTTGCTAATATTTTTAAGAGATCCAATTATGATGAACCAATTGCTAGTCAGTTTTGTGCACTAGATTATCTTTATGAGGTTTTGCTTGAAATTTGTGAATCTGAAAAGTGTGATGAATTACTTTATGAAGCGATTCACGATAGATCTTTTAATAAAAAGCATGATTGCAATGATTTTATTATAAATTCTATTTATGTAAATTGTGCTAATAATATGCAACACCCTAAGCTTGGGGATGCTAGTTTTGCTATGTCCTCTACTTGTTGTAATGATCATGATTGGGGTGATTCTTCTTATGATCTTGAAAATTTATTTAAGCCCCATGATGAATATGAGATTGATAATAGTGTTTGCAATATTATTGAAAGTGGGTTTGGAAGAGTGTCAACTTTAGATCCCACATATTTGGAGAATGTTCAATCTTATGAATATTTTGATAAAAGTGGGTTTGGAGAAGTCATGACTTTAGTTAATGTTAATCCCAGTATTTTGGAAGAGTGTCAACTTTGCATGCATGTGAATCGTGTTGAAAGTTTTTTATGTGATAGCTATTTTGTTGAATTTGCTTATGATCCTACATGTAATCACTATGAGAGAGGAAAATATGATGGTAGAAATTTTCATGTTACTAAATTACCTCTTGTTATGTTGAGATTACTATTGCTTCTTTTCTCTTCCATGCATATGCTAGTTTTTGCTTGCCATGATAATTTGTTTGCCTATAAGATGCCTATGCATAGGAAGTATTTTAGACTTAAATGTGTTTGTCATATGTTTTATGATGCTCTCTTTGTGCTTCAATTCTTGTCTTTCATGTGAGCATCATTGAAATTATCAATGCCTAGCTATAAGGCTTTAAAGAAAAGCGCTTATTGGGAGACAACCCAATATTTTTCCTTACTGTTATTCAATAAATAATTTACCTAGCCTCTGTTTTGGTTGTGTTTTTTGTGTTTAATTAGTGTTTGTGCCAAGTAGAACCGTTGGGAAGACTTAGGGAAAGTCTTGATATCTTGCTGTAAAAAACAGAAACTTTAGCGCTCACGAGAACTGCTGCCATTTTTATTTGGAAAGTGATATTTAGTTGATTCTTTTTGAATATGATTAATAGATAAATTCCTCACGTCCAGAAATTTATTTTAGAATTTTTGGGGTTCCAGATCTTGCGGTAGTTACAGATTACTACAGACTGTTCTGTTTTTGACAGATTCTGTTTTTCGTGTGTTGTTTGCTTATTTTGATGAATCTATGGCTAGTAAAATAGTTTATAAACCATAGAGAATTTGGAATAAAGTAGGTTTAACACCAATATAAATAAAGAATGAGTTCATAACAGTACCTTGAAGTGGTCTTTTGTTTTCTTTCGCTAACGGAGCTCACGAGATTTTCTATTTTAAGTTTTGTGTTGTGAAGTTTTCAAGTTTTGGGTAAAGATTTGATGGATTACGGAACAAGGAGTGGAAAGAGCCTAAGCTTGGGGATGCCCATGGCACACCCAAGATAATCTAAGGACACCTAAAAGCCAAAGCTTGGGGATGCCCCGGAAGGCATCCCCTCTTTCGTCTATCTATCGGTAACTTTACTTGGAGCTATATTTTTATTCACCACATGATATGTGTTTTGCTTGGAGCTCTTGTATGATTTGAGTCTTTGCTTTTTAGTTTACCACAATCATCCTTGCTGTACACACCTTTTGAGAGAGTCATACATGATTTGGAATTTGTTAGAATACTCTATGTGCTTCACTTATATCTTTTGAGTTATATAGTTTTGCTCTAGTACTTCACTTATATCTTTTAGAGCACGGTGGTGGAATTGTTTTATAGAAACTATTGATCTCTCATGCTTCACTTAGATTATTTTGAGAGTCTTAAATAGCATGGTAATTTGCTTAAATAATCCTAATATGCTTGGTATTTAAGAATAGTAAAAACTTTCTTATGAGTGTGTTGAATACTATGAGAAGCTTGATGCTTGATAATTGTTTTGAGATATGAAGATGGTGATATTAAAGTTGTGCTAGTTGAGTAGTTGTGAATTTGAGAAATACTTGTGTTAAATTTTGTGATTCCTGTAGCATGCACGTATGGTGAACCGTTATGTGATGAAGTCGGAGCATGATTTATTTTTTGATTGTCTTCCTTATGACTGGCGGTCAGGGACGAGCGATGGTCTTTTCCTACCAATCTATCCCCCTAGGAGCATGCGCATAATACTTTGCTTTGATAACTTGTAGATTTTTACAATAAGTATATGAGTTCTTTATGACTAATGTTGAGTCCATGGATTATAGCACTTTTCTTCATTCCACCATTACTAGCCTCTCTAATACGGCGCACCTTTCGCCGGTATCATACACCCACCATATACCTCCTCAAAACAGCCACCATACCTACCTATTATGGCATTTTCATAGCCATTCCGAGATAATATTGCCATGCACCCACCGTTCCGTTTATTATGACACACTCCATCATTGTCAAATTGCTTAGCATGATCATGTAGTTGGCATCGTATTTGTGGCAAAGCCACCATTCATAATTCTTTTATACATGTCACTCATGAGTCATTGCATATCTCGATACACCGCCGGAGGCATTCACATAGAGTCATATTTTGTTCTAAGTATCGAGTTGTAATTGTTGAGTTGTAAGAAAATAAAAGTGTGATGATCATCATTATTAGAGCATTGTCCTAGTGAGGAAAGGATGATGGAGACTATGATTCCCCCACAAGTCGGGATGAGACTCCGGACGAAAAAAAGAGGCCATAAAAAATAGAAAAGTCCCAAATAAAAAAATGAGAGAAAAAGAGAGAAGGGACAATGCTACTATCCTTTTACCACACTTGTGCTTCAAAGTAGCACCATGATATTCATGATAGAGAGTCTCCTATGATATCACTTTCATATACTAGTGTGAAATTTTCATTATAGAACTTGGCTTGCATATTCCAATGATGGGCTTCCTCAAAATGCCCTAGGTCTTCATGAGCAAGCAAGTTGGATGCACACCCACTTAGTGTCTTTTGTTGAGCTTTCATATACTTATAGCTCTAGTGCATCCGTTGCATGGCAATCCCTACTCACTCACATTGATATCTATTGATGGACATCTCCATAGCCCGTTGATACACCTAGTTGATGTGAGACTATCTTCTCCTTTTTGTCTCCTCCACAACCACCATTCCATTCCACCTATAGTGCTATATCCATGGCTCACGCTCATGTATTGCGTGAAGATTGAAAAAGTTTGAGAATTTCAAAAGTATGAAATAATTGCTTGGCTTGTCATCGGGGTTGTGGATGATTTAAATACTTTGTGTGGTGAAGATAGAGCATAGCCAGACTATATGATTTTGTAGGGATAACTTTCTTTGGCCATGTTATTTTGAGAAGACATGATTGCTTTGTTAGTATGCTTGAAGTATTATTATTTTTATGTCAATATTAAACTTTTATCTTGAATCTTTCGGATCTGAATATTCATACCACAATTAAGAAGAATTACATTAAAATTATGCCAAGTAGCATTCCACATCAAAAATTCTGTTTTTATCATTTACCTACTCGAGGACGAGCAGGAATTAAGCTTGGGGATGCTTGATACGTCTCCAACGTATCTATAATTTTTGATTGCTCCATGCTATATTATCTACTGTTTTGGACATTATTGGCCTTTATTATCCACTTTTATATTATTTTTGGGACTAACCTATTAACCGGAGGCCCAGCCCAGAATTGCTGTTTTTTTGCCTATTTTAGGGTTTCGAAGAAAAGGAATATCAAACGGAGTCCAACGGAATGAAACTTTTGGGAACGTGATTTTCTCGCCGAACAAGATCTAGGAGACTTGGACCCTACGTCAAGCAACCAACAGGGAGGCCACGAGGTAGGGGGCGCGCCTACCGCCCCCCCCCCTCCCCAGGCGCGCCCTCCACCCTCGTGGGCCCCCTGTTGCTCCACTGGCGTACTCCTTGCTCCTATATATACCTATGTACCCCCAGACGATCAGATACGGAGCCAAAACCCTAATTCCACCGCCGTAACTTTCTATATCCACGAGATCCCATCTTGGGGCCTGCTCCGGAGCTCCACCGGAGGGGGCATCCATCACGAAGGGCTTCTACATCAACACCATAGCCTCTCCGATGAAGTGTGAGTAGTTTACCTCAGACCTTCGGGTCCATAGTTATTAGCTAGATGGCTTCTTCTCTCTTTTTGGATCTCAATACAATGTTCTCCTCCTCTCTTGTGGAGATCTATTCGATGTAATCTTCTTTTTGCGGTGTGTTTGTTGAGACCGATGAATTGTGGGTTTATGATCAAGATTTCTATGAACAATATTTGAATCTTCTCTGAATTCTTTTTATGTATGATTGGTTATCTTTGCAAGTCTCTTCGAATTATCAGTTTGGTTTGGCCGACTAGATTGATCTTTCTTGCAATGGGAGAAGTTCTTAGCTTTGGGTTCAATCTTGCGGTGTCCTTTCCCAGTGGCAGTAGGGGCAGCAAGGCACGTATTGTATTGTTGCCATCGAGGATAACAAGATGGGATTTTTATCATATTGCATGAATTTATCCCTCTACATCATGTTAAGGCGTTACTCTGTTTTCATGATCTTAATACTCTAGATGCATGCTGGATAGCGGTCGATGAGTGGAGTAATAGTAGTAGATGCAGGCAGGAGTCGGTCTACTTGTCTTGGACGTGATGCCTATATACATGATCATACCTAGATATTCTCATAACTATGCTCAATTCTGTCAATTGCTCAACATTAATTCGTTCACCCACCGTAAAATACTTATGCTCTTGAGAGAAGCCACTAGTGAAACCTATGGCCCCCGGGTCTATCTTCATCATATTAATCTTCCAATGCTTAGTTATTTCCTTTGCTTTTATTTTACTTTGCATCTTTATCACAAAAATACCAAAAATATTATCTTATCATATCTATCAGATCTCACTCTCGTAAGTGACCGTGAAGGGATTGACAACCCCTTACCGCGTTGGTTGCGAGGAGTTATTTGTTTTGTGCAGGTACTAGGGACTTGCGTGCAGCCTCCTACTGGATTGATACCTTGGTTCTCAAAAACTGAGGGAAATACTTACGCTACTTTACTGCATCATCCATTCCTGTTCAAGGAAATCCAACGCAGTGCTCAAGAGGTAGCATCCCGCTCCTCCAAGTCCGCTGATAACCCACAAGTATAGGGGATCGCAACAATTTTCGATAAGTAAGAGTGTCAAACCCAACGAGGAGCTAAAGGCAGAACAAATATTCCCTCAAGTTCTATCGACCACCGATACAACTCTACGCATGCTTGATGTTTGCTTTACCTAGAACAAGTATGAAACTAGAAGTACTTTGTAGGTGTTGTTGGATAGGTTTGCAAGATAATAAAGATTACGTAAATAAAAAGTAGGGACTGTTTAGATAAATACACAACTAAGTTAGTCTTAATAAAGAGCTTTTTGTTACGAGAAAGTTATTTGTCCCTAGGCAATCGATAACTAGACTGGTAATCATTATTGCAATTTTATTTGAGGGAGAGGCATAAGCTAACATACTTTCTCTACTTGGATCATATGCACTTATGATTGGAACTCTAGCAAGCATCCGCAACTATTAAAGATCATTAAGGTAAAACCCAACCATAGCATTAAAGTATCAACTCCTCTTTATCCCATACGCAAACAACCTACTTACTCGGGTATGTGTTTCTATCACTCACGCCACCCACCTAAGAAAATCATGAACATATTGCAAATCCTACAGCGGGAATATCTCACGCTTGCGCGACACGGAGAGCACCATAGGACAGCACCAATAATAAAACATGCAACTCAAACCAATCACGATCATCAAATAACCCATATGACAAAACGGATCTACTCAAACATCATAGGATAGCCATACATCATTGGGAAATAATATATAGTGTTGAGCATCATGTTTAAGTCGAGATTACAACGGGTAAAAGAGAGGTTACACCGCTGCATAGAGGGGGGAAGAGTTGGTGATGATGATGGTGAAGTTGTTGGTGAAGATTGCGGTGATGATGATGGCCCCCGGTGGCACTTTCGTGCCACCAGAAGCGAGGGGGGGAGAGCCCCCTCCTTCTTCTTCTTCCTTGACCTCCTCCCTAGATGGGAGAAGGGTTTTCCCTTTGGTCCTTGGTCTCCATGGCATGGAGGGGCGAGAGCCCCTCCGAGATTAGATTTGTCTCTCTGTCTCTCTCTGTTTCTGTGTTCTCTCTGGCTGCCCTTTCACCGTTTTGTATATATATGGAGATCCGTAACTCCGATTGGACTGAAATCTTCGCCGTGATTTTTTCCTTAAAATTAGCTTCCTTGCGGCCGAATAAGGGCATCAACCGCCTTACGGGGGGGCGCGAGGGTCAGGGGCGCGCCCAGGGGGGTGGGGCGCACCCCCTGCCTCGTGCCTCCCTCGGGCACCGTCTCGCGTGGATTTTTCTTCTCATATTCTCTGAATGTTCCAAAAACAATCTCCATTAGTTTTTATCACGTTTGGACCCCGTTTGATATGAATATTCTGTGAAACAAAAAACATGCAACAAATAGGAACTGGCACTGGGCACTGGATCAATATGTTAGTCCCAAAAATAGTATAAAAAGTTGCCAAAAGTATATGAAAGTTGTAGAATATTGGCATGGAACAATCAAAAATTATAGATACGACGGAGACGTAAAGCATCCCCAAGCTTAATTCTTGCTCGTCCTCGAGTAGGTAAATGATAAAAAATAATTTTTGATGTGGAATGCTACCTAGCATAATCTTGATCACATATCTAATCATGGCATGAATATTAAGACACGAGTGATTCAAAGCAATAGTCTATCATTTGACATAAAAACAATAATACTTCAAGCCTACTAATAAAGCAATCATGTCTTTTCAAAATAAAATGGCCAAAAAAAGTTATCCGTACAAAATCATATGGTCTGGATATGTTCCATCTTCACCACACAAAATATTCAAATCATACACAACCCCGATGACAAGCCAAGCTGATCGTATCTATGGGGGACGGCAGCCGCTTGAAGACCTCGAGGAGCATGTCGTCCGGGAGCGCCGTCGCGGGGTCCTCCTCCGGCGGTGACTTTCGCGGGCGCGTGCGTCGCGCGGAGACGGAGGCGACTGGCGGAAGGGAACGAACGCGCGCGCGTGCGCGGCGGAGGAGAGGTCTGGTGGGCGGCATGGCCGAATGTTTCGGCGATTAGATGGGGAATTGGATGGAGTGGAGGCGAGGAGGTGACGTATCTGGGCTTATAGGTTGAGAACGGCGGGCGGGAATCCGAGGATGCTGGTGGGACCCCTTTCGGCTTTGGAAATGCTCATTTTCTACGCTCCACAACCGGGCGCGCCTATTCCTCGCGTGGAGCCCCAGATGGGCCGGCCCAGCCATGCGGGAGGCCGAGGCCTGTTCTTTATGTTTTTTCTGTTTTCTGTTCTCGTTTTTCTTTATTTTTGTATTTTTCTTTATACTTTAAAATATTCTACATGTATATATGTATATATATTACAAAAGGCACTCTTCAAAAAAAATTCAGAAACTGTTGAACGGAGTATTTAAAAAATGTTGAACGAGTATTAAAAATGTGAACAAGTACCAAAAATGTTGAAAAAGTATTTGAAAAAATGTTGAATAAGTACTACAAAATGTCGAATGGGTATATGAAAATTGTTGAACAAATATTTAAAAATGTTGAATAAGTATTAAAAATGTTGAACAAGTATTTGAAAATGTTTAATAAGTATTAAAATGTTGAAAAAGTATTTGAATTTTTTTTAATTATTATTAAAATGTTGAAAAAGTATTTGAAAAATATTGAGTAAGCATTTGGACAATGTTGAACGTTTATACAAAAAATGTTGATTACTTATTAAAAGAAATTGACATATACAAAAAGATAGAGTGAAAACGAAAACAAACATAAAAAATGAAAAACAAAAAAGAAGGAAAAAACTAAACAAAAAATGGGGAAGGAAATGTAAAACCAAACCAGAAACAAAATAAACCACAGAAAAAAAGATATGAAAAATAAAACCGAATAATCAAAATCCAAAAAAGAATGAAAAAATTGGGAAGAAAAAAAGAGAAACAAAACAAAACTCGGCTCAGATAGCCTGAAGTAAGGTAACCCTAAGTACTTAGCACGAATTAAACCTCGATGTAGTGGCTAAAAGCCTAACAATCCTGGCAACCAGGGGTCCACTCCTGGTTCTGCCCTTTAAATCCCCACGCGAATGGGCCGGCGCAATACCTTCGAACCTTCGGCAAGACTTCTTTGACGACTCGCATGATGCGAGAATAGTCGTCGCGTCCACAACCTCCCTGACCTATGCCTCTCAGTACCGGTGGGCCTCAAATTGTAATACCGGTGGCCCACTATAATTTGGATGTTGCGCTTCATTCCAATGCATCAAAAACGGTTTTTGATCCGACGGAGTGTAATCCAGACTTTCTAGTACGACATTAGCAAACTTCATATTCCAGCAATCATTTGTACGTCCTTGGTCATATTGCTCGTGGGTCTTGCCCCGGTCCCATGTAAATCAGCCCCCTGAACTGATCAATTATGTTCACTCATGCACCACATTCCTAAACTCTTGCATGTATCGCTCAGGCGGGGATTGTCACCTTCTTTTTGAAAGGTGTACATAATATCACTGAGGTTACCAAATAGCAAGCATATATGGCATGTCGCGAAACAGCATGCTGCTCCTTAATACGTCTTCAACGTATCTATAAATTTTAATTGTTCCATATTGTTTTATTATTAATCTTGGATGTTTTATAATCATTTTATTTATATCATTTTTTGTACTAACCTATTGACACAGTGACAAGTGTCAGTTGCTGTTTTTTCCATATTTTTTACATCGCAGGAAATCAATATCAAACGGAGTCCAAATGCCACGAAACTTCACGATGATTTTTTATGGGCCAGAAGGAAGGTAATGGGCCCTGGTTGCACT
>NC_041388.1:59247142-59309007 GCF_002162155.2 Triticum dicoccoides
ACCAGGGCGCGCCAGGAGGCCCAAGCACACCCTGTTGGGTTGTGCCCACCTCGGGTGCCCCCCGGACCGCCTCTTTGCTCTATAAATACCCCAAAAATACCAGAACCCTAGGGGAGTAAACGAAATATTCATCCAGCCGCCGCAGAGTCCAGAACCACCAGATTCAATCTAGACACCATCTCGGATGGGGTTCACCACCTCCATTGGTGCCTCTCCGATGATGCGCGAGTAGTTCTTTGTAGACCTTCAGGTCCGTAGTTAGTAGCTAGATGGTTTTCTCTCACGCGCTGAATTCTCAATACAATGGTCACTTGGAGATCCATATGATGTAACAAGCTCGAGTCCTAAACCTGAACCTAAGAGTGTTTCTGATAGAATCGTGTAATTAACTGTAGAACATGAACCTAACAGACAGGAGTATATATTGTGATTTTCTTCTCACTGCCACCATAGAAACACACCCCTTACCTGCATTTGACCGGACAGTGAAGTGAAGACTCAATGGGCGAAATCTTTGAGCACCGGAGGCCACGGCATCATCTCGTACGGATACACCTTGCTAAGCCCTCCAAGCCGCCGCGACTCGTCGGTATCGCAGCACCATAGTCTTTCCATCTCTAACGTCTCGATGACGAAAGAAACCACCCAATCATCCATGACGAAGAAGAGCATCCTGCTGCCCTCGCATAACCCAGCGAACCTCACACGCTTTAAGGAGGAGGAGATTTCCGCAAATCCGGTCGTGAGCTTCACGCCGTGGAGGTCCGGGGGCAGCCGCAACGGCTGCTGCTGAGTCCACTTGCCATCCGCTCCAAGAGCCCACCTCTCCACAAGAAGCGGCTTCTAGTCGTGGAACACAAAGAAGCACAGACGGGCGTCCTCCGTCTTGCCGATCCAGTGGTTGCTCTCAATCAACCAGTCCAGACGGGCCACCGGCTCCCGCAACACGGACATTGTCATCTTGGTAGTGTCCACGACCATGATGTGCTCGTCTTGAAGGCTATACACGACGTCGCCTACAACGACGGATGGGCCTTCGTGGGCATTGTAGTGTCGTTCCCCATGTTGCCGGGAGCCGGTGGTCACCTTCCAGGCCGGGGAAGCGCTAGCGGAGTCGTAGACTAGAATAGCGTAGCGGCGCCACAAGTCGTCAGCGCCGCCGAAGAGCACGACAGCGACGCGGAAACCGACGCCCTGGAGAGGAACGAAAGCGGCGTAGGCCATGTCGTACCCACTGATATTCAGTTATTCACCGACGGCAACCGCCGGTATGATCTCTCCAGCGGGCTGCAGAGGACGAGATTCAGCTCCCAGAACTTTTTGCTGCGCTCGCGCAGGACGAGCAGGCCGCCGCGGCCGTCGACGATGTCGACGCCGCGCTTCGACACCACACGAGGGAGGAGGCCGCCGACGTCCAGATCGACGCTGGACTCGGTGGCGACAAACAGGGGCAGAGGAGATGTGTGGTAGTTGTGGAAGAAGCCGAAGTGGCAGGGCGGGGCCGGGAGGCAGCCCACGCGTGCGCCAGAGGAGACTATGCGGCGCCAGCGCCAGCACACCGCGGCACAGCGCATGGCATCTGTGAGGGGCGGCAGCCGCTTGAAGACCTCAAGGAGCATGCCGTCCGGGAGCGCCGTCGCGGGGTCCTCCTCCAGCGGCGACTTTCGCGGGCGCGTGCGTCGCGCGGAGTCGGAGGCGACTGGTGGCCGGGAACGAACATGCGTGTGTGCGCGGTGGAGGAGAGGTCTGGTGGGTGGCATGGCCGAATGTTTTGGCGATCAGATGGGGAATTGGTGTTTTATTAGATGGAGGCAAGGAGGCGGCGCATCTGGGCTTAGATTGATTGAGAAGAGCGGGCGGGAATCCGGCGAACCCTCAGGCTGGGGGGAGCTCCACATGGGCCGCCCAGCCGCGCAGGAGGCCGCGGCCTGTTCTTTTTATCCTTTTTCTATTTTCTGCTCTCAATTTTTGCTTTATTTTTGCACTTTTCTCCAAAAAAACATTTCAAAAACTGTTGAACAGAGTATTTGAAAAATATTGAACGAGTATTAAAAATGTTGAACAAGTATTTGAAAAATGTTGAATAAGTATTAAAAATGTTGAAACAGTATTTGAAAAAAATGTTGAATAAGTACTACAAAATGTTGAACGAGTATATGAAAAATGGTGAATAAGTATTAAAAATATTGAACAGGTATTTGAAAATGTTGAATAAGTATTAAAAAATGTTGAACAAGAATTAAAAAAATGTTGAACAAGTATTCGAAAATTGCTGAATAAGCTTTAAAATGTTTAACAAGTATTTGAAAAAATTTAATAAGTAATAAAATGTTGAACAAGTATTTAAAAAATGGTGAATAAGCATTCGGACAATGTTGAATGTGTATACAGAAAAATGTTGATCACTTATTAAAAGAAATTGACATATACAAAAAAATAGAGTGAAAAGGAAAACAAACATAAAAATAAATGGAAAACAAAAAAATATAGAAACAAAAAAGAAAACTAAACAAAAATGGGGAAGAAAAATTAAAACCAAACAAGAAACAAAATAAACCACGGAAAAAAGATATAAAAAATAAAACCAAATGATCAAAATCCAAAAAAAGAATGAAAAATGGAGAAAAAGAAAAGAAAAACAAAACAAAACCTGGCTCAAATAGCCTGAAGTAAGGCAACCCCAAGTACTTAGCACGAATTAAACCTCGATGTGGTGGCTAGAAGCGCGCAACCCCATGTACTTAGCACGAATTAAACCACGATGTAGTGGCTAGAAGTGCGCCTAACAATCCTGGCAACCAGAGATCGACTCCTGGTTCTGCCATTTTCTATTCTCTTTTACTTTAAATCCCCACGCGAATGGGCCGGCGCAATACCTTCGAACTTTCAGCAAGACTTCTTTGGCAACTCGCTTAATGCGAGACATAGTCGCCGCGTCCACAACCTCCCTGAACTGTGCCTCTCAGTAACCGATGGGCCTCAAAATGTAATACCGATGGCTCACTATAATTTGGATGCTGAGCTTCATCCCAATGCATCAAAAATGATTTTTGATCTGACGGACTGTATTCCAGACTTTCTAGTACGACATTAGCAAACTTCATATTCCAGCTATCATTTGTAAGTGCCTGGTCATATCGCTCGTGGACTTTGCCCCCGGTGCCATGTAAATCAGCCCTCTGAATACCAAAATCAATTATGTAACACTCATGCATCATATCCCTAAACTCTTGCATGTATCACTCAGGCAGGGATTGCCACCTTCTTTTTGAAAGGTGTACATAATATCACTGAGGTTACCAAATAGCAACCATATATAGCATGTCGCAAAATAGCATGCAGCTCCTTAATTCGCTGCCAAGTCAAGTGTTTGTCCCTCAATTTAGGTCCCCCATACATGACAGTGAGCCTTCACACATTTTTGTGCCAACTACCCACAAACACATGATGTAATCATCCGTCTTGTCCCTTAAAAAGATTGCCAATTTATTTTTTCCACCACCAGTTCTATTGTTACTATGAAAAACGTCCTTATGATCCATCTCTAACTGTCACGAAGACATTTAGCTGGACAATCATCTAGGTGTGCCTCTGATAAGAAAAGAATATCCCCCTTCCGCTTCTGGACCTCCATATGCGCACGAACCACCACAACCTTTTGAAGACCATGAAAGTTCCATTCTAGAATTTTTCATTGCTTCCGCGGTCTCAACCAACTATGCCTCGCTCTTGGCAAGCCACAGAGGGAGAGAAAAACATACCACTGCCAAAGTCGACGGTGGGACAAGGTGGACGCCCACAACCACTTCATCAGGGAAGAGATGAAATCCTTAACCTTCCTCCAAGGGATCCGAAATCACCAAAGTTATGCAGCACTATCAGGAGATCAAGGGAGTTCTCACGGATACATGCTCGCAGGGGGAGGAGTAGATGTCGGCATTGTGTCTAGGACCAGTTGGTAACGGTGCCAACCTATATTTTTTTTCTTACATTTTTTTCCTTCTCAAGGCAAGTGATAGAGGGCAATTTGTACTAGTACTCTGTGGTATAAAGAAGCCCGGGTAGGACAAATTTTTGAGCGCAACCACTTACAAATTGAAGGGGTACTACACATTGTAATCGAAGTTGACACAACTTACCTAAAAATGCCCGTCTAGGAAAATGCTTCGACCCATCTCTCTCCCGCATGACAGCACAGGAGCAACATTCACTCCACTCTCTTGGCACATTGCGCCTCTCTCTCTCTCTCTATCTATCTCTCTATCTCTCTGGTGCTAGGGTTTCACCCTCTTTGTCGTAGCACGTCCCTCCAGCGTCGCCTCTGCCATTGATGCTTGTTACTCGAAGCTCTGACTCATTCAACGATGTCATGCCACAGGGGCACATCGCGTTGGACGTGAATTGGAAGAGATAACTACATCTTGTGGTTGAAAACCCTACGTCTCTCAGGAAGAAGGCCATTTCTGCAATGTGAACTAGATCGAAGGTAATAGGTCGCCGTGGAAGCGAACAAACGAACTGGACAAGCTCACCTCTCGGCTTGGTCAATCGAGATCAAGGGAAATTTTGAGATTTCACATGGTCCCCACCTCTAAGAGGGCAGATCATCTCAATTCAAATATAAGTAGTTGACAATGATCAAACTTCCCACTAGAGAACATTGCTATGTGCAAAAAGAACGTCTCCTCAGTACCGAAGGCGTCC
This sequence comes from Triticum dicoccoides, assembly GCF_002162155.2. Classification (NCBI taxonomy): domain Eukaryota; kingdom Viridiplantae; phylum Streptophyta; class Magnoliopsida; order Poales; family Poaceae; genus Triticum; species Triticum dicoccoides. Next base: position 59,251,847 of record NC_041388.1, read on the forward strand.
AAAAGTGTGCTTGGAGCTCACACACTCCCTTAGTGGGCTGCAGACCTTTCATCCCTTGAGGATCACTCGATCACGTAATCGTCCATGCAAAAAATACATATCTGTTTTTTAATACATATAAAATCATATATTAAAAATTTGAAAAATGTTCATGAGTTTCAACACTTTGTGCATTTTAAAAAAGTTCACAAATTTGAAAGAGTTGCCAATTTGAGAAAAGGTTCATAAATTTGAAAATAAATCGTGATTTCTTTAAATCACATATTATAAAAAAAATGATTTTGGAAAATAAAGTTTGAAAATTTGAAAATAAAAGAAAAGGCGACACGAAAAATAGAAAATCAGAGACAAAAAAGCCAAACTAAGTAAAAACAAAGCAATAAACACACACAAAATCTGCTGGAAAAAACTGGTCGAAAGTTTCGGGTTGGTTACCAACACCAGACTGGGTAGAGAAAAAAAGTGGGAGCTTACATGGCCCCAAACCGAAGTGTTAACCGCCAGAGCTATTTCAATCCTAACATGGGTCCTATGATAGTCTCGCCTCAAGGTTCTTTTTCCAATAGCATCGTTATTGGCAGGCCGTTTCTTCTCTTTTTGCTATGATGTTTTTTCTTCTTCTTTGTTACCTACTGGCTGGACTTGCCGATTATTCATTGTTTTTCTTTTTATGTATTTTCAATTATTGTTTTCTTCATTTTCAATGTTTTTCCTTTTTTTTTCTGTGTTTTCATTGGGTTTGTCTTCAATACATGTCTATTATTTCTGTACATTTCTCGTATACATCTGAAATGGTTTATTAAAGACATGATTAACATTTCTTTCAAATACATGTTTCGAACTTTTTTTAATACGTGTTAAAAATTCAAATACACCTTAACATTTATTTGAATGGTATGAAATTGGTTTTAAACTATGTGAACCTTTTTTCTACATTTTTATAAACAGATTTTTACAAATATGTGTCCACTTTTTTTAATAAATGTTTTGAATATATTTTTCATACATGTCTGATTTTTTCAATGGTACATAATTTTTTAAAAAAACTATGAGAACATTTTAGTAAATTATATAAAACATTTAAATGAAATTCACAATCATTTTCTCAAAACACGCGAAGATTTATTTTCAATGTTAAGAGCATTTTTTTAATGGAGTGATCATCTATTTTGAATGGTACGAAATTTTTTGTAAAGTCGCGAACATATATTTTGAATGATATAAAACTTTTTAAATTTACATAAAATTGTTTATTACATTATATGAATAGTTTTTAAAATTCATATACATAACTTTGAAATGCATGACCATTTTGTTTAATGTCATGAACATTCTCTGAATGGTACAATTTTTTTCTTTTATAATTAAACATACCTTTCTCTACAATTGTATTAATATTTTTAATGTTTGGTGAACATTTTCAGAATTGAGTAATTAACTTTTTGAAATATATTTAATTCCAAACATTATCTATATATAAAAAGAAAAGGAAAAGAAAGCGTGTTAACACAGACGAAACAACGCGTAGGGCGAGGGGTAGATTGGCTACCCTAGAGCCGCTGGACACTAGTGAATGATAATAGCACCAATAACATAAGAGCAAATGTGGCCGCGCTATTTATTGCACAGTACCCTCTACTGTGTCACTTAGATTTTTGAATTTGTCTCAAAAAAAACTTAGATTTTTGAATTATTAAAAAAAACATGAATATTAAAACGTTTATCAATTCTAAAAGAGTTCATCATTTTTGAAGAAAAGCTCACAAAATTGAAAAAAGTTCATTGATTTTATAAAAAGTTCATCAATTTTAAAAAAGGTTCATAGAAAATTTTCATAAATTTTGAAAAAAGGTTCATAAATTTTGAAAAAAGTACATGATTTTTTGGAAAAATTCACAGAATTGGAGAAGTACATCTATTTTGAAAAAGGTTCACTGATTTGAAAAAAAATGTTCACAAATTTTTAAAAAATAAATCTGCCAACTCAGTCGAGCTCTCGCCTGTGCGGGATGCCGACAATTTGACGCTTAATTCGCCATATAAGCACTCTTAAATTGCTGCACGCCACAAGGGCATGGTGGAACATGGGCTATTAGGCATGTGGGCTTAATTTATTTCAGTGTGCATTCCCTCCAATGTATGTATCATGGGCTAATCGACGCCTACACTTATATAGTAAGTACACTAGCTCCCAACTCAAAAAAGTCGCCTTAAGAAAAAGTACACCTGCTTCTATGCTAAAAAAACACCACCTGCTGAAAATCATCGCACTTAGCGATCTCTGGAGTGAAGCTAGGTGGCTGGTGGGATTTGCGACTCAGCCACTCTAGAGGTTGTTGAAGTATAAATGCATAGCCGATCTTTCCCCACCAACTCGAATTTTTGGTTGAATTGGTTGGTGCCCGCAGTTCTAATACCTTATTGAATTTATGCTTCAGGTAACTCATGCAAAAGTATGAACTATGGGAGAGGGCCGCACATTATACTCCAACAGAGGCAATAGCATGTGTTGAGGGTCTTGCTCACCCTCAAGACCTCCATGGCCGAGCTAGCTTCTGACCATCGAAAGATATAAGCAATGTGCACACTTGTGCGGGAGATTAACGCGACGTCGACGATTTTGTACTTGTGAGCCTATGAATTGTAAGATGTTCTGCTATGGGGCTACCGTTCTAATATGGAAGCTCATACAGCTGCCATTTTTGGTTCCAGAGGAGCTGTGTGTGACTGCTTCCTAATGCTTGAATCCATGTATGTGTATCCCCCATGGCGTAGCTAGAATCGAGCCGGGCCACTGGCAAGCCCCTGACCTTTTTTTCGTGAATACGCTAGGACGCATATCTTTTCGTTGATAGGTAGGAGAGGTGTACAAAGTGTATAGGTGAGAGAAGGGGGAGAAGTTGACAACTCAATGTCTTGTGCAGAGGAGGCAAGACACATGGAGCCGCAGAGCGTTGGTGACGGGATGCTCAGCGCGGGAACATAGCTAGGGAACTATTCAAGTAACGATCTAAGTCCATGTGCGCCCGCTCTAGCACAAGCTCTAGCCTCGTCTTGGATGGACGCGATGAGACACGAGGTGGATGAGGACTCGCCGTCGAAGACAGATTTGTTACGCTGCGGCCAAATGGAGTGATGGACCATGCTGTAAGAGTGGCCAGAGTGGCTAGCCCCTTGTGGTGACCACAGGAGGACGCCATGATGGCGCCCGTGCATCATGGGGGAACCCCTCGTCGCTGAAAGGTGTATGGATAGTTGCTTGCGCCTAGGCAAGCACCTCGTGCCAAATTTGCCTGGAAAAGGGGCAACTAATCAAGATGTGTTGCATAGATTTGTCAGCCTGATCAGAAAGGGCAGAACGGTCGTTGTGCGGCAGGCCGTGGTGGGCAATGTCTCATGGCAGTCCAGCAGCGATCGAGGTCGGCAAGCGAAGTAAAAAAACTTGACACGTAGGGGTGCCCAACATCTTCAGGTGATACACCAGAAGGGGGCGGTGGTGGAGAGGCAAAAAGGACACAGTAGCACAACTTGGTGGAATGCTTGTCGTCAACTGAACATGATCTAATGAATCTAATGGCCTTCCTCCCTAGAAAACGCTAAACTCTACTGTGTGATTTATGCTACTGTATGATTTACGACGGCAATACATTACCGCAGTAACATCGACGGCAATACATTACTGTAGTAACTTGCGCATTAAATTTTTTTTGCAGCGCCGAAATAGCGTTTTAACGCATTGGGTTGGTGTTTTGCTTTACGAGAAGCGTGAAAACGCGGCGTCCAATGCAGCGGCCTCACCTGCAGCAGTCCAGATTTTACAGCGCGCGATACCGTTTTTCCTAGCGCGCTAAACCTACTTTGCTGCGCGCAGGATTTTAACGCGTCTACTAAAGCGTCGGGTTCAGTCGCGCACGCAATATAGTCGTTTTTTCTGACGCACGGCTAATCTAGCGCGTCTATTAAAGATGCTCTTACGTACTACGGCAATGCTAACAAACCACGTACTGCCAAAATATATGGCCAAGAAAACCTCGGCCGCGCACCGATCGAGATCTGAGCCTAGATTTTCCTATCTTCCGTCGATTGATCACGACAGATTACTTAGCCTCGATTGATGACGTACATAATAGTGAATCAGTCAGACGACGTCGATGTGATATTGGATCAAATGTCGTCCGTCGGCTTCAGCTTCACGCTCCAGGATAGTATTCAATCCTAGTAGTGTGATCTACCTTCGGACTATAGAACGTTGTAGACTTGCAGTCAACACTACTCCAACTTGCTGATGCCTACCTACTCGTAACCAAGCATTTTATCATCGTGATGCGGTCATGTGTAAATCTTCAGAGATTGTGTTTTTTTTTACATGTGGACACCACTTGTGTCAATCTAGCTAGCAGATTGACCAGGAGGCGGATTAAGACATACTCCCTCCGTCCCCAAATATAAATTGTTTTTTATACAATGCTAGTGTAGAAAACGTTCTTATATTTTGGGACAGAGGGAGTAAATAATAATGAAAACTATTAGCTTATGTTTTATGCGTGTGGTCATCATTTTAGTCTCAATCTACCTCTAGATGGGTCAAGAGAAGGTGAAAAGGCACCCGGAAAACAAAACTACTCGCAAAAAAAAGGAGAAGGTGAAAAGGCACCCGAAAAAAAACTACTCGTAATACACTATTTCTTCAGTCAACTATTGCCCGCCTCCCGCTGGTCTTTGCAAATCTAAACTATAAAAGTAATTAAATTTACATCTCAACTATAAGGCGTGGCTCATTCCCATCCCCATGTCCCTGTGATATTACATTTGGCATGCTGACTCATAGGCGCGGACCTAAAATGAAAATGACTCGCTGTCCTCATATTGACAAGAACATAGGAACTCAACATTTGCATTAAGAAGAGAGAAGTATACAAACATGATATATGCATTTAGAGAGAAGGCATACAAGAATGCTAGTTGAGACGCGAACTGAACTTAGCTCAGATAATTAAGTTCCCTGTGGTGGAAAATTAGTCCATCCGGGTCAAAATCATATAATTGGCATCAATACTCGTGTTTTCTTGGATTTATTTCAGTCCTTACAATGATGTGTATTCAGTGTAGAGGATGTTCCCTTTGATTATGATAACTTTGCCAATCTCAGAATTATTGGCTCAGTTTCTCGAACATGCTCGTGTGGGCTAAACATGTTTGTACGCGTTTATAGGAGCGAGTACACGTGTGTGTGTGTGTGTATGTGATCGTCTATAGAGGATGAACAGATTGTTTGGCTCAAAAGAGAAAAAAAGACAAATTTAACCACATATTTTTTGACACCATAGCCAAAAAGATATATATTGATAAAAATTCTGAAAGTCGTCTTTTGGTCCCAAGCTCAAGTGCTCCCCGATAACAGTAAAGTCAAAAAAATATTTTAAATGTTTTTTTGTAAACTTTGACAAATATTTTGTGTGCTTGAAACATTTCAACACCAAATGACATTTGTGCAAGTCATGAAAAGGAAAACAAAATCAGCACTCCAAAATGCTTTAAAAATAGCACTTTTAGAGCATCAATTTTGTTTTTTATATGACTTTCACGAATATCATTTCATGATAAAAATTTGCAAGCACACAAAATATTTGTCAAAGTTTACCGCAAAAATATTTCAGAATTTCTTGAGTTTTACTTTTTACTGTTCATCAGGGAGCATTTGAGCTCGGGAGCAGATACTCCACGTCCTAAAATTCATACATCTATATGTACATGCATGTAGAATTTTTTTATAGATGCTAGAGATACGACATGTGACACGAAAGAAAATTTCTTCCTAAGAGAGGTGGCAAGGCGAGCGATCACAAAACCTTAACCACCACATGCCTCTCACCGCCATTAGGGCACGTCGCCGAGCAAAGCCCGCGTGGCGGCGGGGAGGTCCTGATTGGGGGCTACCTGCTGGAGAGGCGCCGGAGGGTTTAGTGCAACAACGAAGGAAATGGGTGCTCGAGCGGCGGTCTTCGTCAGGCGGTGCGCGACGGCGGCGTTGGTGAAGCCGATGGCGGACCCACCACGACACTTTTCATCGGTGGCCTCGCCTGGTCAGATCGCCGGAGAAGAGGGTATCGATGCATGGTTCTGGATGACGACAAGCTCAACACCAGACCTGGATCTATTTGTACAATGACACGGGTGTTTTTTAGGTTTTCTTTCGGGAATCTTTGTGATTGGTTTGGGGCAGCAAAGCTGCGGTGTTGCCTCAAGATAGGAATAATTTTCTTCCTGCCCTATCCCGTTCGATTAGTGTGCTTCTCGTCAGCGAGGGCGCGGGGAGCCGTGTCTCCGATGGTCTTTTGAGATCTAGTCGATTTATGTTTCCGGTGGATCGGTCTGGGTTCGGCCGGCTTTCATGCTCTTTAGTGTTTCTATAGGTCCTTGTCAGCGTGTTAGTTTCTCCGGGGCGACGATTTGCTTAACAGATCAAGGCTGCCGGAGTCTCCTGGTTTACATCGACGATTTTCCACCACTACTTCTACACGCTCTTAGGTTTCAAAAAGTTTGCTCCTCCAAGACGAAGGTCCAGACATGGCATCGAGCTATGCTCATGACGCACCGCTAGTGGATGCAGGAGGAAGGATACTTCCATACCCCAAGATTTTGGATGTGACTTTCTTTTTCAATTACGTTGTGTTTGCGAGGACATATGATACTTAATATATGGCCTAAAACGTTTTACAAAAAAAAGGCGTAGATATTTTTGAGGTCTCTAAGTATAATGATTAGGCTTTTTTTCTTAAAAGAAGAAGTACATGCAACCCGAGATCCATTTCTGATTTCCGCTAAAGAATATCCAGATATGCCATGCCACACAGCAGGCCGTCGGGATCAGCATCTTTCTATCTTGTTGGGGGCTCTGTCCAAGGTTTTTGGCCACGCCCTGCCGACGCCATCTCAGGCTCAGGGTTCGATGCGGGAGAGCCAATTAAACCGGTCGATTTGTTCTACTCCCTCCGTCCGGGTTTATTAGGCCTAAAGACAACTTCTCTTAGACCAAGATACATAGTAATTTGCTCACATTAATTCGTCAATTCCACTCTCAATGCACTCTCTCACATGCATGCAGCCAATGAAAAAGCAGGCATGAAGTGTATTAATTTTCCAGCCATGGCACCAACAACAATGACTTTTAATACAACCAATGAAATGGTTGCATGCATGCACCTTTCCAAAGCGGGGCCTTATAAAAGGGGACATGCTTGTAATGCTGAGAGGCCTAATAAACCCGGACGGAGGTAGTAGTACCTACGGAGTGTACGAAGGACGGAGCTGGACCATACTCCACACCAGTGGCGGAGCTTGCCAAAAAAAGCTGGGCGGGCTGAACGGACCAGGCTGCAAGGAATTACTACTAGCTGGCATTCTACAACCCATGGTCTAGCTATATTGTGAGAAAAAGCTGCAGAGCTGGGCGGGCCATGGCCCATTTGGCCTTGCCTAAGCTCCGCCAGTGCTCCACACGACAACGAAAATCCTCAGCCAAAACGAGGCGACGCTAGCTTTGTTTGCCCACCGTTAGGGTCACTCGCACTAGTAGTTCTACGGACTACAGAGCAGTGAGTACTACGTACAACAACCCTAATCAATCGCTGAAACTGTGGCCTGAGAGCTGCGTCCCGTGCTCGGGGATCCGTCCGTTCTCCAGCCAGTGGCGTTGCTCCATGCCCGCCCCATGGAGATCCAAATCTCACGTGTTGCCTTCACGGGGAGTCGTGGTTTTAGCTCACTGACGGAGGGTGTTCGTTCTGCGGTTTCCGCTTGCAGACAATGTTTTTGGCCTCAAAACTAAGCAAACATTGCTGCATTTTTAACAGCAATCGTCCACCTCGCACCCGTGTTAAAACTTGCAGGGACAGGAACACATTACCTACGCACATAATCAAGCGCTGAGATGGTGCATTTCCTACTGGGGACGTGAGAGCTGCGCCCCGCGCTCAGAGGTCCGTCCATTCTCAGCCACTGTGGAGTCGCTCGGTGGAGATCCAAATCTGGCGCGGTGCCTTCAATTGGCCCACCCGCTTGTCTCTCCGGTCCAGCACGTTCCTGGAGTATGTGGACGGCCGCGGCAGGGGCCATGTCCATGCCAGGTGGGCGCACCATCCGTACGTCACGTGCTTGTACTACTGAAAAAGAATTGAACGGGCAGCAAATTTAGAAGGGTGTGTGTTTCCATTTCTGTGCCCAGCTTGGACAATACAGGTGTATTGGACTCCATTTGGACGTACTACTCCATTTTTAAGGGTTCTAGGAGTACATCAGTGTCTTCGGCAGGGGAAAAAAATCCTATGCTTGGAGCTGTCTTGTGGTGGAACAATCGGAAAGAACGGAGAGCCTGAGTGAGTGCTTGGCATCGGTGTATTTAAATACGCGGATACATATTTAATTTACAGGTGTAACTTTAAAAAGCCGGGCTAGTAGCGATTTTCGGCTGGAAGCAAAACGACGGAAGGAGACGTGTATTGTTTACAGCTGTATTGCTGAGTGAAACGACAATCCAAACATGGCCTGAATTTTCAGCAACAACACCTCTTACGTGAACCAAGTCCTACAAACGCATCAGAGAAGAGCTGGGCACCTGGACTACAACCAGCAAAACCAAGATTGTGTCGATGATTCACAGACCTAGAGAGCCCGATTAACGGCTGAGGGCATAGGGTGCTAAGAGGTGTTGCATCCTTTGTAGAAGAAAGTTGTAAGCAAGAACTCTGTACCAAATTCTCCTTTAGTTCAATGATAAAACGATGCGCGGACAGCGATTGGACAAGGAAAAGAAATCCAACTTCTTAGGGCATTTCCAACGGCACTCCGCAAAAAATCTCCGGCATCCGTTCGCGGGCACGGATGCGGGAGACAGCCATCTAACCGTAGCCGCATACACTTAGCCTTTAGGATTTTTTGCCTAGTCCACACGATCAAGTAGTCACATGCAAAGGGCACATAACTTCAACTAGACGCATGCAACACTAGTATAAATTTTAAAAAAATCAAATATTGTACGTCCCAACACTGTTGTCCCCTTTCACCGCCTACTGATGCTCAATCGGGTCCTCCTTTAGCTGCTCGTGAGTTGGTCGATGCCGAATTTGACAATTTGTTGATGCATTTGAATAAACTCCTCAAATGTGGCCGCGGATTCTGGTCACACAACATGTTCTCAAATTCCAAAGCTGCGGCAACATCGTCACCCTCATCCCCGACGGTCATGTTATGCATGATCACACAACATGTCATCACCTCCCACACGGTCTTCGGGTCCCATTATTTTGCAGGTCCACGAACAACTGCAAAACAGACCTGAAGAACTCCAAATGCCCTCTCGAAATCCTTTCTAGCTGCTTCTTGTCTTTGGGCAAAGTGTTTTTTTTGCCAACTGTGTTTGAGATGGTGCTGGCAAAGATAGCCCATGAAGGATAGATATCGCCAGCCAGAAAGTAGCCCATGTTGTACTCATATCCATTGACAGTATGGCGGCAAGGAGGAGCTTTTCCTTCAGTCGGCCTCGCAAATAACGGCAATCGTTGCAACACATTGATGTCATTGTGAGACCCGGGCATGCCAAATTCAAAGATCATGTGATGCAACTACTTCAAGAATGATGGTGGGCTTCTTAACATGACCCTGCTATTGCCCTTGTAAAGCCTTCGGATAGTTCTTCCATTTCCAATGCATGCAATCAAGAGATCCAAGCAAACCTGGCCACCCTCTTGATTCTGAGATTGCCGGAAGCCTCTTGGTGTCTGCCACGGTTGGTTCTCTCAGGTACTGGCGTTCGAACACCTCGACCACGATAGTTGCAAACCTGACCATAGCATCTTCGCATGTGCTCTCAGACATCCGTAGGTACTCGTCCCATGAATCAGCGGCCGTGCCATATGCAAGCATCCGGAGTGAGACCGTGCACTTCTGGTAACCAAAGAAGCCAATCGTTCCCACGTCGTCCTTCTTCAGGATGAAGTGGTCACCGTAGGACCGGATGCCATGGTACAGACGATCGAGGAAGGTATTGCGCATCCAAAAACGCCGGCAAAAATGGTCAGTGAAGAGTGCATCGGGGACAAAATAGTGAGCCATCAGTGCCAAATGCCCGCGAGCCCTGTTGCGGTTGAGAACGTGATGACACTTGATCGAGCCCTTGAAATTGAGAACATGCTCCTCCACGGGATCTCCGTCTTCAAGGACCACCTGCATCATCACCGTCTCATCGGAGTACTCGTTGTCGTCCGATGAGCCGTCAGAGGGCTCAACATACTGCTCGTATATGTACTCAAAATCAGAATCAATTGCAACAAACAAGGAGGGACAACTGTTTTCAGCTCCGTCGATTCATCGAACAGTTGCCGGACATGGTAGAGGATGGTACCTGGCGGGGCGGTCGGAGGATAGGGGGTTTGTGACGCCCCCGATTCTACCGTACACTAATCATACACACAAATATGTACGATCAAGATCAGGGACTCATGGAAAGACATCACAACACAAATCTAGACACAAAATAAAATAATACAAGCTTTATATTACAAGCCAGGGGCCTCGAGTGCTCGAATACATAGCTTGACACACAAGAGTCAGCAGAAGCAACAATATCTGAGTACAGACATAAGTTAAACAAGACTGCCTTAAGAAGGCAAACACAAAAGCAACAACGATTGAAGAGGCAAGGCCTCCTGCCTGGGACCTCCTAACTACTCCTGGTCATCGGCGATCTCCACGTAGTAGCAAGCACCATCGGGTAGTAGTAGACGTCGGCGGTGGCATCTGGCTCCTGGGATCCACCATCTGGTTGCAACAACCAGAAAGAAGAAAGAAGGAGGAAAGGGGTAGCAAAGCAACCGTGAGTACTCATCCAAAGTACTCGCAAGCATCAGATCTATACTAAGTATGCATTGGTATCAAAGGAAGGTATGTATCTGTGGACTGAACTGCAAAATGCCAGAATAGAGGGGAAGGCCTAGCCTATCGAAGGCTAGCATCTTCAAGCAGCTCCAAGCATCTTGCATCATTCAGAGGAGTATAGAATATCATATTAATTAACAAGCATGTTGTAACATTAACGCCCAGAGATCCTTCCTCGACTCCCTGGGAGAAAGCAATCCCAGAGCCACATATCCATCTCATATCTCAAGTAACCAGTTCTAGTTGTAATATATCAGGATACAGGTCTGAACATCCATTATCGTGGACACGGTATTCGAATAGATAACTTCCCTGCAGGGGTGGACCACGTTACCCAACACGCTTGATTACTCTGGCCGGACACACTTTTCTGAGTCAATGCCTGGCCTCAGAAGATCAACACATTGCAGCCCTACCTAGGCTCAACAGAGAGGTCCCCACCGGTCTACATCCTAAGCACTCCGGGGTCTTGAGCCCATCTCCTGTTGCACTCCGGGTCGTTGTGTGCAGGGTGAATACCAGCGCCACCTCGGATGGTCGGCACGATCCGATCATGCCACAATGCTGAACTGGACATCTGACAAAGCTTCGGCTGATACTACGATGCCGAGGCCCATCACTATTCCCGCATGGTGGTTAGTGCGTAAAGGCCAGAGACCAACTCGGAACAAATACCCAAACCTGTTAGTGCATTGGGGGCTCGCGGAGACGAGCAAAGACTCACGATAATGTGACCCGGTCGCCCCATCTCATGGACTTACGGCAAGGGCCCAGAATGCCCGACCGTGTCTCGTAGAAAACTCGCGGGTGCTCTCCGGGCCCGCCCGACTTTCACATCAACTCGCGGGTACCCCTTAGGGCCAACCTGACTTTAACAAAGGTCTCAAGTAAAGTATGGGTAACCGTGTGTCCAAAACATCAAGGGGGGAAACCCGAGGAATCACCCTCGGTGGATTCCACTCGATGTAATCATCAAGGTGAAGGTGGGAGGAAATCCCTCGAGGTCCACACTTGAGAGGTTGCACGACAGAGTCGTATCGGGAATGGTGAAGGAGGAATCACCCTCGATGACCACAACCGAATAATTACACTACAAAGTTATCATCAGGAGTGCGTTATGAGGTATCACCCTCAGCACTCGATAGTAACTATGCAGAATCGAGCAACAAAAGGGGCGTGATGTGATGTGAGGTGGCGGGCTCTGGTCGTCGATCATGTTGATCGAGTCATCTATGATGAAGCAGGGGCAACAAGGACAAGGCGGGGGTCACTGATGGATCACTAACCAACCTACAAGCAGTTTAGGATAAAACAGGTAAGGTACAATGCGCGGTTACAAAAGCAGGCTATGCATCAGAATAGGAGCAAACAATAACAGTAGCAAAATCTAATGCAAGCATGAGAGAATGGAATGGGCGATATCAGAATTTTCAAGGGGAGGCTTGCCTGGAAGCTCCGCTGAAAGGGAAGAAGGGTCGTCGTCAATGTAGTCGATAAGTGGGGTAGCATCAATGGTCTCGGGGTCTACCGGAGAAGAAGAGGGTGAAGAAACAGTAAATACAAGCAAACAAATGCATGACATGACAATAAGCGATGCTAGGGGTGTTCTAACACAGTGCTACACGATGCCGGCGAAGGGGGAAAACATCCAGGAAAGTTTTCCCGAAGTTTGGCATTTTTGGACAGATGAATCGGAGGGGGACGGTTGCATGTTCACTATGCTAGGGACGCCTGGCAGATGAATGGACTGCGTATTCAGATTTGTCATATTTTTCTGAGCAACTAACATGCATAAAACTTATCATCCGAGCTACGGTTTATTTCCTATTAATTTTCTAAGTTTTAAAACATTTTTTTAATTTAACAAATTAATATAATTCAGAAACAGTTATTGTGTCATCATGACATCGAGATTTAAGGCTTTCTTAAGTGCTTCAAAGGCTTCTACACAATCATCATAAAAAACAAATGGAACATCCTTTTATAAAAGATTAGTAAGAGGCCCAAAATTTTTAGAGTAATCTTTAATAAACCTCCTATAGAAACCAGCATGACCAAGGAAACTACGAATACCTTTAATATCTTTAGGACATGACATTTGCTCAATTGCATCAACTTTAGCTTTGTCAAACTCAATACCTCATTCAGAAATTTTATGTCCTAAGACAATGCCTTCATTAACCATAAAGTGGCACTTCTCCCAATTCAAGACAAGATTAGTTTGTTCACATCTCTGCAAAACTCGATCAAGGTTGCTTAAACAATCATCAAAAGCAGTTCCGTAAACGAAAAAATCATCCATGAAAACCTCAACAATCTTTTCACAAAAATTAGAGAATATAGCAGTCATACAACTTTGGAAGGTAGCAGGTGCATTGCATAAACCAAAAGGCATATGTCTATAAGCATAGGTTCCAAAAGGGCAAGTAAATGTGGTTTTTTCTTGATTAGGTTGTGAAACAGGTATTTGAGAAAAAACAGAATATCCATCAAGAAAGCAAAAGTGTGTGTGCTTAGATAATCTTTCCAACATTTGATCAATAAAAGGCAAAGGGTAATGATCTTTTCTAGTTGCTTTATTTAATTTTCTAAAATCCATTACCACTCTATAGCCAGTAACAATTCTTTGTGGAATGAGTTCATTTTTATCATTAGGAACAACAGTAATACCTCCCTTCTTAGGAACACAATGAATAGGACTTACCCAGCTACTATTAGCTATGGGATAGATTATACCCGCTTTCAAAAGTTTTAGTATTTCATTTCTTACCACTTCTTTCATCTTACGATTCAGACGTCATTGGTGATCAACAACGGGTTTAGCATCAGGTTCCATATTAATTTTGTGTTGAGTGGGTCTAATGCCCTCAAGATCATCAAGAGTATATCCAATAGTAGCACGGTGCTTCTTCAGAATTCTTAATAATCTTTCCTCTTCATGTTCTGAAAGGTTAGCAGTAATAATAACAAGATATATCTTTTTCTCGTCAAGATGAGCATACTTCAAAGTGTTTGGCAATTGCTTTAATTCAAACACAGGATCACCCTTAGGTGGAGAAGGACCTCCAAGATTTTTAGTAGGCAAATTGTGTTTAAGCAGAGGTTTGATACGTCTCCAACGTATCTACTTTTCCAAACACTTTTGACCTTGTTTTGGACTCTAACTTGCATAATTTGAATGGAACTAACCCGGACTAACGCTGTTTTCAGCAGAATTGCCATGGTATTATTTTTGTGCAGCTATAACAGTTCTCGGAATGACCTGAAAATTCACGAAGACACATTTTGGAATTTATAAAAAATGCTGGTGAAAGAATCAGCGTAAGGGGGCCCACACCCTATCCACGAGGGTGCAGGGCGCCCCCCTGGGGCGCGCTCCCCCTGCCTTGTGGGCCCCCTAAGGATCCACTGACATCAACTACAACTCTATATATTCACGTTCGAGGAGAAAAAAAATCAGAGAGAAGGATTCATTGAGTTTTACGATACGGAGCCGCCGCCAAGCCCTAATCTTCATCGGGATGGCTGATCTGGAGTCCGTTCGGGGCTCCGGAGAGGGGAATCTGTCGCCATCGTCATCATCAACCTTCCTCCATCACCAATTTCATGATTCTCACCGCCGTGCATGAGTAATTCCATTGTAGGCTTGCTGGACGGTGATGGGTTGGATGAGATTTATCATGTAATCGAGTTAATTTTGTTAGGGTTTGATCCATAGTATCCATTATGTTCTAAGATTGATATTACTATGACTTTGCTATGCTTAATGCTTGTCACTAGGGCCCGAGTGCCATGATTTCAGATCTGAACTTATTATGTTTTCATGAATATATGTGAGTTCTTGATCCTATTTTGCAAGTCAATAGTCCGGTAACCCCGAAGTGACAATAATCGGGACCACTCCCGGTGATGACCGTAGTTTGAGGAGTTCATGTATTCACTAAGAGTTAATGCTTTGGTCCAGTACTCTATTAAAAGGAGGCCTTAATATCCCTTAGTTTCCAATAGGACCCCGCTGCCACAGGAGGGCAGGACAAAAGATGTCATGCAAGTTCTTTTCCATTAGTACGTATGACTATATTCGGAATACATGCCTACATTACATTGATGAACTGGAGCTAGTTCTGTGTCACCCTATGCTATAACTGTTGCATGAGGAATCACATCCGACATAATTATCCATCATTGATCCATTGCCTACGAGATTTTCACATATTGATCTTTGATTAGTTACTTTTCCGTTGCCACTGTTACGATTACTTTAAAAACTACTACTGTTACTTTTGCCACCGTTACCGTTACTTCCATATTACTTTGCTACTAAATACTTTGCTGCAGATATTAAGTCTTTTAGGTGTGTTTGAATTGACAACTCAACTGCTAATACTTGAGAATATTCTTTGGCTCCCCTTGTGTTGAATCAATAATTTTGGGTTGAATACTCTACCCTCGAAAACTGTTGCGATCCCCTATACTTGTGGGTTATCAAGACTATTTTCTGGCGCCGTTGCCGGGGAGCATAGCTCTATTCTTTAAGTCACTTGGGATTTATATCTGTTGATCACTATGAGGAACTTGAAAGATGAAAGAACCAAGATTTTCCCCTCAACTACGAGGGGAGGTAAGGAATTTCCATCTAGCTCTGCACTTGATTCTCCTTCTGTTTTGAGTAAACTTGCGACACCTACTCCTGCTATTGATTCTGATATGTCGCATATTATTGATGATGCCACTTCTACTATGCATGATGCTTATGATGAAACTGCTTCTATGGTTGATAATATTGTGCCATTAGGTGAATTTCTTGATGAACAACTTGCTAGGGTTAGAGAGAATGAAATTATTGAAACAAATAATATTGATGAAAGTGATGATGAAGATTCTCCCCCTAGATATGAATTGCCTGATGTGCCTGAGGGTTATGTTATGGATGAAGAAACTTGTTGGAGATATAGCTACCAGGTATGACCCGCCCAGGAGGGGCTGGGTCAACCCCCATGGCGGGTTATGAAAAGAAGCCCAGTAATATTCAAGATGATAGTTTATTAAGACTTATAGAAAGCCTAAATCCTAGAGGCGGCTTAAGGCCCAATATTGTGAACCGCCATATGTAGAGAAAGACTTGTAAGGAAGGGCATGTAAAAGAAGTCACCGAGACGGACACGCTTTATGAGCCGGCCGGGACTCTGTAGGCCGCCAGGCGTCAACCTGTGTATATAAGGGGACGACCCGACAGCGGCTTAGGACAAGAAACAACAACTCGAAGCCAGGCAAAGCGGATTCGCTCCTTGGTCATCGAAACCCCAGCAATTCCAACACAACTAGACGTAGGCTTTTACCTTCATCGTAAGGGGCCGAACTAGTATAAACCTCTCGTGTCCTTTGTCCCGATTAACCCCTTTAAGCTTCCTAGTTGCGATGGCCCTACGACTAAGTCCTTTTGCTAGGACATCTGCCGTGACAATTCCACGACAGTTGGCACCCACCGTGGGGCCGGCGCACGGTGGATTTGAGTTCTTGAAGGGCAACTTCGAAGGGATCAAGGGATACACTATGGGCCGGATGACCAAGAGTCATCGCGGCAAGCTCTACATAAACGACGAAGGCTGGGGCCCCAAGGCCGGCTCAATTGAGTACGGGTACCGGGTCCCCTTTGGCGGAATCCATGTCTTCATCAGCCGGATCGGTGAGTCGGGCCCTGAGCCGGACATCTGCACCGACCTCATCGAGACGGCTCAGCGCGCGAGATCCGCCCGGGCTCAACCTGCCGTGAAGCATGCCTTCATGGGTTGCATCCATGGAGGTGAATTCTCTGAAGGATCAGTAGATGGCGGTGAGACGGCCATCTGTTCATACGGTGAGTCGTCCTCGGGCGAGACAAATTCTTTGTATCCGCTACAAGATGGCGTGCTTGGGGGATGTTCCAATGGCAGCAGTATTCCGGACCTCTCTGAGCCGCCGAATCGAGCCGGAGTCTTCATGGTTGTCACTCAACCCGGGAAGAATTCTACGGCCGGGGCAACAATAACCACCGGGTCGGCAGCAGCCGGGTCAGGAGACCCCGTGCGCCCTCCGGCTGAGATACTGATGGACCTCATGGATAAGTTGACGGCTCGGTTAACTGCTATAGTGGAGCCGGCGGATAAGGCTCAGCAAGACGCGGAGGTGGAACGACTGTGCGAAGAGATGGCACAGGCCAAGGAAAGTATGGAAACAGAAGAAGTCAGGATGGCTGCGGAGCGGGCGGCTTTGGATGCTCGTGCTTAGCAGCTTCAAGCGGAGACTTTCCGGCTCTCAGTGGATCTGAATGCGTCAAACGAGGTCATGAGGAGAAGACACCAGAAAACTCAGTCACGTCTGCCTCTGGCTTACGATCTCAGGAACCTTTTCCACGCACCCGGGGCCGGTCCCAGCAACCCGACAGAGGCACACCGGATCACAACACACGGGGCGGGGGCGCCGGTTTGGCCAAGGGCCATGGAACCACCCCGTGTGAATATAGCTCCGCCTCATTACACGCCAGTACCACCAGGTCACTTCTCTAACCCGCTGGAGAATTTAATTGCTGCATCAGCCCGCCTGGCGGCTCTCCCAATGGAAGGCGACTCCCCAACGGCAATCGAAACACGAAGGGTCAGAGAACTTCTTCAGACAGCCCTGACGCAGCAGGATGCGCATTCTTATAGTCGAGACAGGATCCATTCAACCCCTCGCCCAAGCCGGAGCCCGAGCTATAGCAGGCATATGGATTCAACGGTTATGTCAAGCAATGCCTAATGCCATAACCAACCGCGCATGCATAACCCGGTGCAGGACGGAGCTTTGAACTTAGCGGGTCAAGAGAGGATCCGTCAGGAAGCTGAACGGGCGGTTCAACTGCGAGTTGAGCAGGCGGCTCATCAAGCTTTTCCAGCAACTTCTGTCGAGGCAGGAGTGGCCACAAGGACAGGAGGTGTCCCTTGCCTGGTGCCGGCTCTACGTAATGAGCATTTGCCAAAAGACTTTAAAGGGCCTCGTAAGGTGCCTAATTACACGGCCGACTTGCAGCCTGGGGCATGGATTGAAAGTTATGAGATGGCGATGGAGCTGTTGGAGGTCAGCAATGTAGCAATGGCTAAGTATTTCACCATGATGTTGGATGGAATAGCTCGCACTTGGTTGAAAGGGTTGCCACCCAACTCCATCGGCTCATGGGCGGAGTTAAAAGCCTGGTTCATTCTGAACTTCAAGGACAGATGTAAACAACCTATGTCAATCGTGGACCTGACTAATTGTAAGCAAGAGGAAGGTGAGTCCACGACCCATTGGGTGCGCCAGGTCAAGGAAATAAAACATTCATCTGATAAGATGGATGCCGGCTCTGCGGTCTTAATGTTGGAGAGAAAAATGCTGTTTTGAACCTCTGAAACAGAAGTTGGGGCGGCTCAAGCGTGATTGTAATGACATGGGCCAGTTGATGGCGGCCCTGGTCAAATATGCTGATTCTGACAGTATCAAGGATCCCGCGTCGGATGAAGAGAAGACAGGAAAGGGAAAGAAGAACGACAATGGCAAGGGTCACCAGCATAACCCGGCGAATCAAGGAGGTAATAAACGTAAGGTTGACGAGTTTATGGCTAACACCAATACACAGGGCAACAACCAACGGCGCAAGGGTAGGCCACCTCCTTGGTCAGGCGGGTCAGGTCCCACCCTCGAGCAACTACTGAATGAACCTTGTCCAAGACACGACACCTGGGAGAAGCCAGCTACCCATCTATGGAAGGACTGTACGATCATGAAGGCATTAAAAAATTCCAACATGTTTGATGGCAGCCATGGACCTGGCGGCGGTTCAGGCGGAGGCGGCTTTCATGGCCCGGGCGCCGGCTCAGGCGAAGGCGGTTTTCACGGCCAGGGTCATCCGGGTAACCAAGGTGGTTATAATCAGTAGTCCAGCCAAGGTAATCAGCAGCAACAACAACAACAGTCCGGGTATCAGAGTAACCCAAAACAGCTGAGCAGCGGGTAATACCATGCATTCACCACCAGTTTGTGCAAGAGGGACCAGAAACTTCATAAGAGGGCTGTAAATGCTGTTGAGCCGGCGATTCCATGTTATTTGAGATGGTCAGAACAACCTATTGTGTGGAGTAGGGAAGATCACCCTCCCCGGGTTGATAATCCGGGTCACTTGGCTTTGGTGGTGGCGCCTCAGGTTGGTGGATATAAGTTTACTAAGGTGCTCATGGACGGAGGTAGTAGCATCAACATCCTCTATTATGAGACATTTCGCCGCATGGGATTGACTGACAAGAGTCTTAAACAGTCCAACACTGTTTTTCATGGTGTTGTACCTGGTAAATCGGCATACCCAGTTGGAAAGATTGAGCTGGAAGTAGCCTTTGGGGATGAATACGATTCTAGGGCTGAGAAGTTAACTTTTGAAGTGGTTAAGATCAAAAGCCCATATCATGCCCTGTTCGGACGGCCGGCTTATGCCAAGTTCATGGCCCGACCGTGTTATGTATATCTCCAGCTCAAGATTTCGGGTTATAAAGGCACCATCACAGTACATGGAAGCCGGAAAATAGCCCTGGAGTGTGGAGAAGGTGATGCTGCGTATGCTGAGTCTGTTTGTGCAACAAAGGAATTAAAGTTTTATAAAGATAATGTTGACCCGGCAGACATGACGTCTTTGAAGAAGCCAACCACGAAACATGACCTGATGTTGAAATTCAAGTCAGCCGATGACACTAAAACGGTTGATTTTGTGCCTGGCAACTCATCCAAATAGTTCATTATCAGTGCCAATTTGGATCTGAAATAGGAAAGCATGCTCATCGAGTTCATCTGTGAGAACCGGGATATTGCTGCATGGAAGCCTTCTGACATGCTGGGTGTCCCGAGAGAACTCGCTGAGCACACTCTCAATATTGATCCGAGATTTAAGCCGGTCAGATAGTTTCTTCGACTGTTTAATGAGGAAAGGCGCAAGGCGATTGGAGAAGAGGTGGCCCGACTCTTGGCGGCCGGGTCCATTATTGAAGTTTTTCACCCAGAGTGGTTGGCTAACCCGATGCTTGTGCTAAAAAAAACGGCACCTGGCGTATGTGTGTGGATTACACCGATTTAAACAAAGCTTGTCCAGCTGACCCTTTTGCTCTCCCTCGTATTGATCATATCATTGATGCTACGGCGGGTTGCGAGCGTTTGAGTTTTTTGGATGCATATTCGGGTTATCATCAGATCAAGATGGCAGTTAAGGACCAGGAGAAGACAGTGTTCATCACTCCGTTTGGAGCCTTCTGCTATGTGTCTATGCCTTTTGGGCCGAAAAGTGCCCAGGTGACTTATCAATGATGTGTACAGAATTGTCTTCACAGTTAGATTGGGCGTAATGTTCATGCTTATGTGGATGACATAGTGGTGAAATCCGGAGAGAACGAAACCTTGGTAACTGATCTGAAGGAGACCTTTGATAACCTCCGGGTCTACAAGATGATGCTTAACCCAGCCAAATGTGTTTTTGAGTTCCAGCCGGCAAACTCTTGGGTTTTTTTTGGTGTCTAACAAAGGTATTGAGGCTAACCCAGAGAAAATTAAGGCAATTACATCTCTGGCCAAACCGGTGTGCATCAATGACGTTCAGCGGTTGGCGGGTCGCATCGTGGCCTTAAGCCGGTTCATCAGCCAGTTAGGGGAGAAGGCGATGCCTTTGTATCAAATGATGAAAAAGGCGGATGACTTTATCTGGAGTGATGCTGCTAACTCTGCTTTTGAGGATCTGAAGAAATAGCTCGCTGAGCCGCCGGTTCTTGCTGCTCCGGTTGAGAAAGAGCCGTTGTTGTATGTGGCTGCTAACTCACGTGCTGTCAGTGTAGCAGTTGTTGTGGAGCGCAACGAGGCTGGCAAGGAACATCCAGTCCAACAGCCGGTCTACTATGTCAGTGACATGCTCATTGAATCTAAACAAAGATATCCACATTGGCAGAAGCTCGTTTATGGGGTGTTTTGTTGGGGAACGTTGCAGAAAACAAAAAATTTCCTACGGTTTCACCAAGATCCATCTATGAGTTCATCTAGCAACGAGTGGCTGGATTGCATCTACATACCTTTGTAGATCACGCACGGAAGCGTTCAAAGAACAGGGATGAGGAAGTCGTACACGACGTGATCCAAATCACCGAAGATCCTAGCGCCGAACGGACGGCACCTCCGTGTTCAACACACGTACGGTCAACGTAACGTCTCCTTCTTCTTGATCCAGCAAGAGGGAAGGAGAGGTTGAGGAAGAGGGCTCCAGCATCAGCACGACGGCGTGGTGGTGATGGAGCTGTAGTACTCCGTCAGGGCTTCGCCAAGCGCTATGGAGGAGGAGGAGGTGTTGGAGAGGGAGAAGGAGGCAACCAAAGGCGTGGATGAAAAGCCCTCCTTCCCCCACTATATATAGGAGGTCCAAGGGGGGGGGGCGCCGGCCCTAGGAGATCCAATCTCCTAGGGGGGCGGCGGCCAAGGGAGGTTTCCCTCCCCCCCAAGGCACCTAGGAGGTGCCTTCCACTAGTGGGACTCTTCCCTTTTGTGAACCCTAGGCGCATGGGCCTCTTGGGGCTGGTGCCCTTGGCCCATGTAGGCCAAGGCGCACCCCCTACAGCCCATGTGGCCCCCGGGGCAGGTGGCCCCACCCGGTGGACCCCCGGGACCCTTCCGGTGGTCCCGATACAATACCGATAACCCCGAAACTTGTCCCGATGGCCGAAATAGCACTTCCTATATATAATTCTTTACCTCCGGACCATTCCGGAACTCCTCGTGACGTCCGGGATCTCATCCGGGACTCCGAACAACATTCGGGTTACTGCATATACATATCCCTACAACCCTAGCGTCACCGAACCTTAAGTGTGTAGACCCTACGGGTTCGGGAGACATGCAGACATGACCGAGATGACTCTCCGGTCAATAACCAACATCGGGATCTAGATACCCATGTTGGCTCCCACATGCTCCACGATGATCTCATCGGATGAACCACGATGTCGAGGATTCAAGCAACCCCGTATGCAATTCCCTTTGTCAATCGATATGTTACTTGCCCGAGATTCGATCGTCAGTATCCCCATACCTCGTTCAATCTCGTTACCGGCAAGTCACTTTACTCGTACCGTAATGCATGATCCCGTGACCAGACACTTGGTCACTTTGAGCTCATAATGATGATGCATCACCGAGTGGGCCTAGTGATACCTCTCCGTCATACGGAGTGACAAATCCCAGTCTTGATCCGTGTCAACCCAACAGACACTTTCGGAGATACCCGTAGTCTACCTTTATAGTCACCCAGTTACGTTGTGATGTTTGGTATACCCAAAGCACTCCTACGGTATCCGGGAGTTACACGATCTCATGGTCTAAGGAAAAGATACTTGACATTGGAAAACTCTAGCAAACGAACTATACGATCTTATGCTATGTTTAGGATTGGGTCTTGTCCATCACATCATTCTCCTAATGATGTGATCTCGTTATCAATGACATCCAATGTCCATAGTCAGGAAACCATGACTATCTGTTGATCAACGAGCTAGTCAACTAGAGGCTTACTAGGGACATGTTGGTGTCTGTTATTCACACATGTATTACGATTTCCGGATGACACAATTATAGCTTGAATAAAGACAATTATCATGAACAAGGAAATATAATAATAATGATTTTATTATTGCCTCTAGGGCATATTTCCAACAGTCTCCCACTTGCACTAGAGTCAATAATCTAGTTACATTGTGATGAATCGAACACCCATGGAATTCTGGTGTTGATCATGTTTTGCCCTAGGGAGAGGTTTAGTCAACGGATCTGCTACATTCAAGTCCGTATGCACTTTACAAATATCTATGTCTCCATCTTGAACATTTTCACGAATGGAGTTGAAGCGACGCTTGATGTGCCTTGTCTTCTTGTGAAACCTGGGCTCCTTGGCAAGTGCAATAGCTCCAGTGTTGTCACAGAAGAGTTTGATTGGCCCCGACGCATTGGGTATGACTCCTAGGTCGGTGATGAACTCCTTCACCCATATTGCTTCATGTGCTGCCTCCGAGGCTGCCATGTACTCCGCTTCACATGTAGATCCCGCCACGATGCTCTACTTGCAACTGCACCAGCTTACTGCCCCACCATTCAAAATATACACGTATCCGGTTTGTGACTTTGAGTCATCCAGATCTGTGTCGAAGCTAGCATCGACGTAACCCTTTACACCGAGCTCTTCGTCACCTCCATAAACGAGAAAAATTTCCTTAGTCCTTTTCAAGTACTTCAGGATATTCTTGACCGCTGTCCAGTGTTCCTTGCCGGGATTACTTTGGTACCTTCCTACCAAACTTACGGCAAGGTTTACATCAGGTCTGGTACACAGCATGGCATACATAATAGAACCTATGGCTGAGGCATAGGGGATGACACTCATCTCTTCTATATCTTCTGCCGTGGTCGGACATTGAGCTGAGCTCAATTTCACACCTTGCAACACAGGCAAGAACCCCTTCTTAGACTGATCCATATTGAACTTCTTCAATATCTTATCAAGGTATGTGCTTTGTGAAAGACCTATGAGGCGTCTTGATCTATCTCTGTAGATCTTGATGCCTAATATATAAGCAGCTTCTCCAAGGTCCTTCATTGAAAAACTCTTATTCAAGTAGGCCTTGATGTTGTCCAAGAGTTCTATATCATTTCCCATCAAAAGTATGTCAGCTACATATAGTATGAGAAATGCTACAGAGCTCCCACTCACTTTCTTGTAAACGCAGGCTTCTCCATAAGTCTGCGTAAACCCAAACGCTTTGATCATCTCATCAAAGCGAATGTTCCAACTCCGAGATGCTTGCACCAGCCCATAAATCGAGCGTTGGAGCTTGCACACCTTGTTAGCATTCTCAGGATCGACAAAACCTTCCGGATGCATCATATACAATTCTTCCTTAAGGAAACCATTAAGGAATGCCGTTTTGACGTCCATTTGCCATATTTCATAATCGTAAAATGCGGCAATTGCTAACATGATTCGGACGGACTTTAGCTTCGCTACCGGTGAGAAAGTCTCATCGTAGTCAACCCCTTGAACTTGTCAATAACCCTTAGCGACAAGCCTAGCTTTATAGATGGTCACATTACCATCAGCGTCTGTCTTCTTCTTAAAGATCCATTTATTTTCTATGGCTCGCCATTCAACGGGCAAGTCAGTTAATGATCATACTTCATTTTCATACATGGATCCTATCTCGGATTTCATGGCTTCTAGCCATTTGTCGGAATCCGGGCCCGCCATCGCTTCTTCATAGTTCGAAGGTTCACCGTTGTCTAACAACATGATTTCCAAGACAGGGTTGCCGTACCACTCTGGTGCGGAACGTGTCCTTGTGGACCTTCGAATTTCAGTAGGAGCTTGATCAAAAGTATCTTGATCATCATCAATAACTTCCTCTCTAGTTGGTGCAGGCACCTCAGGAACATTTTCTTGAGTTGTGCCATTTTCCGGTTCAAGAGGTAACACTTCATCAAGTTCTACTTTCCTCCCACTTATTTCTTTCGAGAGAAACTCTTTCTCTAGAAAGAATCCATTCTTGGCAACAAAGATCTTGCCTTCGGATCTGAGGTAGAAGGTATACCCAACAGTTTCTTTAGGGTATCCTATGAAGACGCATTTTTCCGACTTGGGTTCGAGCTTTTCAGGTTGAAGTTTCTTGACATAAGCATCGCACCCCCAAACCTTTAGAAATGACAGCTTAGGTTTCTTCCCAAACCATAATTCAAACGGTGTCGTCTCAACGGATTTCGACGGAGCCCTATTTAAAGTGAATGTGGCAGTCTCTAAAGCATAGCCCCAAAAAGATAGCGGTAAATCGGTAAGAGACATCATAGATCATACCATATCTAATAGAGTGCGATTACGACATTCGGACACACCATTACGCTGAGGTGTTCCAGGTGGCGTGAGTTGTGAAACTATTCCACATTTTCTTAAGTGTGTACCAAATTCGTGACTCAAGTATTCTCCTCCACGATTTGATCATAGAAACTTGATTTTCCTGTCACGTTGATTCTCAACCTCACTCTGAAATTCATTGAACTTTTCAAAGGTTTCAGACTTGTGTTTCATTAAGTAGACATACCCATATCTACTCAAGTCATCAGTGAGGGTGAGAACATAACGATAGCCACCGCGAGCCTCAACACTCATTGGACCGCACACATCCGTATGTATGATTTCCAATAAGTTGGTTGCTCGCTCCATTGTTCCTGAGAACGGAGTCTTGGTCATTTTACCCATGAGGCATGGTTCACACGTGTCAAATGATTCATAATCAAGAGACTCTAAAAGTCCATCTGCATGGAGCTTCTTCATGCGTTTGACACCTATGTGACCAAGGCGGCAGTGCCACAAGTATGTGGGACTATCGTTATCAACCTTACATCTTTTGGTTTTCACACTATGAACATGTGTATCATTACGCTCGAGAAAGAATAAACCATTCACCATCGGAGCATGACCATAAAACATATCTCTCATATAAATAGAACAACCATTATTCTCGGATTTAAATGAGTAGCCATCTCGAATTAAACGAGATCCCAATACAATGTTCATGCTCAAAGCTGGCACTAAATAACAATTATTGAGGTTTAAAACTAATACCGTAGGTAAATGTAGAGGTAGCGTGCCGACGGCGATCACATTGACCTTGGAACCATTCCCGACGCGCATCGTCACCTCGTCCTTTGCCAGTTTCCGCTTATTCCGCAGCTCCTGCTTTGAGTTACAAATGTGAGCAACTGCACCGGTATCAAATACCCAGGAGCTACTACGAGTACTGGTAAGGTACACATCAATTACATGTATATCACATATACCTTTTGTTTTGCCGGCCTTCTTGTTTGCTAAGTATTTGGGGCAGTTCCGCTTCCAGTGACCACTTCCCTTGCAATAAAAGCACTCAGTCTCGGGCTTGGGTCCATTCTTTGGCTTCTTCCCGGCAGCTTGCTTACCGGGCGCGGCAACTCCCTTGCCATCCTTCTTGAAGTTCTTTTTACCCTTTCCCTTCTTGAACTTAGTGGTTTTATTGACCATCAACACTTGATGTTCTTTCTTGACTTCTACCTCTGCTGATTTCAGCATTGCAAATACCTCAGGAATGGTCTTTTCCATCCCCTGCATATTGAAGTTCATCACAAAGCTCTTGTAGCTTGGTGGAAGCGACTGGAGGATTCTGTCAATGACCGCATCATCCGGGAGATTAACTCCCAGCTGAGTCAAGCGGTTATGTAACCCAGACATAGTGAGTATGTGCTCACTGACAGAACTATTTTCCTCCATCTTACAGCTAAAGAATTTGTCGGAGACTTCATATCTCTCGACCCGGGCATGAGCTTGAAAAACCATTTTCAGCTCTTCGAACATCTCATATGCTCCATGTCTCTCAAAACGCTTTTGGAGCCCCGGCTCTAAACTGTAAAGCATGCCGCACTGAACGAGGGAGTAGTCATCAGCACGTGTCTGCCAAGCGTTCATAACGTCTTGGTTCTGTGGGACAGGCGGGTCACCTAGCGGTGCTTGTAGGACATAATCTTTCTTGGCAGCTATGAGGATGATCCTCAGGTTCCGGACCCAGTCCGTATAGTTGCTGCCATCGTCTTTCAGCTTGGTTTTCTCTAGGAACGCGTTGAAGTTGAGGACTACGTTGGCCATTTGATCTACAAGACATATTGTAAAGATTTTAGACTAAGTTCATGATAATTAAGTTCATCTAATCAAATTATTCAATGAACTCCCACTTAGATAGACATCCCTCTTCTAGTCATCTAAGTATAACATGATCCGAGTCAACTAGGCCGTGTCCGATCATCACGTGAGACGGACTAGTCAACGTCAGTGAACATCTTCATGTTGATCGTATCTTCTATACGACTCATGCTCGACCTTTCGGTCTTCTGTGTTCCGAGGCCATGTCTATACACATGCTAGGCTCGTCAAGTCAACCTAAGTGTTTGCATGTGTAAATCTGTCTTACACCCGTTGTATGTGAACGTTGGAATCTATCACACCCGATCATCACGTGGTGCTTAGAAACGAACGAACTATCGCAACAGTGCACAGTTAGGGGGAACACTTTCTTGAAATTATTATGAGGGATCATCTATTTACTACCGTCATTCTAAGTAAACAAGATGAAAAACATGATAAACATCACTTGCAATCAAATAATAATAGTGACATGATATGGCCAATATCACATAGCTCCTTTGATCTCCATCTTGGGGCTCCATGATCATCTTGTCACCGGCATGACACCATGATCTCCATTATTGTGTCTCCATGAAGTTGCTCGCCAGCTATTACTTCTACTACTATGGCTAACGCATTTAGCAATAAAGTAAAGTAATTTACATGGCGTTTCTCAATGACACGCAGGTCAAAAAAAAATATAGACAACTCCTATGGCTCCTTTCGGTTGTCATACTCATCGACATGCAAGTCGTGATTCCTATTACAATAGCATGAACAACTCATACATCACATATATATCATTCATCATTCATCACAACTTTGGCCATACCATATCACAAAGCACTTGCTGCAAAAACAAGTTAGACGTCCTCTAATTGTTGTTGCAAGTTTTACATGGCTGAAGTAGGGTTCTAGCAAGAACGTTTTCTTACCTACGTGAAAGCCACAACGTGATTTGTCAACTTCTATTTACCCTTCATAAGGACCCTTTTCATCGAATCTGCTCCAACTAAAGTAGGAGAGACAGACACCCGCCAGCCACCTTATGCAACTAGTGCATGTTAGTCGGTGGAACCGGTCTCACATAAGCATACGTGTAAGGTTGGTCCGGGCCGCTTCATCCCACAATACCGTTGAAGCAAGATAGGACTAGTAGCGGCAAGAAAGTTGGCAACATCTATGCCCACAAAAAATTGTGTTCTACTCGCGCAAGAAGAACTACGCATAGACCTAGCTCATGATGCCACTGTTGGGGAACGTTGCAGAAAACAAAAATTTTCCTACGGTTTCACCAAGATCCATCTATGAGTTCATCTAGCAACGAGTGGATGGATTGCATCTACATACCTTTGTAGATCACGCACGGAAGCGTTCAAAGAACGGGGATGAGGAAGTCGTACACGACGTGATCCAAATCACCGAAGATCCTAGCGCCGAACGGACGGAACCTCCGTGTTCAACACACGTACGGTCAGTGTAACGTCTCCTTCTTCTTGATCCAGCAAGAGGGAAGGAGAGGTTGAGGAAGAGGGCTCCAGCAGCAGCACGACGGCGTGGTGGTGATGGAGCTGCAGTACTCCGTTAGGGCTTCACCAAGCGCTATGGAGGAGGAGGAGGTGTTGGAGAGGGAGAAGGAGGCAACCAAAGGCGTGGATGAAAAGCCCTCCTTCCCCCACTATATATAGGAGGGCCAAGGAGGGGGGGGGGGCGCCGGCCCTAGGAGATCCAATCTCCTAGGGGGGGCGGCGGCCAAGGGAGGTTTCCCTCCCCCCCAAGGCACCTAGGAGGGGCCTTCCACTAGTGGGACTCTTCCCTTTTGTGAACCCTAGGCGCATGGGCCTCTTGGGGCTGTGCCCTTGGCCCATGTAGGCCAAGGCGCACCCCCTACAGCCCATGTGGCCCCCGGGGCAGGTGGCCCCACCCGGTGGACCCCCGGGACCCTTCCGGTGGTCCCGATACAATATCGATAACCCCGAAACTTGTCCCGATGGCCGAAATAGCACTTCCTATATATAATTCTTTACCTCCGGACCATTCCAGAACTCCTCATGACGTCCGGGATCTCATCCAGGACTCCGAACAACATTCGGGTTACTGCATATACATATCCCTACAACCCTAGCGTCACCGAACCTTAAGTGTGTAGACCCTACGGGTTCGGGAGACATGCAGACATGACCGAGACAACTCTCCGGTCAATAACCAACAGCAGGATATGGATACTCATGTTGGCTCCCACATGCTCCACGATGATCTCATCGGATGAACCACAATGTCGAGGATTCAAGCAACCCCGTATGCAATTCCCTTTGTCAATCGATATGTTACTTGCCCGAGATTCGATCGTCAGTATCCCCATACCTCGTTCAATCTCGTTACCGGCAAGTCACTTTAATCGTACCGTAATGCATGATCCCGTGACCAGAAACTTGGTCACTTTGAGCTCATAATGATGATGCATCACCGAGTGGGCCCAGTGATACCTCTCTGTCATACGGAGTGACAAATCCCAGTCTTGATCCGTGTCAACCCAACAGACACTTTCGGAGATACCCGTAGTCTACCTTTATAGCCACCCAGTTATGTTGTGACGTTTGGTATACCCAAAGCACTCCTACGGTATCCGGGAGTTACAAGATCTCATGGTCTAAGGAAAAGATACTTGACATTGGAAAACTCTAGCAAATGAACTATACGATCTTATGCTATGTTTAGGATTGGGTCTTATCCATCACATCATTCTCCTAATGATGTGATCTCGTTATCAATGACATCCAATGTCCATAGTCAGGAAACCATGACTATCTGTTGATCAACGAGCTAGTCAACTAGAGGCTTACTAGGGACATGTTGGTGTCTGTTATTCACACATGTATTACGATTTCCGGATGACACAATTATAGCATGAATAAAGACAATTATCATGAACAAGGAAATATAATAATAATGCTTTTATTATTGCCTCTAGGGCATATTTCCAACATGTTCATGGCAAGCCGGAAGCTCAAACTTTACTTTCAGGGTCACCCAATCACTGTGGTTAGCTCTGCTCCTCTAGGAGACATTATTCAAAATAGAGAAGCCAGAAGACGAGTTGCCAAGTGGGCTATCCAACTTGGGTCTCATGGTTTGAAGTATGTGCCACGTACTCCGATCAAATCTCAAGCGCTGGTTGACTTCATTAATGACTGGACAGAGTTACAGATGCCAGAGGAGAAACCAGACAACACATATTGGACGATTCACTTTGATGGGTCCAGACAGTTGGAAGGCTCGGGGGTTGAAGTTGTTTTAACTTCTCCTCGAGGTGACAAGTTTTGTTATGTGTTGTGATTGATGTTTCCTTGTACTAACAATGCGACAGAATATGAAGTCTTGCTCCATGATCTTCGAATGGCTAAAGAGATGAGTCTGAGCCAGGTACGGTGCCTTGGTGATTCAGATTTGGTGGCTCAACAGGTGTCAGGCAAGTGGGATTCCAAGGATCCTATCATGGCGGCTTATCGCCGCGAGGTCGACGCTGTTGCGGGGCATTTTAAGGGTTAACAAGTGGAACACATTGACCGCAGAAAGAACGAACCGGCCGATGCCTTAAGCCGGTTGGGATCTCAGCGTAAGCCGGTGCCACCTAACACCTTTTTAGATGTTTTACATAACCCGTCTGTTAAGTTGCCTACAGAGGAAGATTTGGCCATTCCAGACCCGGAGGCACAGTTAGTAGCGGCTCTTCATGTCATTCCGGATTGGACAGTACCGTTCCTGGCTTACATGACCCAGGGCGAGTTTCCAGAGGACGAGACCCTGGCCCGACAGATAACCCGGCGGTCCAAGTCAATGACGATTTCTGACGGAGAATTGTATCATCGCAGCGTCACTGGAGCGTTTCAACGTTGTGTTCCCCTGAAGAAGGTCAAGAAATACTTCGTGAGATCCATGAAGGGGATTGTGGTCATCACGCCGGGTCAAAGTCTCTTGTGGCCAAAGCTTTTTGTCATGGTTTTTACTGGCTAACGGCTCACGCTGATGCAGAGGATCTGGTCAGTAGGTGTGATGGATGTCAAAAATTTGCACGACGAGTGCATGTGCCGGCTCAAGAGTTGCGGATGATTCCAATCACTTGGCCGTTTGCAGTTTGGGGGCTTGACATGGTTGTTCCTTTCAAAAGGTCCAAAGATAAAAAGACGCATCTTTTAGTGGCAGTTGACAAATTCACAAAATGGGTTGAGGCAGAGCCAGTGAGCAAGTGTGATGCAGTCATGATAGTTCAGTTCACGAAAAAGGTGATTTTTCGCTTTGCTTTTCCAGACAACATTATCACCGACAATGGCGCTAATTTGTCCCAAGGTGCTATGGAGGAGTTTTGTCAACGTGAGCATATCCGGCTTGATGTTTCTTCAGTAGCTCACCCTCAATCCAATGGTCAAGCTGAGAGAGCAAATCAGGAAATCTTAAAAGGTCTCAAGCCCCGGCTTATGGTTCCCTTACAACGGACGGCAGGTTGTTGGGTAGAGGAATTACCCTCGGTGCTGTGGAGTATCAACACCACCCCTAATAGATCTACAGGTTATACACCTTTCTTCATGGTTTATGGAGCAGAAACAGTGCTGCCTAGTGACATCCGTCATGACTCGCCTCGCGTGGCGGCTTACGTTGAAGCTGATAATGAACAAGCCCGTAGGATGCACTTGACTTGTTAGATGAGGAGAGAGACTTGGCGGCGGCTCGATCAACAATTTATCAACAGGACCTGCGCCATTATCATAGCCGTCGGGTTAAGTCTAGGACCTTTCAAGAAGGTGACCTGGTGCTCCGGCTTATCCAGGATCTGTCTGATGCACACAAACTATCCCTGCCTTGGGAAGGACCCTTTGTTGTCAGCAAGAACTTAAACAATGGGTCATATTACCTCATTAACGTTCGAGAGCACAAAGACTCACGTAAGTCGGAGGAGGAGACCCACCGACCGTGGAACATTGCTCAACTTCGGCCATACTATACTTAAGCCACCGACTCTCGTCATGTACATACTTTGACGTTGTATATATTATGTTAAGTAATAAAGCAGGACCTCTGTCCTTTTTCCCTTTCAATGATCATATATCCTTATTAAAAATGACCAAAAGGGGGTTGATCGTATCCGAATCTAGCTTCATCCTTTTGGTCTGGCTCATGATCGTATTCGAATCTAGCTGTAAAACTCATGGTCACTTGGGGGCTTCCTGTTCAAAGATAGGTCGTATCCGAACCAAAGAGAACATAGCTGTCGTAACCCTTTTGATCGGCTCAAGGCCAAACTCACTAGGGGGCTTCTTGATCGTATCCGAATCATAGCTTAACCCCTTTTGGGTCCGACTTGGATCGTATACGAATCAGGGTCGTTAAAAACCTCTCAAGGTCATTTGGGGGCTTCCTGTTCAAACATAGGTCGTATTCGAACCAAAGAGGACATAGCTGTCGGTACCCTCTTGATCGGCGCAACGCCAAAGCCACCGGGGGCTATATGATCGTATTCGAATCTCAGCTTAACCCCTTTGGTCCGGTTTACCGATTGTATTCGAATCAGAAGCCTCCAGTTTTTAAATAAATATTTTGATTCACATTGTCTGAAGCTTAATGTTTTTGTCTTATTGATCTTGAATCTAACTGTCAGCTGATACGTCCATTTTGCATCATGCTTTTATATCAATCTTTATTGCATTATGGACTATTATTTCACTTTATGTCATAATACTTATGGCTATTCTCTCTTATTTT
Organism: Triticum dicoccoides; assembly: GCF_002162155.2. Lineage (NCBI taxonomy): Eukaryota > Viridiplantae > Streptophyta > Magnoliopsida > Poales > Poaceae > Triticum > Triticum dicoccoides. The sequence continues at coordinate 59,284,299 of NC_041388.1, forward strand.
ACAAGGTTTACATAAGGTGGGAGAATACCGGCAGCTGGAATTCTGGGCTGGAAAAGGAGCAAATATTAGAGACCTATTCGGCGCAACTCCAAAAGTCCTGAAACTCCACGGAACATCTTAAAATAAATAAAGAAAAATCCTCGCCAAAGATGAAGGCTAGGGGGCCCACACCCTGCTCACGAGGGTGGGGGGTGCCCCCCTAGGGCGGCCCCCTACCTCGTGGCCCCCCTGGTGGCTCTCCGACGTCCATCTTCTCTTATATGAAGTCTTTCGATGAGAAAAAAATCAGAAGAAACTTTTTGGGACGATACTCTGCCTCCATGAGGCGGAACCTTGGCAGAACCAATCTAGAGCTCCGGCGGAGCTCTAGAGCTGGGGATACTTCCCTTCGGGAGGGGGAAATCATCACCATCGTCATCACCAACGCTCCTCTCATCGGGAGAGGGCAATTCCATCAACATCTTCACCAACACCATCTCCTCTCAAAACCCTAGTTCATCTCTTGTATCCAATTCTTGTCTCCAAGTCCGGGATTGGCACTAGTAGGTTGCTAGTAGTGTTGATTACTCCTTGTAGTTGATGCTAGTTGGTTTATTTGGTGGAAGATCATATGTTCAGATCCTATATGCATATTATTACCCCTCTGATTATGAACATGAATATGCTTTGTGAGTAATTACGTTTGTTCCTGAGGACAAGGGAGAAGTCTTGCTATTAGTAGTCATGTGAATTTGGTATTCGTTTGATATTTTGATAAGATGTATGTTGTCTAGCCTCTAGTGGTGCTATGTGAACATCGACTACATAACACTTCACCATTATTTGGGCCTAGAGGAAGGCATTGGGAAGTAATAAGTAGATGATGGGTTGCTAGAGTGACAGAAGCTTAAACCCTAGTTTATGCGTTGCTTCGTAAGGGGCTGATTTGGATCCATATGTTTCATGCTATGGTTAGGTTTACCTTAATACTTTTGTTGTAGTTGCGGATGCTTGCAATAGAGGTTAATCATAAGTGGTATGCTTGTCCAAGTAAGGATAGTACCCAAGCACCGATCCACCCACATACCAAATTATCAAAGTATCGAACGCGAATCATATGAACGTGATGAAAACTAGCTTGACGATATTCCCATGTGTCCTCGGGAGCGCTTTTCCTATTATAAGAGTTTGTTCTGGCTTGTCCTTTGCTACAAAAAGGATTGGGCCACCTTGCTGCACTTTATTTACTTTTTTACTTGTTGCTCGTTACAATTTATCTTGTCACAAAACTATCTGTTACCACTTATTTCAGTACTTGCAGAGAATACCTTGCTGAAAACCGCTTATCATTTCCTTCTGCTCCTCGTTGGGTTCGACACTCTTACTTATCAAAAGGACTACGGTAGATCCCCTATACTTGTGGGTCATCAAGACTCTTTTCTGGCGCCGTTGCCGGGGAGTGTAGCGCCTTTGGTAGGTGGAATTTGGTAAGGAAAAATTTATATAGTGTGCTGAAATTTACTGTCACTTATTACTATGGAAAGTAATTCTCTGAGGGGCTTGTTCGGGGTATCTTCACCCCGTCCAGTAGAGCAAAGAGTTGCTCCTCAACCTACTAAACCTATTGAAAATGAAACTCCTTTTGAATTTCCTTCGGGTATGATGGAAAAACTGCTAGCTAACCCTTTTATAGGAGATGGAACAAAGCATCCTGATGAGCACTTAATATATGTGGATGAAGTTTGTGGCTTATTTAAGCTTGCAGGTATACCTGATGATGTTGCTAAGAAGAAGGTCTTCCCTTTATCTTTGAAGGGAGACGCATTGATATGGTATAGGCTATGTGATGATATGAAATCATGGAACTATAAAAGATTGAAGTTGGAATTTCATCAAAAGTATTACCCTATGCATCTTGTTCATTGTGATCGCAATTATATATATAATTTCTAGCCTCGCAAAGGAGAAAGCATCGCTCAAGCTTGGGGGAGGCTTAAATCAATGGTGTATTCATGCCCCAATCATGAGCTCTCAAGAGAAATGATTATTCAAAAAATTTATGCTCAGCTTTCTGAAAACAATCGCACCATGCTTGATACTTCTTGTGCTGGCTCTTTTATGATGAAGATTGAATTTAAATGGAATTTATTGGATAGAATTAAATGCAACTCTAAAGATTGGGACCTCGACGAAGGTAAGGAGTCAGGTATGACACCTAAGTTTGATTGTGTTAAATCTTTTATGGACACTGATATTTTTCGTAAGTTTAGCACTAAATATGGACTTATCTCTGAGATAGTAGCTTCTTTCTGTGAATCTTTTGCTACTTATGTTGATCTACCTAAGGAGAAGTGGTTTAAATACCATCCTCCCATAGAAGTAAAAGTATCTGCACCTATTAAAGTTGAAGAAAAGACTATCACTTATAATGATCCTATTGTTCCTACTTCTTATGTTGAGAAACCACCTTTCCCTGTTAGAGTAAAGGATCATGATAAAGCTTCAACTGTTGTTCGTAAAAGCAATATTAGAACTTATACCCCTCCTGAGCAAGTTAAAGTAGAACCTAATATTGCTATTGTTAATGATCTCTTGTCTGATAATATTGATGGGCACGTTATTCAGTTCGATGGTGAAACTGCTAGAATTGCTAAGCCTTGTGATAAAGATAAACATAGACCTATGGTAGGCATGCCTGTCATTTCTGTTAAAATAGGAGATCATTGTTATCATGGCTTATGTGATATGGGTGCAAGTGCTAGTGTTATACCGCATACTTTATACGAAGAAATTAAGAATGAAATTGCACCTGCTGAGTTAGAAGGCATTGATGTCACAATTAAACTTGCCAATAGAGATACTATTTCACCAATTGGAATTGTTAGAGATGTTGAAGTCTTGTGTGGGAAAACTAAATATCCTATTGATTTTTTTGTTCTTACTTCTCCGCAAGATAGCTTTTGTCCCATTATATTTGGTAGACCCTTCTTGAACACTGTTAATGCTAGGATAGATTATGAAAAGAATGTTGTTACTATTGGCTTGGATGATATGGTTCATTAGTTTAATTTCTCTAAATTTAGTAAACAACATCGTGAGGAAGAATTACCTAGTAAGGATGAAATTATTGCTCTTGCTTCTATTGCCGTACCTCCTAGTGATCCTTTAGAACACTATTTGCTAGACCATGAAAATGATATGTTCATGAATGAAAGAAGGGAAATAGATGAAGTATTCTTTAAATAGGAACCTATTCTGCAACACAATTTGCCTGTTGAAATTTTAGGGGATCCTCCTCCACCCAAGGGTGATCCCGTGTTTGAGCTTAAACCTTTGCCTGATAATCTTAAGTATGCTTATCTTGATGAAAATAAGATATATCCTGTTATTATTAGTGCTAACCTTTCAGAGCATGAAGAAGAAAGGTTATTGAAAACTCTGAAGAAGCATCGTGCTGCTATTGGATATACTCTTGATGATCTTAAGGGCATTAGTCCCACTCTATGTCAACATAAAATAAATTTGGAAGCAGATGCCAGTTCATGATCCTCAACGACGTTTGAATCCTAAAATGAAAGAAGTGGTAAGAAAAGAAATACTCAAGCTTCTGGTGGAAGGTATAATTTATCCCGTTGCTGATAGTCAGTGGGTAAGTCCTGTCCATTGTGTCCCTAAGAAGGGAGGTATTACTGTTGTTCCTAATGATAAAGATGAATTGATTCCACAAAGAATTATCACATGTTATAGGATGGTAATTGATTTCCGTAAATTAAATAAGGCTACTAAGAAAGATCATTACCCCTTACCTTTTATTGATCAAATGCTAGAAAGATTATGCAAACATACACACTATTGCTTTCTAGATGGTTATTCTGGTTTCTCTCAAATACCTGTGTCGGCTAGAGATCAATCAAAGACTACTTTTACATGCCCTTTTGATACTTTTGCTTATAGACGTATGCCTTTTGGTTTATGTAATGCACCTGCTACCTTTCAAAGATGCATGATGGCTATATTCTCTGACTTTTGTGAAAAGATTTGTGAGGTTTTCATGGACGACTTTTCCGTCTATGGTTCCTCTTTTGATGATTGCTTGAGCAATCTTGATCGAGTTTTGCAGAGATGTGAAGAAACTAATCTTGTCTTGAATTGGGAAAAGTGCCACTTTATGGTTAATGAAGGTATTGTCTTGGGGCACAAAGTTTCTGAAAGAGGTATTGAAGTTGATAAAGCCAAGGTTGATGCTATTGAAAAGATGCCATGTCCCAAGGACATCAAAGGTGTAAGAAGTTTCCTTGGTCACGCCGGATTTTATAGGAGGTTCATTAAGGACTTCTCAAAAATTTCTCGCCCTCTGACTAATTTATTGCAAAAAGATATACCATTTGTCTTTGATGATGATTGTGTGGAAGCATTTGAAACACTTAAGAAAGCATTAGTCTCTGCACCTATTGTTCAGCCACCTGATTGGAATTTACCCTTTGAAATTATGTGTGATGCTAGTGATTATGCTGTAGGTGCTGTTCTAGGGCAAAGAGTTGATAAGAAATTAAATGTTATTCATTATGCTAGTAAGACTCTAGACAATGATCAAAGAAATTATGCTACTACTGAAAAAGAGCTTTTAGCAGTTGTATTTGCTTGTGATAAGTTCAGACCTTATATTGTTGATTCTAAAGTAACTATTCACACTGATCATGCTGCTATTAAATACCTTATGGAAAAGAAAGATGCTAAACCTAGACTTATTAGATGGGTTCTCTTGCTACAAGAATTTGATTTGCATATTGTTGATAGGAAAGGAGCTGAGAACCCCGTTGCAGACAACTTGTCTAGGTTAGAAAATGTTCTTGATGACCCAATATCTATTAATGATAGCTTTCCTGATGAACAATTAAATGTTATAAGTACTTCTCGTAGTACTCCATGGTATGCTGATTATGCTAATTATATTGTTGCTAAGTTTATACCACCTAGCTTCACATACCACCAAAAGAAAAAGTTTTTCTTTGACTTGAGACATTACTTTTGGGATGACCCACATCTTTATAAACAAGGAGTAGATGGTGTTATTAGACGTTGTGTACCTGAGCATGAACAGGAACAGATCCTGCGCAAGTGTCACTCCGAGTCTTATGGAGGACACCACGCTGGAGATAGAAATGCACATAAGGTATTGCAATCTGGTTTTATTGGCCTACTCTCTTCAAGGATGCCCGTAAGTTTGTCTTATCTTGTGATGAATGTCAAAGAATTGGTAATATTAGTAGACGTCAAGAAACGCCTATTAATTATTCACTTGTTATTGAACCATTTGATGTTTAGGGCTTTGATTATATGGGACCTTTTCCTACCTCTAGTGGATACACACATATTCTAGTGGCTGTTGATTACGTTACTAAGTGGGTAGAAGCTATTCCAACTAGTAGTGCTGATCATAACACTTCTATTAAAATGCTTAAAGAAGTTATTTTTCCGAGGTTTGGAGTCCCTAGATATTTAATGACTGATGGTGGTTCACACTTTATTCATGGTGCTTTCCGTAAAATGCTTGCTAAATATGATGTTAATCATAGAATTGCATCTCCTTATCACCCTCAGTCTAGTGGTCAAGTAGAGTTGAGCAATAGAGAGCTCAAATTAATTTTGCAAAAGACTGTTAATAGGTCTAGAAAGAATTGGTCCAAGAAACTTGATGATGCATTATGGGCTTATAGAACTGCATACAAAAATCCTATGGGTATGTCTCCGTATAAAATGGTTTATGGAAAAGCATGTCACTTACCTCTCGAACTAGAACATAAGCCGTATTGGGCTATTAAAGAGCTCAACTATGATTTTAAACTTGCCGATGAGAAGTGGTTATTTGATATTAGCTCACTTGATGAATGGAGAACCCAAGCTTATGAAAATGCCAAGTTGTTTAAAGAAAAAGTTAAAAGATGGCATGACAAAAGGCTACAAAAGCGTGAGTTTAATGTATGTGATTATGTATTGCTATACAACTCTCGTTTAAGATTTTTTGCAGGCAAACTTCTCTCTAAATGGGAAGGCCCCTACGTTATCGAAGAGGTCTATCGTTCCGGCACCATAAAGATCAACAACTTTGAAGGCACAAATCCGAAGGTGGTAAACGGTCAAAGAATTAAACACTATATCTCAGGTAATCCCATAAATGTTGAAACCAATATTATTGAAACTGTAACCCCGAAGGAATACAATACAGACACTTTCCGGAGCGTTTCAGACTCCGAAAATGAATAGGTATGTGGTACGGTAAGTAAACCGACTCCAAAACAATTTTAAGGCAATATTTCTCCATTTTGGAATATTTAGAAAATAGAAAAATAAGTAGCAGTCCGGGAAGGACATGAGGGCCCCACGAGGGTGGTGGGCGTGCCCTACCCCTCTGGGCGCGCCCCCTACCTCATGAGCACCTCGTGTGCCTTCCGGACTCCGTTTTCTTGCACGTTACGTATTTTGGTCGGTAAAAATTCATTATATAACCTCCCGTATCACGCAAACCCCCTCTGTTCTTGTTTCGAGCTGTTTTTCTGACAGATCTAGGTTATCATGACGGCCCCAAGCGCCTCCAAGGACAAGTTCTTCGAGAAGGTCATCAACCCTTACCTCGCGGAGGTGCTGCGACACCCTCAAACCATTGAGTTGTGTGATGGGTTGCTGCACATCCGCGATGAAGAGGGACCAAAGGGGACCGGAAGCATGGAGACGAGGCTCGAAGCAGTGGAGCAACAAGTTTTCAAGTGCCAAGGGATGGTGGAACGTGGACTCAACTCTAACCACATGATGATCGCGGAGTTCACTAGCAACCACAAGTTGGATGCTGACAACATCCGGGAGACTATCTTCAAGCTTCATGAGAAGATCGAGCACCTCCAAGCCCAAATCTATGACCCGCAAAAACAAAACTGTGAGTACGAATATAGATTCAAAAGGATAAGTTTGGCTGCAGATTTGAGGATCCCGGAGACTCGATCATCTTTCTATGATGGAGAACCTATGCCTTGGAAGATGGACGCAAGGCCCGCATCATCTACAACACCTCCACCTTCTTCACTGACAAAGGAGATATAATCACATGGGTATGGGCACTCCCCTTGGCAACTGCCAAGCTTGGGGGAGGTGCCCCGGTATCGTATCACCATCACAACTCCTATCTTTACCGTTTTCTTAGTTCGATCCTATTAGTAATATCTTGATCTGGTAGAATAAAGTTTATGGCATGATCTAGTTTTGAGTTTTGCTTTATGATCTCTCTTTGTAATCGAGTTCGTGAGCTATATATAATAAAGATTAGCATTGAATCAAGGGCTTGATTATTTTGCCATGATCTTGGGTGAATAAAAGAAAAGAGAAGAAGAATAAAAAGAAACAAAAAGTTCATATTGATCTTATTGAGAGTAATGACTTCACATAGAAAGAGTATGATGATTAAAAGTTGTTGGGAGTTGGCAGACATAGCTTTGGTCATTGTTGCAATTAATAGGAAGTAATAAGGAAAGAGAGGTTTCACATATAGATATATTATCATTGACATCTTTTATGATTGGGAGCACTCATTAAAATATGATATGCTAAAGAGTTGATGTTGGACAAGGAAGACAACGTAATGAGTTATGTATTTCTTACATCTGAGATAAAGTATGTTGTCATGGATCCTCTAACTTGTTGAGCCTGCCTTTCCCCCTCATGCTAGCCAAATTCTCAACACCAAGTAGAAATACTACTTGTGCTTCCAAATACCCTTAAACCAGTTTTGCCATGAGAGTCCACGATATCTACCTATGGATTGAGTAAGATCCTTCAAGTAAGTTGTCATCGGTGCAAAGCAATAAAAATTGCTCTAAATATGTATGATTGATTGGTGTGGGAGAAATAAGCTTTATACGATCTTGTGATGTGGAAGTAATAAAAGCGACGGACTGCATAATAAAGGTTCATATCACAAGGGGCAATATAAAGTGATGTTCTTTCGCATTGGGATTTTGTGCATCCAACCATAAAAGCGCATGGCAACCTCTGCTTCCCTCTGCGAAGGGCCTATCTTTTATTATTATCTTCTACCTTATGCAAGAGTCATGGTGATCTTCACCTTTTATTTTTCATTTTATCCTTTGGCAAGCTCAGCATGTTGGAAAGAACATGATATATATATCTAATTGGATGTAGGGGAGCATGAACCATTATTGTTGACATTACCCTTGAGGTAAAAGGTTGTGGGGCAAAACTATAAGCCCCTATCTTTCTCTGTGTCCGAATTAAACTCCATGACCACAAGTATTGCGTGAGTGTTAGCAATTATGGAGGACTAAGTGATAGTTGAGTATGTGGACTTGCTTTTTAGCTCTGAGATAGACTCTTTCCGATGTTATGATAAATTGCAATTGCTTCAATGACTGAGATTATAGTTTGTAGGAGCCCAATAAGGTTTATGATTTATACTTTTGCATTGTGAATAGATCATCACTTGAACATAAGTAATCATATGACAAAATCTATATATGTTGCTGTTATGAGAATAATCATGATGCCTTCATGTCCGTATTTTATTTTTATCGACGCCTCTACCTCTAAACATGAGGACATATTTATTGTTATCGGCTTTTCGCTTGAGGACAAGCGAGGTCTAAGCTTGGGGGAGTTGATATGTCCATTTTGCATCATGCTTTTATATCAATATTTATTGCATTATGGACTGTTATTTCACTTTATGTCACAATACTTATGGCTATTCTCTATTATTTTACAAGGTTTACATAAGGAGGGAGAATGCGGGCAGCTAGAATTCTGGGCTAGAAAAGGAGCAAATATTAGAGACCTATTCTGCGCAACTCCAAAAGTCCTGAAACTCCACGGAACATCTTAAAATAAATAAAACAAAATCCTTGCCAAAGATGAAGGCCAGGGGTCCACACCCTGCTCACGAGGGTTGGGGGGCGCCCCCCTAGGGTGCGCCCCCTACCTCGTGGGCCCCCTGGTGGCTCTCCGACGTCCATCTTCTCCTATATGAAGTCTTTCATCGAGAAAAAAATCAGAAGCAACTTTTCGGGACGAGACTCCGCCGCCACGAGGCGGAACCTTGGCGGAACCAATCTAGGGCTCCGGCAGAGCTGTTCTGCCAGGGATACTTCCCTCCGGGAGGGGGAAATCATCACCATCGTCATCACCAACGCTCCTCTTATCGGGAGAGGGCAATCTCCATCAACATCTTCACCAGCACCATCTCCTCTCAAAACCCTAGTTCATCTCTTGTATCCAATTCTTGTCTCCAAGTCCGGGATTGGTACTAGTAGGTTGCTAGTAGTGTTGATTACTCCTTGTAGTTGATGCTAGTTGGTTTATTTGGTGGAAGATCATATGTTCAGATCCTATACGCATATTATTACCCCTCTGATTATGAACATGAATATGCTTTGTGAGTAATTACGTTTGTTCCTGAGGACAAGGGAGAAGTCTTGCTATTAGTAGTCATGTGAATTTGGTATTCGTTTGATATTTTGATAAGATGTATGTTGTCTAGCCTCTAGTGGTGTTATGTGAACGTCAACTACATAACACTTCACCATTATTTGGGCCTAGAGGAAGGCATTGGGAAGTAATAAGTAGATGATGGGTTGCTAGAGTGACAGAAGCTTAAACCCTAGTTTATGCGTTGCTTCGTAAGGGGCTGATTTGGATCCATATGTTTCATGCTATGGTTAGGTTTACCTTAATACTTTTGTTGTAGTTGCGGATGCTTGCAATAGAGGTTAATCATAAGTGGGATGCTTGTCCAAGTAAGGAGAGTACCCAAGCACCGATCCACCCACATACCAAATTATCCAAGTATCGAACGCGAATCATATGAACGTGATGAAAACTAGCTTGACTATATTCCCATGTGTCCTCGGGAGCGCTTTTCCTATTATAAGAGTTTGTTCGAGCTTGTCCTTTGCTACAAAAAGGATTGGGCCACCTTGCTGCACTTTATTTACTTTTGTTACTTGTTGCTCATTACAATTTATCTTGTCACAAAACTATCAGTTACCACTTATTTCAGTACTTGTAGAGAATACCTTGCTGAAAACCGCTTATCATTTCCTTCTGCTCCTCGTTGGGATCGACACTCTTACTTATCGAAAGGACTACGATAGATCCCCTATACTTGTGGGTCATCATCAGCATGGTTTCAAATTAAACCGGCTCAGTTATTTGACAATGAATTGCCAATGCATAACAGTAATCAGACATATGGAAGTATTGCCTTCTATGATGGATTGGGTTATCAACCTCGTCATCCGGGTCATGAAAACCGACAGTCCAGAACACAGGTATAACTGTTGTTTACAAACAGGTTTTTCGTGTGTTTTTTCATTAATCAAAGGGTTTTTCAGCCTTGTTTACTTTTTCTACTGTGATAATTTCATATACCGGGTATTTTGACCCGTCCGGTGCTGAACCGCCAGGCCAGTTCTTTCACTTTTTGCAGGAGCAAATTTAAAACACTGCAGATGTAATCAAAGATGGGCTGGCAAAGAGTAGTATGCAACATTTTGTGTGCGACGGCATAAGCAACACATGCAATTTTCAAGCTAAATCTATTACAAGGCTTTGAGAGCCCACAAGATGGTTATGACTCTCCCCTCGTCGGTTCACCTCCTTCTACTGATTAGAAGCTGGGATTGGACCAGTCAAAGCCGTTTAGAGCAATGAACTTTGCTTCATCATCAATCAGGCCGGCCGGGTGAACTTCCAGAGCAAAAGTGTGTTGACGAACCAGCAGGATAAGATCTGTCACCTTATAAGAGGGAGTCGCCATCTTCTTATTCTCCAAATCAAGACCGGCTAATATTTATCAATGCTGGTCTCTTCTGCAAGAATGGTAGCTTGAGGTCGAACTCCCCTCACACAGGCAATGAAGTCATCTTGCTCAAATGGAGTCCCGTCTTCCTTCACGGTAGGGTACCCCTTAGCCACATCCACCGGGTCTAGATTTGGCACCCAGGCTTTGGAGTGGCTCAAGGCAGTCAGGGCTCCGGCTCTGGCACAGGATCGTTTGACCTCTTGGAACCTGGCGGGTAAGATTGATACCTTCTTCAAGACATCGCTCAACGATTGGGTCCTTGGTTGGCAGGGGAGATGGTGGAAAGTGCTCGTTGAGCGCTAGTATACAATTGCTCCACCAATGTATAAACCGCCTTCAACTTCGTCACACTATCTTGGTTCAGATTTCTACTTCATGGACATGTGAGTGTTTTTAACAAAGTTTCAGCGAGTGGCTTATATTCCTGGCCAAAATAAAGTATAAATGATTAGTACAGATGACTTACCAAAGATGGCGGAGACCATTTGAGACACCCGGTTCTTTAAATCGGTGAGCTCCCTGGTAACCTCCTCAAGAGCTGCCTCAACTGTTTCAGCATGTTGTATCAGCAGCGTCTTTTCTTCGGCCCAGGATTTCTTCTTTGCAGTCAAGCTCGTCTTCAATTTTTCTGTCTCAGAAAGACTCAATTGGAGTTTAGAATCAACAGTCTTGATTTCTGCTTCTTGATCTGCCAGCCGGGTCTTTGCATCAGTTAATTGGGAGCCGAATTCAGATAGGGTGTTCTACAAAACATACACAGGTGTGTCAAGTCTTAACTTAAAAGTTATAAGGGTTCAAGTCTCAAGTACTTTGCACCGCAATACCACTTGACACTTGGGGGCTAATGTCTGCCAAAGCAATTTTTATGACTCTTATATGTTTCAAATCCCAAGTGTTTTACAAAGTAACAACACTTGGCACTTGGGGGCTAATGCATTAATAAAGTTTTTCAAGGTTAAGCCGGATTGCAATACTTATTGGGGCTTGTAAAAGACAGTTATGAAGTTAAGTACCGATTCATTTATGATAAATTGAGCCGGCCCTTGGGGACTACAGGTGAAGTTTACGCTACTTTGTTGGACTTTCGAAAAGCTTAGAGACAAAGTATCAACCTATATCATAAAGTCTACAGATCATTCAGGTTCATCATATGAAGACTTGGGGGCTGACAGAGTATAAGTGAACCGGAGAACATACCTCATATTTTAGTTGAATTGCTTGACCATCTCAATTTCCGACTCACGGCTGGAATGCACATGACTGAGATAGCCGGACAGTATGTCACTAGCATTCAGATGAGCGTAGTGAGAGATATCAAAATGCACTTTCTGCTTCTCCAAGGCTTCTTGCTTAGCAGTGTCCCGGGCTAATATAGTGGGGGTCCCCGGTTCAACAAATCAGCTACCAGTAATCAACACATCAGTATCAGAAGTGGTTGGCGGGTTAGCTGAACTAGATGGTTCAGTGATAGTCGGATTAAGGGTGATCTCATCGGCTGACAACTCGGGAGGATCCAATTGAGTATGAACAGTCGGGTCTTCAGGTGCTTCAATTTCAGAGGGAGGAGTTGGCATGGCCGGTTCAGGTGCAGGAACCTTCTGGTCTTCTGACGGCTTAATCACCTTGGCCTTCTTGGATTTGGCTTGGCCGCTAAGAAAAGTTTTATGAGACAGTTAGTGTAAGGATGCAGTTTTTAAAGATACACAGGAAAGCTGATTTTTCCTTACCCAGGAGTAGTTTTGAAAGCCGGAAACCGAGTCTAAGATGAGTCGCCAGAAGAGCGAGAAACCTCCTACAAAAGGTAAAATAAATTCAGTGATGCAAGGGAATAGATTCATTAATGAAAGCAAAAGACAAAGATGAAAGAAACCTCATTCCGGCGTTTTCGAGGAGTTTGTTGTAAAACGGAAGGCGGTTCATTGTCGTCATTATTCCGGGCCTGACGGCGGCTCTCATGTTGCTGCTTTTTCAAAAGAAAATGAGGGTCCAAATAAGCCAAAGGGTGTGAAAACCTTACTTTCCGGGTTACTAGTCGAAGTTTCTGTCTTGGCAAATGGGCTGAGTCAGAGGAAATAGTTACCTCTTCTTCTATGGCCTGGCTGGCCCCCGTGTTGTCCTGGCAATAGTTAGTGTCAATAAGGTTATTAAAAAACTGGCCAAGGGAGTCAAGGGCTACCTCCAACTCAGTATCATCGTCAAGCTTTAACAGGTCCGAAGCAGTGCTCCTTTTCTTATTGGATCTCTGGGTCGTCTTCCTGGTGGCTATGGCGGCGGCTCTAGCCTTCTTGGCAGCTTCATGGTCATACTTGGCCTTCTAGAAATCAGATTTGGCCTGTAAACAAAAAAACATGATAAAAGGTCATGCAAGTATTTAAAACTACTGAGGAAAACACAAAAAGAGAAAGAGGTTAGGGGTTTTTCACCTCTGGTGCCGGGTTAAGTTTGCAGAAGGGGTTTAACCCAACCTTACTGTAGTCCTCATATTTTCCGTTCACACGGATGGTTGACATTGCAACAATGTCTTCTTCAGTTAGTTGTACAGAGCTATGATGCAGAGAGTCATTTGGGCCTCCGCCATATTCATACATCAATTTGGATCGGCAGCTTAGAGGGATGACCCGCCATGAGATCCAGCAACGAATCAAGTCAACTCTGGTTAAGCCATTTCCCAATAAGGCATTAATCCTTTTAATAGATGGAATAAGCTTCTTGCGTTCAACAGTAGTAAGTTTAGCAGGGAGCACAAACTTGGAATCCAGACGCTCCGCACGATAACTCGGCAATGGTTTTTCATTGGCTGGTGACGTGTCTTGGCAATAGAGCCAGGTCCGATTCCAATCTTTGGGATGGCTCGGTAAGACTATTAGTGAAAGATGGCGCCCTGTCGGCGCTGAATTGAGATTCCACCGAGTTCCAAGCTAGGGCCATTGGTACACTCATTCTGGCAGTTCAAATAAAAGTACTCTCTGAAGAGTTCCACAGTCGGCTCTTCTTGAAGATACACCTCACAGAGAACTTGATAATTGCAGATGTTGGATATGGAATTGGGTCCAAGATCTTGAGGGTGAAGTTTGAAAAAATGAAGAATGTCTTTGAAGAACTTTGAGCCGGGTGGTGAAAAACCCCGATTCATATGGTCAGTGAAGACAATAACTTCACCGTCTTTGGGATTAGGCCGTTCCTCGTCCGGGAAAGGCGTACGATAAGACATAACATTTTTTCCTGGCAAAAATTCTATGGTGAAAAATTCCTTCAAGGTATCTTCAGTAACTGTGGAAGGGACCCAATTGCAGACAGTCGATGCTTTTGACGGCATGATGATCAAAGGACAAACCGAAAAGAAAGTAACGTGCCGGTTCAATTCGATGGTGAAATTAAAAGTCAAATGAGTAATGGCGGCTAAAGTAAGGGCTAATGACATATAAAGGGTAAGTGAGCCGGCGTGATAAGTCGCCCTGACTAAAGACATTTGAAGGAAGCCAGAAACAGAATTGGCTAAGTGTTGACACAAACAGATTTCCCAAGCTATTGCTATTATTCTGAATCAAAATGGGTCAGAAAAGAAAAGTAAATTCAGACCTATAGAACGAGCGTGGAGTAGTTCATCAGCTCTAAGAAGGTATCTGTACAAAGGAAAAGGATCTACTAGCATCTAAAATGGGTGTAAAACTACTACCGCATAAGTTCTGCCTTTCTTCTGGATCAAAAGAGGGTACAGAGAAGAAACTACAAGGAGGTTTGTGATGAACGACAAAGAACACCGATGAACTCGTAACCCTAAACAGATCTAAGGCCACGGAAAGGTAGGAACTTACGAATGCAGAGCTTCTGCGAAGGGTCGCCGCGGTTGTAGGGACCCGACCTGAATGGATCAAGTCTACTGTGCTCCGGTGTCATCCCTGGATCAGTAATGCTGACACCACACAGTACATCGAAGGATTTATAGCAGAGTGGCAATCACACACTTATTACATCGTTGTCTCAAAGAGAACTTATTACAATAAATATGGCTTAAGGCCATCTAGTCACGATAACAGCGGAAGGCTTGGAAGATAAATGGGTCCATCAACTCCAACGGCATCACTGAGTATAGAACCACGACCTAAAAGCACCTTACTCGTCATCTGAAAAGTCTGCAACATGAAAGTTGCAGCCCGAAAACGGGTCAGCACATGGAATATGCTGGCAATGTAACACATAGAGAGTAATGGAATGAAACAACTAAACTATATGCATATATGGCTGGTGGAAAGCTCTATGGTTACAGTTTTGCGTAAAGCCAGTTTTTCCCTACTGCAAAGGAATAAATTTATTTAACTATCAAGGTAGTTGTTAAACATCGGGAATGGTTGACAGCATTCCGATCCCAATTAAGTAATTAAAACCCAGCAACATTAATTAGAAGTAACGTGATGAGATTCACATGATATTCAAGTACTAGATACTCAAGTTGTCCATAACCGGGGACATGGCTAATCATGATTAGTTTATACACTCTGCAGAGGTTTGCGCACTTTTCCCCACAAGACTCGATCGCCTCCGTTTGGTTTCTCGCACTACATGGTGTGTGAGAAGACGGATGACCGAGACACAGTCTTTCAGAAGCGCTAGCACCTTACGATGGATAGACCGGTACACCTACTTTCCCCTACATCTGCTAGTCTACCCTGTAAGAGTTCGCACGACTTAGTCAACTATGCCAGAGCCCATAATGGCTTGTGGCTGCACACGGAAGTTACTAGCATGAATGATCTTATGATCCCTTTGAGCCTGGGTGGCGGTCCGGAATAAAAACAGGCAAGTCCCGATAGACATCAGGTGCCTCAATCCACCCAGATGTGTATTTAAGTTGCCACACTAAGTAAACCATTTGAAATTAACAAACTCACATCTGTCATGGATATCACTCACCCAATCCACGTCTACTAGCATAGCATGGCATAATAAGCAAACGTAGAAGTAACTCCCAAAGGTTTCATAATAATACAGGTGATAGGTACTACCTCATCTACCTCCCATCCCACAATTTAATTAGATCCTAATCATGCAATGTGAGAGGATTGATCTAATGCAATAAAACATGGGTTGTAGAAAAGGTATGATCAAAGTGTTACTTGCCTTGCTGAGAATCCGCGAGTCCTAGGGTTTCGAAGTAACAAGCGGCGCAATTCGGGTGATCTATCGCAGACAAACAACAAGCACACAATAAGTACTCATCCAATGCACAGGTAAAACTCGAACAAGAGAACGAACCAGAAAGTTCAACTTAAGAACTCCGGTTGCAAAGAAAGAAAGAACCGAACAGACGACGGAAAAACAAACGGCGGAAGAAAACAACTCGGTTCTAGCAGGTTGAAACTAGGTCAAATTTTATTGTGGCAAAAACTTGTTCAAGTTGATTAGTCGGAACGGTGTTTCGAAACGAAACTCCAGGCGCTTGAATCACCTGATTCCGACAAACGAGCGGGAAGAAAGACTAGAACGAAGATCGGATCTGAGATCGCGATCGCGGAATAAATCCGAGGAAAAGAAAGAGACGAACGGTTAAACGAACAAGCGTCGTTAACCGGGAAAAATCGGTGATCACGTTCGTTGAGACGAACGGTCCGAAAGAAGAATGAGAACCGATCTAGGGTTTCGGAAGAAAACCGAAACAAAACCGGAAGAAAAACCGGAAGAAAAAAAAGAGAAGGACCGGAACAGTTTTCTAGAAGAAAAACCGAACCGAGGAAAAGAAGAGGCGGCGCGGCTACCTCAGGAGGCGGGGCTCCGGGCGGCGGCTTAGGGCGGCGGCGGCGGCTTAAGGCGGCGGCGGCTTAAGGCGGCGGCGGCTTGGGGCTTGGGGTGGTGGAGGAAAAGAGAGGGGGGGTGAGTATATATACTAGGAGAGGGGGTGACTTGGCCAAGGGGCAAAAAGGGGGGGCTTCGCGCGAGGGGCTGGGGGCGGTGGCGGCTGGCTAGGCCTTGGCCTGGCTGGCCTGGCGCGCGGGAGCTGCTCCTTTTTTCTAAATCGGTTTCGGGCGCAGAAAAAACAAAAGAAAAACTATCTAAACAAACTCCGAAAAATCTAAAGTAAATTTTCCCCGACTCCTAAAAATGAGTCGAACAAAATGAACTTTTCTCCGGGCCTAAAATGCAAATTTTGAAAACGCGCATTTTTCCCTATCCAAATAAAAAGCAAACAAAACTCCGGCAAAATCAAAAATTTGATTTATTCATTAAATCTTCATTTTTCTTAACTTTGGGAAAGTCATATTATTCCCTCTCTCATTTTTTTGATATTGGAAAAATAATTGAAGATGAAATAAATAAATCAAATGATCCTCTTTTCCAAAATTTGAGAGAACTCAAATATGAAAATAACAAAATCTCCAACTCTCTCCGTGGGTCCTTGAGTTGCGTGAAATTTCTAGGATCAACCAAAATGCATGAAAATATGATATGCATGATGATCTAGTGTATAACATTCCAAATTGCAAATTTGGGATGTTACAACCTACCCCCCTTAAGATGAATCTCGCCCTCGAGATTCGGGTTGGCTAGAAAATAGGTGAGGGTGGTCCTTGAGCAAATCTTCTTCTCTTTCCCAGGTGGCTTCATCCTCTGAGTGGTGGTTCCACTGAACTTTGCAAAACTTGATAACCTTGCTGCGGGTAACTCTGCTGGCATAATCGAGAATCTTGACTGGCTTCTCCTCATACGTTAAGTCGTCCTTCAACTGAATCGCTTCGAGTGGCATGGTATCTCTTAGCGATACCTCCGCCATCTCGGCATGACATTTCTTCAGCTGAGAAACATGGAATATGTCATGAACTCCTGACAGCTCCTCTGGCAATTCCAACTTATAAGCGACTTCTCCCATACGTTGCAAGATCTTGTATGGTCCAATGAAGCGCGGTGCTAATTTTCCCTTAACTCCAAAGCGCTTAACTCCTCGAAGTGGGGATACTCGGAGATAAACTTTGTCTCCGGTTTCGTAAACTGTCTCCTTGCGTTTAGAATCTGCGTAGCTCTTCTGCCTGGACTGCGCTACCTTGAGCCTATCGCGAATCAACTTAACTTTCCGTTCAGACTCCTTAATCAAATCTGGTCCAAAGAATTGATGGTCTCCAACTTCGTCCCATGAAAACGGTGTCCTGCACCTCCTTCCATATAAAGCTTCAAAAGGTGCCATCTTCAAACTGGTTTGATAACTGTTGTTATAAGAAAACTCCGCATACGGCAAGTTATCGTCCCAACTAGATCCATAATCTAGTGCACAAGCTCTCAGCATATCTTCCAAAATCTGATTGACTCTCTCGGTCTGTCCATCCGTCTGTGGGTGAAAAGCTGTGCTAAACTCCAGTCTGGTTCCTAAAGTTTCATGCAACTGATTCCAAAACTTTGAGGTAAATTGGGTTCCTCTATCTGATACGATACTCCTTGGAACTCCATGCAAACAAATGATCCCAGTCATGTATATCTTCGCCAACTTAGCA
This sequence comes from Triticum dicoccoides, assembly GCF_002162155.2. Classification (NCBI taxonomy): domain Eukaryota; kingdom Viridiplantae; phylum Streptophyta; class Magnoliopsida; order Poales; family Poaceae; genus Triticum; species Triticum dicoccoides. Next base: position 59,302,620 of record NC_041388.1, read on the forward strand.
CTGGTGTAAGTGGTCTTAACTGGAATAAAATGTGCTACCTTCGTCAAACAATCAACTACTACCCATATCGAGTCATAGCCTGATTTTGTCCTGGGTAGTCCTGTGATAAAATCCACGCCTATCTTATCCCACTTCCATTCGGGTATCGGCAATGGTTGTAACAATCCTGCTGGCTTCTGATGCTCTGCCTTTACTCTCTGACATACGTCACAAACTGCTACATATGCTGCAATATCCTTCTTCATACCAGTCCACCAGAATGTTTCCTTCAAATCCAATTACATCTTGGTATTCCCTGGGTGAATCGAATATGGTGAATCATGTGCCTCGTGCAAAATCAACTTCCTGATCTCCGGGTCATTGGGCACATAAACACGGTCCTCAAACCATAGGGTATCGTGCTCATCCTCACGAAATCCCTTTGCTTTTCCTTCGCTCAATTTTTCTTTTATAGCAGCAATCTCCTTGTCAGATTTCTGGGCTTCTCTGATTTTATCCATCAATGTTGACCGAATCTCCAATGCTGCTACATAGCCTCTCGGAACTATTTCCAAACATAGCTGACGAAGGTTTTCTGCTAACTCCTTGGGTATTTCTCCCGTCATTAGAGTATTGACATGGCTCTTACGGCTCAATGCGTCAGCTACTACATTAGCTTTTCCGGGATGATAATGCAATTTCATATCATAATCCTTGATGAGCTCCAACCATCTCCTTTGTCTGAGGTTCAACTCCTTCTGCGTGAAAATGTACTTCAAACTCTTCTGATCCGTGTACACCTCACAATGATTTCCAATAAGGAAATGTCTCCACGTCTTCAATGCATGCACTACGGCTACTAACTCCAAATCATGCGTGGCATAATTCAACTCATGAGGCTTCAGTTGTCGTGAAGCATATGAAACAACTCTTCCTTCCTGCATAAGCACTGCTCCAAGTCCTCGACGTGAAGCGTCGCAATACACCTCATAATCCTTGGTCTGATCTGGCAAAATCAATACTGGTGAGGTAACCAAGCGTTTCTTCAACTCCTGGAAACTAGCCTCACACTCCTCAGTCCATTTGAACTTAGTATCCTTCTTCAACAATTCAGTCATAGGCTTTGCAATCTTTGAAAAGTTCTCAATGAATCTCCGGTAGTATCCTGCGAGTCCAAGAAAACTCCGGATCTCTCCAACTGTCGTTGGTGATTCCCATTCGGTTACGGTCTCAACCTTAGTGGGGTCAACTACTATACCTTCTCCGGATACAACGTGTCCGAGGAATCCAATTTCCTTCAACCAAAACTCACATTTGCTGAATTTGGCGTATAACTGATGTTCCCTTAGTTTCTCCAAAACCAAACGCAAATGTTCCTTATGCTCCTCTTCATTCTTTGAATAAACCAGGATGTCATCAATGAACACTACGACGAACTTATCCAAAAATTCCATAAACACTTTGTTCATCAGGTTCATAAAATAGGCAGGTGCGTTAGTCAATCCAAATGACATAACGGTATACTCATACAGTCCATATCTCGTGGTGAATGCTGTCTTAGGTATGTCCTGCTCCCGAATCTTCAATTGATGGTACCCTGATCGCAAATCGATCTTGGAAAACACTTTAGCTCCTTGCAACCGATCAAACAGATCGTTGATCATTGGCAGTGGATACTTGTTCTTGATGGTTACTTCATTCAATCCCCGATAATCTACAACCATCCTTAATGATCCATCCTTCTTTTCCACTAGAAGTACGGGTGATCCCCAAGGCGAAGAACTTGGGCGAATGTAACCTTTATCCAATAACTCCTTAATCTGATTCTTAATTTCCACCAAATCCTTTGCTGGCATCCGGTACGGTTGCTTCGATATTGGGCCTGTACCTGGCAATAACTCAATCAAAAACTCAATGTCTCTATCCGGTGGCATGCCTGGTAATTCCTCAGGAAATACATCAGGAAAATCCTTTACCACTGGTACTTCTTCTTGCACAACTCCTGTTATGCAGTTTACTTGTGTCCTGTTTGGTACATGCCGGGATACATACTTGATCCTTCTCCCTTCTGGTGTGGTAAGCAAAATTGTCTTACTGGCGCAATCGATGTTTCCCCCATACATTGATAGCCAATCCATACCAAGAATCACATCCAGATCTTGGGATTCCAGAATAATTAAATCTGTTGGGAAAACATGCCTTCCTATACTTAATGGTACTTGGAAACATCCTTGTCTGGCCATGTACTCTACTCCTGGCGAGCTTACTAGCATAGGCGTTTTAAGAATCCTAGTGGGCAGGCTATACTTTTCCACAAATCCCCTTGATATGTATGAATGCGATGCACCAGTATCGAAAAGAACGAGTGCGGTAAATGACTTAACCAAAAACTTACCGATTACTGCATCGGGCTGATCTTCAACCTCCTGCACATTAACGTGGTTCACCTGTCCCCTATTGAAAGGGTTCGGCTTTTTCCCAGAGCTTCCATTGCCATTTCCATTCTGGCCTTCGGGACATTCATTGGCATAATGTCCGGTCTTGGAACACTTGAAACAAGTGACTTGACTCAGATCTCTCTTGGTTGGGGTTGATGGGGTGGTATGGTTCTGGCCGTTGCTTCCTCCATTCCCATTACCATTGTTGTGGCCATTATGGTTGTGCGAGCTACCTCCTCCATGGGTGTGCTGAAACTATAATCCCGGTTTAGGGGCAAAACAGGGCTTCTGCTGGGCTCCAGAGTTATACTTCCCCTGTCCATAGTTCCTCTTACGGTTCTCAATCTGCTGTTGCTTTCCTTCAATCATGATGGCACGATCTACTAACTCCTGGTAGTTATTGAAACTTGCTACCATCAACTGCATGCTTATTTCATCATTCAGTCCTTCCAGAAACTTCTCCTGCTTAGCTGCATCCATAGCAACGTCATCTGGGGCATAACGTGCTAACTTGCTGAAATCGTCAACGTACTGGCCAACTGTCCTTCCTCCTTGGCGTAAGTTGCGAAACTCACGCTTCTTCATGGCCATAGCTCCTGCTGAAACATGGGCAGTGCGGAAAGCTTGCTGAAACTGATCCCATGTGACAGTGTCAACTGGGTAAGTGGCTGTGAAATTCTCCCACCATGCTGCCACGGGTCCGTCAAGCTGGTGAGCGGCAAACTTCACTTTCTCACCATCTGTGCATCCTGCAGTGGTCAACTCCCTTCCTATCTTGCGGAGCCAATCGTCTGCTACTATTGGCTCGGTGCTACTGGAAAACACCGGCGGATTTAGCCTAAGGAAACGGGCTAAGTGGTCAACAGGTGGTGGTGGTGGTGGTGGGTTGTTGTTGTTGTTCTGCTGGTTCTGGACTAACATCTGCATCAATTGATTCTGCTGCTGGATCAACTGAGTGAGCTCCGGTGGGAATCCATTGTCACGTCTCGGAGGCATCTGAGGGTTTAGAAGAGACAAGAATTAAGAATAGAGTGAGGTCTAAAGGGAAAACACTACCCCAATGCACATGAGCAAATGCACACAAAATCACTTCATTCAATCAAACAAGGGCTTACAATCGGTCTAAAACTATCTCAAAAGTGCTCGACTATAATGTTTACAGGGGGTAAATGCTACTACTATCTGGTGGTCATCTAGAAATTTGAACCGGTGGAAGACTCCATGATATCTGCTCCAGCTTCGTCTTCAAAGTCGGGTTCACTTGGATCCGAATCGGTGCCGTTGATGATGATGTAGTTGTCCGGACATGTGACGTACTCGTCTTCCTCCTTGGATGCTAACTTCCTCTGGAGTTCTTCAATCTCCTACTTAAGATCGTCATTGTGTCTCGCTAGAGCTATGATCTCGTCCATGTAGTCCTTGCGTGTAGACTTCAGTTCTCCTTCTAGCTCGATGATCCTTGCCTTCGCATTCTTCAACTCTATCATATCATTGCAGATCTGGTTCTCGTGGCATCGAATGTGCTGGTTTAACTCCTGGATGAAAGATTCAATGGATCTATCCTTCTTGGTGCTGACTAACTCCCATTGTTCATCTCAGCGTCCGCAAATCTGGTAGATAGTGTCCTTGAGGTCTTCTTGATAAACTTCTCCAATGCGTCCCATGGTGATATGAGCTTCCATGCTCCTTCCCAGACTCCAGGTTGGTGCATTGAAAACACTATCTATGGGCTTCGTGATTGGTGCGAATGTCCTTCCCGGAATGTGAGCTTGAATCCTCCAGCGCTCCTCTTCAGGCAGAGTGGCGTTGAAGGTTCCCGTGAAGCTTGATAATCCAATGTTAAGGTACTTGGTGACTTCCTTCAGGTGAAATCCAAATGGTGTGCCTTCATCCGGTTGAGCGTACTTAATCTTCGCGTTCGTCATCCTAAAAGAGTAGAAAAGATGAGGAGTTAGAAAATGAGAAGAGAATGGTGATCTATGGCTTTAACTTAGTGGTCGTGTCCTACAGTCAGCGTGTGCTCTGATACCATCTCTGTAGCGACCCGACCCGAATGGATCAAGTCTACTGTGCTCCGGTGTCATCCCTGGATCAGTAATGCTGACACCACACAGTACATCGAAGGATTTATAGCAGAGTGGCAATCACACACTTATTACATCGTTGTCTCAAAGAGAACTTAGTACAATAAATATGGCTTAAGGCCATCTAGTCACGATAACAGCGGAAGGCTTGGAAGATAAATGGGTCCATCAACTCCAACGGCATCACTGAGTATAGAACCACGACCTAAAAGCACCTTACTCGTTGTCTGAAAAGTCTGCAACATGAAAGTTGCAGCCCGAAAACGGGTCAGCACATGGAATATGCTGGCAATGTAACACATAGAGAGTAATGGAATGAAACAGCTATACTATATGCATATATGGATGGTGGAAAGCTCTATGGTTATAGTTTTGCGTAAAGCCAGTTTTTCCCTACTGCAAAGGAATAAATTTATTTAACTATCAAGGTAGTTGTTAAACATCAGAAATGGTTGACAGCATTCCGATCCCAATTAAGTAATTAAAACCCAGCAACATTAATTAGAAGTGACGTGATGAGATTCACATGATATTCAAGTACTAGATACTCAAGTTGTCCATAACCGGGGACACGGCTAATCATGATTAGTTTATACACTATGCAGAGGTTTGCGCACTTTTCCCCACAAGACTCGATCGCCTCCGTTTGGTTTCTCGCACTACATGGTGTTTGAGAAGACGGATGACCGAGACACAGTCTTTAGAAGCGCTAGCACCTTACAATGGATAGACCGGTACACCTACTTTCCCCTACATCTGCTAGTCTACCCTGTAAGAGTTCGCACGACTTAGTCAACTATGCCAGAGCCCATAATGGCTTGTGGCTGCACACGGAAGTTACTAGCATGAATGATCTTATGATCCCTTTGAGCCTGGGTGGCGGTCCGAAATAAAAACAGGCAAGTCCCGATAGACATCAGGTGCCTCAATCCACCCAGATGTGTATTTAAGTTGCCACCTTAAGTAAACCATTTAAAATTAACAAACTCACATCTGTCATGGATATCACTCACCCAATCCACGTCTACTAGCATAGCATGGCATAATAAGCAAACGTAGAAGTAACTCCCACAGGTTTCATAATAATACAGGTGATAGGTACTACCTCATCTACCTCCCATCCCACAATTTAATTAGATCCTAATCATGCAATGTGAGAGGATTGATCTAATGCAATAAAACATGGGTTGTAGAAAAGGTATGATCAAAGTGTTACTTGCCTTGCTGAGAATCCGCGAGTCCTAGGGTTTCGAAGTAACAAGCGGCGCAATCCGGGTGATCTATCGCAGACAAACAACAAGCACACAATAAGTACTCATCCAATGCACAGGTAAAACTCGAACAAGAGAACGAACCAGAAAGTTCAACTTAAGAACTCCGGTTGCAAAGAAAGAAAGAACCGAACAGACGACGGAAAAACAAACGGCGGAAGAAAACAACTCGGTTCTAGCAGGTTGAAACTAGGTCAAATTTTATTGTGGCAAAAACTTGTTCAAGTTGATTAGTCGGAACGGCGGTTTCGAGATGAAACTCCAGGCGCTTGAATCACCTGATTCCGATAAACGAGCGGGAAGAAAGACTAGAACAAAGATCGGATCTGAGATCGCGATCGCGGAATAAATCCGACGAAAAGAAAGAGACGAACGGTTAAACGAACGGGCTTCGTTAACCGGGAAAAATCAGTGATCACGTTCGTTGAGACGAACGGTCCGAAAGAAGAATGAAAACCGATCTAGCGTTTCCGAAGAAAACCGAAACAAAACCGGAAGAAAAAAAAGAGAAGGACCGGAACAGTTTTCTAGAAGAAAAACCGAACCAAGGAAAAGAAGAGGCGGCGCGGCTACCTCGGGAGGCGGGGCTCCGGGCGGCGGCTTAAGGCGGCGGCGG
>NC_041388.1:59309236-59335430 GCF_002162155.2 Triticum dicoccoides
ATATACTAGGAGGGGGGGGGTGTGACTTGGCCAAGGGGAAAAGGGGGGGGGCGGCGGCCTAGAGTCCTGCTGGGACTCGGCTTCGCGCGAGGGGCTGGGGGCGGTGGCGGCTGGCTGGGCCTTGGCCCGGCTGGCCTGGCGCGCGGGAGCTGCTCCTTTTTTTTAAATCGGTTTCGCGCGCAGAAAAAACAAAAGAAAAACTATCTAAACGAACTCCGAAAAATCTAAAGTAAATTTTCCCCGACTCCTAAAAATGAGTCGAACAAAATGAACTTTTCTCCGGGCCTAAAATGCAAATTTTGAAAACACGCATTTTTCCCTATCCAAATAAAAAGCAAACAAAACTCCGGCAAAACCAAAAATTTGATTTATTCATTAAATCTTCATTTTTCCTAACTTTGGGAAAGTCATATTATTCCCTCTCTCATTTTTTTGATATTGGAAAAATAATTGAAGATGAAATAAATAAATCAAATGATCCTCTTTTCCAAAATTTGAGAGAACTCAAATATGAAAATAACGAAATCTCCAACTCTCTCCGTGGGTCCTTGAGTTGCGTGAAATTTCTAGGATCAACCAAAATGCATGAAAATATGATATGCATGATGATCTAGTGTATAACATTCCAAATTGCAAATTTGGGATGTTACAGCGGTTTTCGGGACGAGCTCAGGGTGATGCAGTGGCCGACGTTGAGAGGCGACGACGGGCGCTTTGGCAACGGCGAAGCTTGAGAGGCAGAGAGGTGGCGAGAAGATGGGACGAAGAAGAATAAAGGGGAAAGTCCAGCCAAGCCTATTTATAAGGGGATAAGTGAACAGGCAGGCGCGAGAATTGAGGAAGACCAAAATAATGATTATCCAGCTAAACGGATGCCTCGATTCTCGGAAGACATTAAAAGATAAAGATCCGTTGAAGATGATGTCATAGCAGGTTTTCGTGTTTTCAGAAGATGACGTCATGGCGGGTTACAGAGTTTTTACACAGAGAGGAAGATGGATTTCGTCTAAGTGTTGAAGATTGACAAAGAACAAAGTTCTAGTCAACCTGGGGCCTAATGTTGGAGATATAGCTACTAGGTATGACCCGCCCAGGAGGGGCCGGGTCAACCCCCATGGCGGGTTACTAAAGGAAGCCCAGTAATATTCAAGATGATAGTTTATTAAGACTTATAGAAAGTCTAAAGCCTAGAGGCGGCTTAAGTCCCAATATTGTGAACCGCCATATGTAGAGAAAGACTTGTAAGGAAGGGCATGTAAAAGAAGTCACCGAACCAGACATGTTTTATGAGCCGACCGGGACTCTCTAGGCCGCCAGGCGTCAACCCGTGTATATAAGGGGACGACACGGCAGCAGCTTAGGACAAGAAACAACAACTCGAAGCCAGGCAAAGCGGATTCGCTCCCTGGTCATCGAAACCCCAGCAATTCCAACACAACTAGACATAGGCTTTTACCTTCATCGTAAGGGGCCAAACTAGTATAAACCTCTCGTGTCCTTTGTCCCGATTAACCCCTTTAAGCTTCCTAGTTGTGATGGCCCTACGACTAAGTCCTTTTTCTTGGACATCTGCTGTGACAATTCCACGACAAAACTGCTAGAGATGTTTTAGCTTGCAAAGATAGATATGATCTTAAAAAACTGTTAGCTAAGCTGAAAGAAAAGTCTTTGAATTCTAGAATGAAATATGACCCTGCTTTTGTTACTTCACCTATCTGTATTTCTGACAAGGATTATGATTTCTTTGTCGATCCTGAGTTAATTACTTTAGTTGAATCTGATCGTTTTTATGGCTATGAATCTGGAACTGTTGTGGCACATCTTACTAAATTGAATGATATAGCTACCCTATTCACTCATGAGGAAAAAAATCGTTACTACTACATCCTTAAGTTATTTTCGTTCTCATTAAAGGGTGATGCTAAAACATGGTTTAATTCTCTTGCTCCTGGTTGTGTGCATAGTCCCCAGGACATGATTTATTACTTCTCTGCTAAATATTTCCCCGCTCATAAGAAACAAGCTGCCTTAAGGGAAATATATAATTTTGTGCAAATTGAAGAAGAGAGTCTCCCACAAGCTTGGGGGAGGCTTCTCCAATTACTTAATGCTTTGCCTGATCATCCTCTCTAGAAAAGTGAAATACTTGATATCTTTTATAATGTACTAACCTATGCTTCCAGGGACCACCTGGATAGTTGTGCTGGTTGTGTTTTCAGGGAAAGAACTATTAAGCAAGCTGAATTGCTATTGAATAATATATTGAGTAATGATAATGATTGGGCACTTCCTGAACCAACTCCGAAGCCAACTTTGAAGAAAAGGGGTATTCTATTTCTCAGTCCTGAAGATATGCAAGAGGCAAAGAAATCTATGAAAGAAAAAGGTATTAAAGCTGAAGATGTTAAGAATTTACCACCTATTGAAGAAATACATGGTCTTAATAACCCGACACAGGTAGTAAAGGTAAATTCTCTCTATAGATTTGATGAAGGTGATATTCCTCGTAATAAGTCTGCTGGCCAATGCTTGGATGAGTTTGATAATTTTATTGTTAAACAAGAAAACTTCAATGATTATGTTGGTAGACAATTGAAATGTAATGCTTATATGATTGAACACTTGAGTGATTATATGTCTTGAGTTAAAGGTGACCTTAAACTTATTAGTAAACATGCTTCTATGGTTACCACTCAAGTAGAACAAGTGCTTAAGGCTCAAGATGATTTGCTCAATGAATTAAATAATAAGAAAAATGATAATGTTGTTAGAGTTGTGACTAGAGGGGGTAAAATGACTTAGGAACCTTTTATCCTAAGGGCCACCCTAAGAGAGTTGAGCAAGATTCTCAGAGAACTAATGTTGGTACACCTAGTCCTTCTAAGAAGAAGAAAAAGAAAAATGATAGGACTTTGCATGCTTCTAGTGAACCTGTTGTTGACACACCTGAGAATCCCAATGATATTTCTATTTCTGATGCTGAAACACAATCTGGTAATGAACATGAACCTAGTGATAATGTTAATGATGACGTTCATGTTGATGCTCAACCTAGCAATAACAATGATGTAGAGATTGAACCTGCTATTGATCTTGATAACCCACAATCAAAGAATCAACGTTATGATAAGAGAGACTTCGTTGCTAGGAAGCACGGTAAAGAAAGAGAACCATGGGTTTAGAAACTCATTCCTTTTCCTCCTAAACCATCCAAGAAAAAAGATGATGAGGATTTTGAGCGCTTTTCTTAAATGATTAGACCTATCTTTTTGCGTATGCGTTTGACTGATATGCTTAAAATGAATCCTTGTGCTAAGTATATGAAACATATTGTTACAAATAAAAGAAAGATACTGGAAGCTGAAATTTCCACCATGCTTGCCAATTATACTTTTAAGGGTGGAATACCTAAGAAACTAGGAGATCCAGGAGTACCAACTATACCATGCTCCATTAAAAGAAACTATGTTAAAACTGCTTTATGTGATCTTGGAGCCGGTGTTAGTGTTATGCTTCTCTCTTTATATCATAGATTTGATTTGAATAAGTTGACACCTACTGAATATCTTTGCAAAAAGCCGATAAATCGACTGCTATACCTGTCGGTATCTGTGAGGATGTGCCTGTTGTGGTTGCAAACATTACTATTTTAAGGTACTTTGTTATTCTTGATATTCCCGAGGACGATAGTATGTCGATTATCCTTGGTAGACCCTTCTTGAATACTGGAGGGGCTGTTATTGATTGCAACAAAGGCAATGTCACTTTTCATGTTAATGGCAATGAGCATACGGTACACTTTCCGAGGAAACAACCTCAAGTCCATAGTATCAATTCTATTGGAAAAATTTCAACTATAACTATTGGGGGCTTTGAGTTCCCCTTCCTACTGTCAAGAAGAAATATGATATTCTTATTGTTGGGGACATGCATATCCCCGTTGAGGTAACTTAGTGTTATTCGAAAATTCTCCGGTTTCATGTTATTCGGAAAGAGTTTGTTAACAAGACTTGATCAACCTTGTTAGTGGATTCCTTTTGATGAGCATGAGATGGATGAAGTTAGAAAGCACAAATCTCTGTACCACCTTTTACTTTCTGTTATTTAGATTAAATAAAGCAAAAATAGTATTTTTTTTGTCTGTTTTCCGCATTGTCCTTGCAGTAAAAATACCCCGAAAATAAAATTTCTCCAAATGTCCTGAAAATGATATATGATTTTTGTAGAATATTTAGAATTACTGGCACTGAGAACACACCAGGGGGCCCCACCACTTTGCCACGAGGGTGCAGGGCGCGCCCCCCTGTGATACGTCTCCAACGTATCTATAATTTTTGATTGTTCCATGCTATTATATTATCTGTTTTGGATGTTTTACGGGCTTTATTATACACTTTTATATTATTTTTGGGACTAACCTATTAACCTAGAGCCCAGTGCCAGTTTCTGTTTTTTCCTTGTTTCAGAGTAACGCAGAAAAGGAAAATCAAACGGAGTCCAATTGACCTGAAACTTCACTAAACTTATTTTTGGACCAGAAGAAGCCCACAGAGTATCGGAGATGGACCAGAAGAGTCCCGGGCTGCCCACAAGGGTGGGGGGCGCGCCCACCCCCTAGGCACGCCCCCCTGCCTCGTGGACAGCCCGGAGATCCACCGACGTACTTCTTCCTCCTATATATACCCATATACCCTGAAAACTTCGGGGATGAGAATAGATTGGGAGTTCCGCCGCCAGAAGCCTCCGTAGCCACCGAAAACCAATCTAGACCCGTTCCGGCACCCTGCCGAAGGGGGATCCCTCTCCGGTGGCCATCTTCATCATCCCGATGCTTTCCATGACGAGGAGGGAGTAGTTCTCCCTCAGGGCTGAGGGTATGTATCAGTAGCTATGTGTTTGATCTCTCTCTCTCTCTCATGTTCTTGAGGTGGTACGATCTTGATGTATCGCGAGCTTTGCTATTATAGTTCGATCTTATGATGTTTCTCCCCCTCCACTCTCTTGTAATGGATTTAGTTTTCCCTTTCAAGTTATCTTATCGGATTGAGTCTTTAAGGATTTGAGAACACTTGATGTATGTCTTGCCGTGCTTATCTGTGGTGACAATGGGATATCACATGATCCACTTGATGTAGGTTCTGGCGATCAACTTGCGGGTTCCTCCCATGAACCAATGCATAGGGGTTGGCACACGTTTTCATCTTGACTCTCCGGTAGAATCTTTGGGGCACTCTTTGAAGTTCTTTGTGTTGGTTGAATAGATGAATCTGAGATTGTGTGATGCATATCGTATAATCATACCCACGGATACTTGAGGTGACATTGGAGTATCTAGGTGACATTAGGGTTTTGGTTGATTTGTGTGTTAAGGTTTTATTCTAGTACGAACTCTATGATAGATTGAAAGGAAAGAATAGCTTCATGTTATTTTACTACAGACTCTTGAATAGATCGATCAGAAAGGATAACTTTGAGGTGGTTTCGTACCCTACCATAGTCTCTTTGTTTGTTCTCCGCTATTAGTGACTTTGGAGTGACTCTTTGTTGCATGTTGAGGGATAGCTATATGATCCAATTATGTTATTATTGTTGAGAGAACTTGCACTAGTGAAAGTATGAACCCTAGGCCTTGTTTCAATGCATTGCAATACTGTTTGTGCTCACTTTTATCATTAGTTACCTTGCTGTTTTTATATTTTCAGATTACAAAAACCTTCATCTACCATCCATATACCACTTGTATCACCATCTCTTCGTCGAACTAGTGCACCTATACAATTTACCATTGTATTGGGTGTGTTGGGGACACAAGAGACTCTTTGTTATTTGGTTGCAGGGTTGCTTGAGAGAGACCATCTTCATCCTATGCCTCCCATGGATGGATAAACCTTAGGTCATCACTTGAGGGAAATTTGCTACTGTCCTACAAACCTCTGCACTTGGAGGCCCAACAACGTCTGCAACAAGAAGTTTGTGTAGTAGACATCAAGCTCTTTCGGGCGCCGTTGCCGGGGAGGTTAGTGCTTGAAGGTATATCTTTAGATCTTGCAATCGAATCTTTTAGTTTCCTGTTTTATCACTAGTTTAGTCTATAAAAGAAAATTATATAAAAAATGGAATTAAGAGTACCTCATATGCTTCATCTTTTTAATATCTATCATGAAAATAAGGATTCTGATAATTGTGCTCAAGTGCTAGAATAAGAATTCATTAGAATGATTGGAACTAAATATTTGAATGATGAGCATGATTGCAATGTTGTTAGTATGAATTCCTTGAATATCCATGATGCTAATGATATGCAAAGCCACAAGCTTGGGGAAGCTATGTTTGATAAAGATGATATTTTTTGTCCCCCAAGTTTTGATGAGCAAATTTATTATTATGAAAGCATGCCTCCTATTTATGATGATTATATTGATGAAAGTGGATTTGGAGAGGTCATGACTTTTTTTTGTGATGAATCCACTATTTCGGAAGAAGTTCCAATTGATTATGAGAACAAAGTTGCTATCTATGATGATTGTTGTGATGACTTGTATGCTATAAAGAATAATGATAACAATGAAACTTGTCATCATGATTTTAGTTTTCAATTGGATTATGCCTCACATGATAGTTATTTTGTTGAGTTTGCTCCCACTATTCCGAATGAGAAGAATTTTGCTTATGTGGAGAGTAATAAAATTTCTATGCTTGTAGATCATGAAAAGAATGCTTTAGGTGCTCGTTATATTGTTGAATTCATTCATGATTCTACTGAAAATTATTATGAGGGGTGAATATATGCTTGTAGGAATTGCAATAATATCAAGTTTCCTCTCTATGTGCTTAAAATCTTGAAGTTATGCTTGTTTTACCTTCCTATGCAAGTTGATTCTTGTTCCCACAAGTTGTTTGCTCACAAAATCCCTATGCATAGGAAGTGGGTTATACTTAAATGTGCTAGTCATATTCTTCATGATGCTCTCTTTATGTTACAATTCTTATCTTTTATGTGAGCATCGTTGAAATCATCATCCCTAGCTAGGGGCGTTAAACGATAGCGCTTGTTGGGAGGCAACCCAACTTTATTTTTGTTACTTGCTTTTTGTTCCTGTTTAGTAATAAATAATTCATCTAGCCTCTGTTTAGATGTAGACTTATGTTTTAATTAGTGTTTGTGCCAAGTAGAACCTTTGGGAAGACTTGGGGGAAGTCTTTGCAATCATGCTGTAAAAAACAGAAACTTTAGCGCTCATGAGATTTGCTGCCATTTTTTTATTGGAGAGTGATATTTAGTTAATTCTTTTTGCAGATGATTAATAGAAAAATTCCTCACGTCCAGCAATTTATTTTAGAATTTTTGCGGTTCAATAAGTTTGCGTTAGTTACAGATTACTACACACTGTTCTGTTTTTGACAGATTCTATTTTCTATGTGTTGTTTGCTTATTTTGATGAATCTATGAGTAGTATCGGAGGGTATGAACCATATAGAAGTTGAAATACATTATATATTACAACTATATAAATAAATAATTAGTTAACAACAGTACCTAAGTGGTGATTTATTTTCTTATACTAACGGAGCTCACGAAAGGTTTTCTGTTAAGTTTTGTGTTGTGAAGTTTTCAAGTTTTGGGTAAAGATTCGATGGACTATGGAATAAGAAGTGGCAAGAGCCTAAGCTTGGGTATGCCCAAAGTATTATTCAAGGACAACCAAGAGCCTAAGCTTGGGGATGCCCCGGAAGGCATCCCCTCTTTCGTCTTCATTCATCCGTAACTTTACTTGGAGCTATATTTTTATTCACCACATGATATGTGTTTTGCTTGGAGCGTCATTTTATTTTGTTTTGCTTGATGTATGAATAAAATACCAAGATCTTAAATTCTTAAATGTTAGAGAGTCTTCACATAGTTGCATAATTATTAAACTACTCATTGATCTTCACTTATATCTTTCGGAGTACTTTGTCGTTTGCTCTAGTGCTTCACTTATATCTTTTAGAGCACAATGGTGGTTTTATTTTGAAGAAATAGATGAACTCTCGTGCTTCACTTATATTATTTTGAGAGTCCTAAACAGCATGGTAATTTTCTTTGGTTATGAATTTATTCCTAATATGATGGGCATCCAAGATGGGTATAATAAAAACTTTCATATAAAGTGCATTGAATACTATGAGAAGTTTGATTCTTTATGATTGTTTTGAGATATGAAGATGGTGATATTAGAGTCGTGCTAGTTGAGTAGTTGTGAATTTGATAAATACTTGTTCTAAAGTTTGTGATTCCCATAGCATGCACGTATGGTGAACCGTTATGTGATGAAGTCGGAGCATGATTTACTTATTGATTGTCTTCCTTATGAGTGGCGGTCGGGGACAAGCAATGGTCTTTTCCTACCAATCTATCCCCCTTGGAGCATGTAGGTAGTACTTCGTTTCGATAACTAATAGATTTTTGAAGTAAGTATGTGAGCTCTTTATGACTAAGGTTGAGTCCATGGATTATACGCACTCTCACCCTTCCACCATTGCTAGCCTCTCTAATACCGCGCAACTTTCGCCGGTACCATAAACCCACCATATACCTTCCTCAAAACAGCCACCATACCTACCTATTATGGCATTTCCATAGCCAGTCCGAGATATATTGCCATGCAACTTTCCACTGTTCCGTTATTATGACACACTTCATCATTGTCATATTGCTTTGCATGATCATGTAGTTGACATCGTATTTGTGGCAAAGCCACCATTCATAATTCTTTCATACATGTCACTCATGAGTCATCGCACATCCCGGTACACCGCCGGAGGCATTCATATAGAGTCATATTTTGTTCTAAGTATTGAGTTGTAACTCTTGAGTTGTAAGTAAATAAAAGTGTGATGATCATCATTATTAGAGCATTGCCCTAGTGAGGAAAGGATGATGGAGACTATGATTTCCCCACAAGTCGGGATGAGACTCCGGACTAAAAAAAAGAAAGGCCAAAAAAAGAGAAGGCCCAAAAATAAACAAAAAAATGAGAGAAAAGGAGAGAAGGGACAATGCTACTATCCTTTTACCACACTTGTGCTTCAAAGTAGCACCATGATCTTCATAATAGAGAGTCTCCTATGTTGTCACTTTCATATACTAGTGGGAATTTTACATTATAGAACTTGGCTTGTATATTCCAATGATGGGCTTCCTCAAAATGCCCTAGGTCTTCGTGAGCAAGCGAGTTGGATGCACACCCACTTAGTTCCTTTTGTTGAGCTTTCATATACTTATAGCTCTTGTGCATTCGTTGCATGGCAATCCCTACTCACTCACATTGATATATATTGATGGGCATCTCCATAGCCCATTGATACGCCTAGTTGATGTGAGACTATCTTCCCCTTTTTTGTCTTCTCCACAACCACCATTCTATTCCACCTATAGTGCTATGTCCATGGCTCACGCTCATGTATTGTGTGAAGATTGAAAAAGTTTGAGAACACCAAAAGTATGAAACAATTGCTTGGCTTGTCATCGGGATTGTGCATGATTTAAATATTTTGTGTGGTGAAGATGGAGCATAGCCAGACTATATGATTTTGTAGGGATAGCTTTCTTTGGCCATGTTATTTTGAGAAGACATGATTGCTTAGTTAGTATGCTTGAAGTATTATTATTTTTATGTCAATATTAAACTTTTGTCTTGAATCTTATGGATCTGAACATTCATGCCAAAATGAAGAGAATTACTTAGAGAAATATGTTAGGTAGCATTCCACATCACAAATTCTGTTTTCATCATTCACCTACTCGAGGACGAGCAAGAATTAAGCTTGGGCATGCTGATACGTCTCCAACGTATCTATAATTTTTTATTGTTCCATGCTATTATATTATCTATTTTGGATGTTTTACGGGCTTTATTATACACTTTTATATTATTTTTGGGACTAACCTATTAACCTAGAGCCCAGTGCCAGTTTCTATTTTTTCCTTGTTTCAGAGTATCGCAGAAAAGGAAAATCAAACAGAGTCCAATTGAGCTGAAACTGCACTAAACTTATTTTTGGACCAGAAGAAGCCCACGGAGTATCAGAGATGGACCAAAAGAGTCTCGGGCTGCCCACGAGGGTGGGGGCGCGCCCACCCCCCTGGGCGCCCCCTGCCTCGTGGACAGCCCAGAGATCCACCGACATACTTCTTCCTCCTATATATACCCATATACACTAAAAACTTCGGGGACGAGAATAGATCGGGAGTTCTGCCGCCAGAAGCCTCCGTAGCCACCGAAAACCAATCTAGACCCATTCTGGGACCCTGCCGAAGGGGGAATGCCTGTCCGGTGGCCATCTTCATCATCCCGGTGCTCTCCATGACGAGGAGGGAGTAGTTCTCCCTCGGGGCTGAGGGTATGTACCATCAGCTATGTGTTTGATCTCTCTCTCTCTCGTGTTCTTGAGGTGGTACGATCTTGATGTATCGCGAGCTTTGCTATTATAGTTCGATCTTATGATGTTTCTCCCCCTCTACTCTCTTGTAATGGATTTAGTTTTCCCTTTCAAGTTATCTTATCGGATTGAGTCTTTAAGGATTTGAGAACACTTGATGTATGTCTTGCCGTGCTTATCTGTGGTGACAATGGGATATCACGTGATCCACTTGATGTATGTTCTGGTGATCAACTTGCGGGTTTCACCAATGAACCTATGCATAGGGGTTGGCACACGTTTTCATCTTGGCTCTCCGGTAGAATCTTTGGGGCACTCTTTGAAGTTCTTTGTGTTGGTTGAAGAGATGAATCTGAGATTGTGTGATGCATATCGTATAATCATACCCACGGATACTTGAGGTGACATTGGAGTATCTAGGTGACATTAGGGTTTTGGTTGATTTGTGTCTTAAGGTGTTATTCTAGTACGAACTCTATGATAGATTGAATGGAAAGAATAGCTTCATGTTATTTTACTACGGACTCTTGAATAGATCGATCAGAAAGGATAACTTTGAGGTGGTTTCGTACCCTACCATATTCTCTTCGTTTGTTCTCTGCTATTAGTGACTTTGGAGCGACTCTTTGTTGCATGTTGAGGGATAGTTATATGATCCAATTATGTTATTACTGTTGAGAGAACTTGCACTAGTGAAAGTATGAACCCTAGGCCTTGTTTCAATGCATTTCAATAACGTTTGTGCTCACTTTTATCTTTAGTTACCTTGCTGTTTTTATATTTTCAGATTACAAAAACCTTTATCTACCATCCATATACCACTTGTATCACCATCTCTTCGCCGAACTAATGCACCTATACAATTTACCATTGTATTGGGTGTGTTGGGGACACAAGAGACTCTTTGTTATTTGGTTGCAGGGTTGCTTGAGAGAGACCATATTCATCCTACGCCTCCCACGGATTGATAAACCTTAGGTCATCCACTTGAGGGAAATTTTCTACTGTCCTACAAACCTCTGCACTTGGAGTCCCAACAACATCTACAAGAAGAAGGTTGTGTAGTAGACATCACCTTGCCTTGTTGGCCCCACGTGGACCGCCACCACTTATTCCAGCACCCACTCACTTCGTCTTCCTCCATAAAAAATCCTCCCATAGCTCAAACCGAGTTCTAGCTCATCTTTCTACCATTTTCGATCTCCTTGCTCAAACCTCCATTCACAAAAATGCTTTGGGGGATTGTTCTTCCGTATGTGACTCCCCCAATGGTCCAATTAGTTTTTTCTAGTGCTTTATTTATTGCAAAATTTTTCTACTAAGGTGACCCTGTTCTTGAGCTTGAATATCAAATTTATATGGTCAAAAGTAGTTTTAATGCATGATATGGCCTCTAGGCACTTGTAGGTATAGTTGCTATCAATCTTGTTGAGTTTGATTCACTTTTATTTTGAGTCACTAAAAATTTCAGAAAAAGAAAATGTTTAGGAAAATGTACCAAGGTGGTTCCTCAAGGAAGCAAGGACCAAGGCTCGTGATACGTGAGCTAGACGATGAACCACCGAGGGAAGCTCAAGTGCGGCCTTGTGAATGGCCCTCAGAGGATTTTATGGTACAGGCAGGCATCAAGGATGAATTTGACGTGTATATGTGTAATGCTGATCTTGAGGACTTCGTGTCAGATAAGTGCCGGCAGTACCACTACCTAACTGATTCCTTTGTGAGGAGGTTTAAATTTACATCCACTCGCAATTCTCACACTGTTTTATTTGATCTTTATGATAAATCATATACCATGGACCTAGAAGATTTTAATACTGCTTGTAAACTCCCGCACTGGGGCAATGTTATTGAACCTCGCAAATCTGAATATAAAGACTTTCTTGCTAGTATCACTATGGGGGGAATCTAGGGAAATCACACAAGCTACCATAGGGAGCATTTATTTCCCTTCCATACATTATTTTGCTCTCTTCATTGGTAGATGCATTAATGGTAAGGATGAGGCTTGTCACATGTGCGTTCCAGATCTAAGTGTCCTCAAAAGTTCGGTATTAGGTGATAAACAATATATCTTGGGGGCTATTGTTGCACGAAGGTTGCATCATAACGGTATAAGTGGAGATTTATTTGGTGGAATTTATGCAACTTGTGTATCTAATTATCTTAATGTGCCTATACATGGAAATGATATAGAGCTACCTCCTGCTTACCTAGATTATAATGCTATGGTTCTCCATCAGTTTCTTGAGAGGAACGAACAGTTCCTCCAGTACCGACTAATCTTCGACATACAACGCACTGTCCATGTTGCCCTCCCTGCTCCTACTTTCTTTAACTTTCAGGCAAAAAGGAGATATGTTATAACCAAGGAGTATGGAGGCAGCTCGCCTCCAAGCTGCAGCTTTACAAGCAGTAGCTTCTGCATCTCAATACGACCCCAGCTACAACTTTGGACATCCACCAGGCCAGCAGTGGCCATAGACCAACTTAGGCCAAAATTCTAAGCTTGGGGGAGTACGTATTTCTCACCGACATTACACTCATGTTCAGACACTCATTCCAATTGTCGGTGCTCATAATTTTTCATTGTACTATCCATGCTAGTTTATTTTCTTTTCTAAGCCCTCTTCTTATGTGTTCAAAAAACCTTAGGGAAAATCAAAAAAATTAGTTGTAGCTAGTTTAATTTCCATGCCTGCAGTAGTAGTAATTAAAAGAAAACCCAAAAAGATTTCTCGTTCTTCTTTTGCTTGCTGGGAGCTTTCCCGTGTAAATAGTTTTATTTCTTTTCTTATTCTTTGGGGGTCGAGAGGAGAAGACCATGATGAAAATGTTGAGTGGCTCTTATATGCATTATTGTTGATTTAACCAAGAGCCCATGTTACCTTGTCTTCTCCCTTGTATTAAATGCTTGCAGATTCCAGCTTAGTCCAATGCACGTGCACTATTATTATTATCCACACCGTTCGGTCGTGCAAGTGAAAGGCAATAACGACGATATATGATGGACTAAATGTGATGAGAGAAGCTGGTATGAACTCGACCTATCTTGTTTTTGCAAATATGATTAGTTCATCGTTCCCGATTCAGCCTATTATGAATGAAACATGTTTGCAATGACAATCAGAGATTATAGTTGCCCATGCCATGCTTAATTAGCTAGGATCTTATAATAGTTTACCTTGCGTGCCAACATGCTATTAAAATGGTTGTGATGTGGTATGATAAGGTGGTATCCTCCTTTGAACGATTCGAGTGGATTGACTTGGCACATGTTCACGCATGTAGTTGAAACAAAATCAACATAGCCTCCATGATATTTATGTTCATGGTGATTTATATCCTACTCATGCTTGCACTCATTGTTGATTAATCTTAATGCATGTTCATGACTGTTGTCGCTCTCTAGTTGGTCGCTTCCCATTCTCTTTCTAGCCTTCACTTGAACTAAGCGGGAATACTGCTTGTGCATCCACTTCCATAAACCCCAAAGTTATTCCATATGAGTCCACCATACCTTCCTATGAGCGGTATCTACCTGCCGTCCCAAGTAAATTTGTATGTGCCAAACTCTAAACCTTCAAATGAAATTCTATTTTGTATGCTCAAATAGCTCATGTACCAACTAGGGCTGTCTATATCTTCCATGCTAGGTGGGTTATTCTCAAGATGAGTGGACTCTGCTCATCATTCACGAGAAAATGGCCGGTAACTGGGATGCCCAGTCCCATGCTCAAATCAAAAATAATTGCAAACAAAACTCCCTAGGGATTGTTGTTAGTTGGAGGCACCCATTGTTTCAGACAAGCCATGGATTGATGTTTGTTGGTGGTGGGGGAGTATAAACTTTACCATTCTATTTGGGAACCACCTATAATGTGTGTAGCATCGAAGATATCGAGATCTCTTGGTTGTTATGTTGACAATGAAAGTATACCACTCAAAATATTATTTATCTCTGTTTAAAAAATTGAGCTCTGGCACCTCTGCAAATCCCTGCTTCCCTTTGCGAAGGGCCTATCTATTTACTTTTATGTTGAGTCATCATCCTCTTATTAAAAAGCACCAGTTGGAGAGCACCGCTATCATTCACATGCATTTCTATTAATTTACATTGAGTATGACTGGATCTCTTTTACTATGAGTTACAATTTCCAGTCAGTCCTTGATCTTCAGGGGTGCTCTGCATTTATGTTTTGCGGTCTCAGAAAGGGATAGAGAGATACCATCTTGTTATATCATATTATGATTCTTTTTAGAAAGTGTTTTCATCCGAGATTTATTATTATTGCTCGCTAGTTGATTATGTCATTGATATGAGTAAACATGAGACCTATGTTATTGTGAATATGGTTAGTTCATAATCTTTGTTGAAAACTTGAATGTTGGCTTTACATATTTGCAACAACAAGATCAAACAAACTTTGTAAAAGTTTTCCTTATCACTTTCAGTTTGTCAACTGAATTGCTTGAGGACAAGCAAAGGTTTAAGCTTGGGGGAGTTGATACGTCTCCAACGTATCTACTTTTCCAAACACTTTTGACCTTGTTTTGGACTCTAACTTGCATGATTTGAATGGAACTAACCCGGACTGACATTGTTTTCAGCAGAATTGCCATGGTGTTATTTTTGTGCAGAAATAAAAGTTCTCGGAATGACCTAAAAATTCACGGAGACACGTTTTGGAATTTATAAAAAATGCTGGCGAAAGAATCAGCGTAAGGGGGCCCACACCCTATCCACGAGGGTGCAGGGCACGCCCCCTGCCTCATGGGCCCCCTGAGGATCCACCAATGTCAACTCCAACTCTATATATTCACGTTCGGGGAGAAAAAAATCGGAGAGAAGGATTCATCACGTTTTACGATACGAAGCCGCCGCCAAGCCCTAATCTTCATCGGGAGGGCTGATCTGGAGTCCGTTCGGGGCTCCAAAGAGGGGAATCCGTCGTCATCATCATCATCAACCTTCATCCATCACCAATTTCATGATGCTCACCGCTGTGTGTGAGTAATTCCATCGTAAGCTTGCTGGACGACGATGGGTTGGATGAGATTTATCATGTAATTGAGTTTGTTTTGTTAGGGTTTGATCCCTAGTATCCATTATGTTCTAAGATTGATGTTGCTATGACTTTGCTATGCGTAATGCTTGTCACTAGGGCCCGAGTGCCATGATTTCAGATCTGAACCTATTATGTTTTCATGAATATATGTGATTTCTTGATCCTATTTTGCAAGTCAATAGTCACCGACTATGTGTTATGATCCGGTAACCCCGAAGTGACAATAATCGGGACCACCCCTGGTGATGACCGTAGTTTGAGGAGTTCATGTATTCACTAAGTGTTAATGCTTTGGTCCGGTACTCTATTATAAGGAGGCCTTAATATCCCTTAGTTTCCAATAGGACCCTGCTACCATGGGAGGGTAGGACAAAAGATATCATGCGAGTTCTTTTCCATAAGAACGTATGACTATATTCGGAATACATGCCTACATTACATTGATGAACTGGAGCTAGTTCTGTGTCACCCTATGTTATAACTATTGCATGAGGAATCTCATCCGACATAATTATCCATCATTGATCCATTGCCTACGAGCTTTTCACATATTGATCTTTGCTTAGTTACTTTTCCGTTGCCAGTGTTACGATTGCTACAAAAACTACTACTGTTACTTTTACCACCATTACTATTATTTCCATATTACTTTGCTACTAAATACTTTGCTGCAGATATTAAGTCTTTCAGGTGTGGTTGAATTGACAACTGAATTGCTAATACTTGAGAATATTCTTTGGCTCCCCTTGTGTCGAATCAATAAATTTGGGTTGAATACTCTACCCTCGAAAACTGTTGTGATCCCCTATACTTGTGGGTTATCAAGGTTGTTGTTCAAAGAATATTTTATCTATTTCATTTCTTTCTCGCCAGTGCATATCATTTTCCTGCTCTAGCAAATATTGTTCTAGTGGATCAATAGGAGGCATGGAAATAGAAGCAAGACCAATTATTTCATCCTTATTAGGTAATTCTTTCTTATGAGGTTGCCTACTAAACTTGGAGAAATTAAATTCATGAGACTCATCACCAAAGCTAACACTGACAGTTTGTTTATGACAATCTATAGTAGCATTGATAGTGTTCAAGAAAGGTCTACCAAAGAT
The DNA here is from genome assembly GCF_002162155.2 of Triticum dicoccoides. Classification (NCBI taxonomy): domain Eukaryota; kingdom Viridiplantae; phylum Streptophyta; class Magnoliopsida; order Poales; family Poaceae; genus Triticum; species Triticum dicoccoides. Next base: position 59,325,834 of record NC_041388.1, read on the forward strand.
AATGGGACAAAAGTCATCTTGTGGGGAACCAAGAACTAGAAAATTAGTAGGTTATTTTACTTTCCCACACAAGACTTCAACATCTCTAACAATTCCAAGTGGTGTGATGGTATCTCTATTAGCAAGTTTAATAGTAACATATATGTCTTCTATTTCAGCGGGTGCTATGTCATTCACAATTTCTTGATATAAGGTAAAAGGAATAGCATCCACACTAGCACCTAAATCAAATAAACCATGATAACAATGGTCTCCTATTTTAACTAAGACAACAGTCATGCCAACAACAGGTCTATGTTTATCTTTTTCATCGGGTTTAGCAATTCTAGCAGCTTCATCACAAAACTAAAAATCACGCCAATCAATATTTTCTACCAAGAGATGTTTAACCATAGCAACACTAGGTTCTACTTTAATTTGCATAGAATTTTTAGGTACTTTAATATTACTTTTGCAAACCATAGCTGATACCTTAGCATGTTCTGTCATCCTAACAGGGAAAGGTGGTTTTTCAATATAAGCAGTAGGCACAACTGGGTCAACATTGTAAATAATAGTTTCATCTTTGGCTCTAACCGGTCTTTAATTTCTTCTTTAATAGGGAGATGATATTTAAACCACTTCTCCTTAGGGAGATCAACATGAGTAGCAAATATTCACAAAAGGAGGTTACTATCTCAGAGTCAACTCCATATTTAGTGCTAGATTTGTGAAAAGCATCAGTATTCATAAAAGATTTAACAAAATCAAACTCAAGCTTAATACCTGAATCTTTACCTTCATCGAGTTCCCAATATTCAGAGTTGCGTTTAATTCTTTCTAAAAGATCCCACCCGAATTCAATAGTCCTCTTCATAAAAGAACTAGTACAATAAATATCGAGCATGGATTGATCATTATGAGAAAGCCGAGCATAAAAATTTTGAATGATAATTTCTCTAGAGAACTCATGACTGGGGCATGAATATAACATTGACTTAAGCCTCCCCCAAGATAGAGCGATACTTTTTCCTTCACGAGTCCAAAAATTATATATATAATTCTGATTATGATGAACTGGATGCGTAGGATATTTCTTTTGGTGAAATTCCAATTTCAACTGATTCGAGTTCCAAGAGCCTATAGCATGTCAATGCTTTTCCCTTCAAAGATAAAGGGAAAACCTTCTTCGAATCTTCATCTCCGGATAAACCTGCAATTTTAAATAATCCACAAATTTTATCCACATATATCAAATGCGTATCAGGATGTTCTGTTCCGTCTCCTGCATAAGGATTAGCTAGCAGTTGTTCTATCAATACCCGAAGGAATTTCATAACCAATATTTTCAATAGGTTTAGTAGGTTGAGGGGAAACTTATTGTGCTTCCGGTCGAGGTGAAGATACCCTGAACAATCCCCTCAAAGGATGCTTCTCCATAGTAACAAGTGAAAATAAATTTCAGCACATAGTAATAATTTTTCCTTACCAATTTTCACTTACCAAGAGTGCTTCACTCCCCGGCAATGGCGCTAGAAAAGAGTCTTGATGACACAAGTATAGGGGATCAATCGTAGTCCGTTCCATAAGTAACAGTGTCGAACCCAATGAGGAGCAAAAGGAAATGACAAGTTGTTTTCAGCAAGGTATTTCTGCAAGCACTGAAATAGTCAGTAATAGGTAGTTTGATAGCAAGATAATTTGTAACGGACAAGTAATGGTAACGGTAAATAAAGTGCAGAAAGGTACACTAATCCTTTTGTGGCAAATAACATGCCAAAACGACCTCTTATAATAAGCCAAGCGTTCTTGGGGGCATACGGGAATTTCAGCTAGTCACTTTCATCATGTTGGTTTGATTTGCGTTCGCTACTTTGATAATTTGATATGTGGGTGGACCGGTGCTTGGGTGATGTTATTACTTGAACAAACCTCCCACTTATTATTAACCCCCTCGCAAGCATCCGCAACTATGAGAAAGTATTAAGATAGAATCTAACATTAGCATTAAACATTTGGATCCAAATCGGTCCCTTACGAAGTAGCGCATAAACTAGGGTTTAAGCTTCTGTCACTCTAGCAACCCATCATCTAATAACTACTTGATACGTCTCCAACGTATCTATAATTTTTTATTGTTCCATGCTGTTATATTATCAATCTTGGATGTTTTATAATCATTTTATAGCCATTTTATATCATTTTTTGGTACTAACCTATTGACATAGTGCCAAGGGTTAGTTCCTGTTTTTTTTTCATGTTTTTTACATCACAGAAAATCAATATCAAACGGAGTCTAAATGCCACGAAACTTTACAAAGAATTTTTATGGGCCAAAAGGAACACAATGGGCCCTGGTTGCGCCTGGGGGTGCCCCGAGGGGGGCACAACCCACCAGGGCGCACCAGGAGGCCCAGGCGCCCCTGGTGGGTTGTGCCCACCTCGGGTGCCCCCGGACTGCCTCTTTGCTCTATAAATACCCAAATATTCCCAGAACCCCAGGGAGTCGACAAAATATTCATCCAGCCGCCACAGAGTCCAGAACCACCAGATCCAATCTAGACACCATCTCGGATGGGGTTCACCACCTCCATTGGTGCCTCTTCGATGATCCATGAGTAGTTCTTTGTAGACCTTCAGGTCCGTGGTTAGTAGCTAGATGGCTCCCTCTCTCTCTCTCTCTCTTGATTCTCAATACAATGGTCTCTTGGAGATCCATATGATGTAACTCTTTTGCGGTGTTTTTGTTAGGATCGATGAACTTTGAGTTTATGATCAGATCTATCTTTTTATATCCATGAAAGTATTTGAGTTTATTTGATCTCTTTTATGAATGATTGCTTATAGCCTCGTATTTCTTCTCCGATATTTGGGTTTTGTTTGGCCAACTTGATCTATCTATCTTGCAATGGGAAGAGGTGCTTTGTAGTGGGTTCGATCTTACGGTGCTTGATCCCAGTGCAGGAGGGGAACCGACACGTATGTATCATTGCTACTAAGGATAAAACGATGGGGTCTATCTCTACATAGATAGATCTTGTCTACATCATGTCATCATTCTTATTGCATTACTCCGTTTCTCCATGAACTTAATACACTAGATGCATGCTGGATAGCGGTCGATGTGTGGAGTAATAGTAGTAGATGCAGGCAGGAGTCGGTCTACTAATCTTGGACAAGATGCCTATATAATGATCATTGCCTGGATATCGTCATGAGTATTTGAAGTTATATCAATTGCCTAACAGTAATTCATTCAACAACCATTTGCTATTTTTCGAGAGAGAAGCCACTAGTGAAATCTACGGCCCCCGGGTCTCTTTCTCATATTATTTGCCTTTGCGATGTACTTTTATTTGCTTTTATTTTTAGATCTATTAATCCAAAAATCCAAAAATACTTTGCTGCACTTTATTTTATTTGTGATCTATTTATTCAATCTATTACAACTTTTTCCCGTCACACACCAATTTGTGGCACCGTTACCCGAAAGGGATTGACAACCCCTTTAACACGTCGAGTTGCGAGGATTTGTTATTTGTGTGCAGGGGCTATTTACGTTGTGTTGCTTGGTTCTCCTATTAGTTCGATAACCTTGGTTTCATATCTGAGGGATATAGCTACCGCCGCTATGTTGCATCATCCCTTCCTCTTTGGGGAAATACCGACGTAGCTTCAAGCGACATCAAAAGGAATTTCTGGCACCGTTGCCGGGGAGGATCTTCAACATATACCAGGTTCCTAATCACAAATATCATCTCCTTGAAATTTACATTATTTGCCATTTGCCTCTCATTTGCCTCTCCCCCACTTCACAAAAATTTGTCGTTTTATTCGCCCCTCTTTTCCGTTTGCCATTTTCTTGCCAGATCTTTCCGTATTCTTGCTTCCTAGTCATAATGGCTAGCGTGCCTACTCCTCCTTTGTCACTAGATTTTGAAGTACTTTACTTCAAGCAAAGACAAGGAGAAAATTTGAAAGGTGCTTGGTATAGGCTTATGGAATCATATCGTATTTCCAATTTAAAGGGGGATGCTAAGGTTTTGCTTCGTAATTTTTACATAGGATTGGCTGTGCATCATAGACAACTCCTAGATTTTGCCGCTAAAAGGAATTTTATTGAGCTTGATGCCAATGCCGCCTATGAAATTTTAGAAGGAATTTTGGGATTCCACCTCAAAAGAAGGGGTTTACTTTCACCCCAGAGGGAGTTCAAATGCTGGACAAACTTGGTGATTTGCATAAACACATGGTTGAATTACCAAAATATAATGAACCCCTCAAACATCTCAATGGTAGTGTTAATCACATGAATACCTTGATTACTCTTTGTAACAAGCGATTGGATATTTTGGATCTAAAGATGGTTTCTTTTCCGGAAAATTTAGGGAAGCGTAAAGAGCCTCCCAGATTTGAGAAAACCCATACAGAAGTTGCCACAACTTCGGAAGACAAAACTTAGATCCTTGCTTTATGCCTAGCTAAGGGCGTAAAACTATAGCGCTTGTTGGGAGGCAACCCAATGAATAAAATTTATTTTTGCTTTTTGCTTCATGTTTTTGAGTGTTAGCACAATTATGCTGCTGTTATGATTGTGTTTTTTATGTTTTAGTTAGTGTTTGTGCCAAGTAAAGCCTTTAGGATCTTCTTGGGTGATAGTTGTTTGATCTTGCTGAAAAAACAGAAACTTTTGCGCTCATGAAAATAATTATCACTTTTAGCAGAGAGCGATAAAATACCCATTCCACTTGTGCTACCTCTTGAGCATGCGTTGGTTTTCCTTGAAGAGGAAAGGGTGATGCAGCAAAGCAGCGTAAGTATTTCCCTTAGTTTTTGAGAACCAAGGTATCAATCCAGTAGGAGACCACGCGCGAGTCACCTCGTACCTACACAAACAAATAAGAACCTCGCAACCAACGCGATAAAGGGGTTGTCAATCCCTTCACGGCCACTTGCAAGAGTGAGATTTGATAGAGATAATAATAATAATAAGATAAATATTTTTGGTATTTTTATGATATAAATTGAAAGTAAAGATTGCAAAATAAAATAGATTTGAAACTTGTATGATGGAAAATAGACCCGGGGGCCATAGGTTTCACTAGTGGCTTCTCTCAAGATAGCATAAGTATTACGGTTGGTGAACAAATTACTGTCGATCAATTGATAGAAGTGAGCATAGTTATGAGAATATCTAGGTATGATCATGTATATAGGCATCACGTCCGTGACAAGTAGACCAACTCCTGCCCGCATCTACTACTATTACTCCACACATCGACCGCGATCTAGCATGCATCTAGAGTATTAAGTTCATAAGAATGGAGTAACGCTTTAAGCAAGATGACATGATGTAGAGGGATAAACTCATGCAATATGATATAAACCCCATCTTTTTATCCTCAATGGAAACAATACAATACGTGTCATTTCCCTTTTTGTCACTAGGATCGAGCACCGCAAGATTGAACCCAAAGCTAAGCACTTCTCCCGTTGCAAGAAAGATCAATCTAGTAGGCCAAACCTAACTGATAATTCGAAGAGACTTGCAAAGATAACCAATCATACATAAAAGAATTCAGAGAAGATTCAAATATTGTTCATAGATAGACTTGATCATAAACCCACAATTCATTGGATCTCGACAAACACACCGCAAAAAGAGTTACATCGAATAGATCTCCAAGAGAATCGAGGAAAACTTTGTATTGAGATCCAAAGAGAGAGAATAAGCCATCTAGCTAATAACTATGGACCCGAAGGTCTGAGGTAAACTACTCACACATCATCGGAGGGGCCATGGAGTTGATGTAGAGGCCCTCCGTGATCAATGCCCCCTCCGGCGGAGCTCCGGAAAAGGCCCCAAGATGGGATCTCTTGGGTACAGAAGGTTGCGGCAGTGGAAATAGGACTTCGTGGTGCTCCTGGATGTTTTTGGAAATAGGATCTCGAGAAATAGGAAGAAGTAGGCCGGCTGAGCCACGAGGGGCCCACGAGGGGGGACGGCGCACCCCCTGCCTCGTGGCCTCCTCGATTGTTTCTTGACGTCCACTCCAAGTCCTCTGGATCACGTTTGTTCCAAAAATCATGCTCCCGAAGGTTTCATTCCGTTTGGACTCCGTTTGATATTCCTTTTCTGTGAAACACTAAAATAGGGAAAATACAACAATTTGGGCTGGGCCTCCGGTTAATTGGTTAGTCCCAAAAATAATATTAAAGTGTAAAATAAAGCCCATTAACATCCAAAATAGATAATATAATAGCATGGAACAATCAAAAATTATAGATACGTTGGAGACGTATCAAGCATCCCCAAGCTTAATTCCTGCCCGTCCTCGAGTAGGTAAATGATAAAAACAGAATTTTTGATGTGGGGTGCTTTCTAGAATATTCTTCAATGTATTTTTCTCTATTATGGCATGAATGTTCAGATTCGAAAGATTCAAGATAAAAGTTTATTGTTGACATAAAAATAGTAATACTCCAAGTATGCTAATCAAGCAATTATGTCTTATCAAAATACCATAGCCAAAGCAAACTTATCCCTACAAAGTCATATAGTTTGGCCATTCTTCATTTTCGTCACACAAAATGCTCTCATCATGCACAACCCCGATGACAAGCCAAGCAAATGTTTCATACTTAGCCTTTTCAAACTCTTTCAACTTTTATGCAATTTATGAGCGCGAGCCATGGACATAGCACTATGGGTGGAATAGAATATGATGATTGAGGTTGTGTGAGAAGGCAAAAAGGGAGAAAGTCTCACATTGACGTGGCTAATCAATGGGCTATGGAGATGCCCACCGACTGATGTCAATGCAAGGAGTAGGGATTGCCATGCAACGGATGCACTAGAGCTATAAATATATGAAAGCTCATCAAAGAAACTAAGTGGGTGTGCATCCAACTCGCTTGCTCACGAAGACCTAGGGCATATTGAGGAAGCCCATCATTGGAATATACAATCCAAGTTCTATAATGTAAAATTCCCACTAGTATATGAAAGTGACAACATAGGAGACTATCTATCATGAAGATCATGGTGCTACTTTGAAGCATAAGTGTGGAAAAAGGATAGTAACATTGTCCCTTCTCTCTTTTTCTCTCATTTTTTTATTTGGGCCTTCTTTCTTTTTTTCATTTGGCCTCTTTTCTTTTTTTTCGTCCGGAGTATCATCCCGACTTGTGGGGGAATCATAGTCTCCATCATCCTTTCCTCACATGGGACAATGCTCTAATAATGATGATCATCACACTTCTTTTTACTTCACAACTCAAGAATTACAACTCAATACTTAGAACAAAATATGAATCTATGTGAATGCCTCTGTTGGTGTACCGGGATTGCGATGAATCAAGAGTGACATGTATTAAAAATTAAGCATGGTGGCCTTGCCACAAATGCGATGTCAACTACATGATCATGCAAAGCAATATGATAATGATGATGCGTGTCATAATAAATGGAACGGTGGAAAGTTGCATGGCAATATATCTCGGAATGTCTATGGAAATGCCATGATAGGTAGGTATGGTGGCTGTTTTGAGGAAGATATAAGGAGGCTTATGTGTGATAGAGCGTATCATATCACGGGGTTTGGATGCACCGACGAAGTTTGCACCAACTCTCAAGGTGAGAAAGGGCAATGCACGGTACCGAAGAGGCTAGCAATGATGGAAGGGTGAGAGTGCTTATAATCCATGGATTCAACATTAGTCATAAAGAACTCACATACTTATTGCAAAAATCTACTAGTCATCAAAACCAAGCACTACACGCATGCTCCTAGGGGGATAGATTGGTAGGAAAAGACCATCGCTCGTCCCCGACTGCCACTCATAAGGAAAGCAATCAAAGAACACCCCATGCTTCAAATTTGTCACATAACGTTTACCATACGTGCATGCTACGGGACTTGCCAACTTCAACACAAGTATTCATCAATTTCACAATTACTCAACTAGCACACCTCTAATATTACCACCTTTATATCTCAAAACCATCTATCAAGCATCCAACTTCTCTTAGCATTTAAAATTTATAACCAAAGTGAATTACCATGCTGTTCTAAAGGACTCTCAAAGTTATATAAGTGAAGCATGAGGGATCAATTATTTCTATAAAATAGAACCACTACCGTGCTCTAAAAGATATAAGTGAAGCACTAGAGCAAAAACTATCCAACTCAAAAGATATAAATGAAGCACATAGAGTATTCTAATAAATTCCAATTCATGTGTGTCTCTCCCAAAAGGTGTGTATAGAAAGGATGATTGTCGGGGGACTAATCCACGAGCACCTATGGGACCAGCGGACCGAGTCCCTTTCGGTTCGGCGGGGGCGAGGGTCGCACGAAGAGCGGATTGAGGTGAAGCACACGAGCAGTTTACCCAGGTTCGGGCCGCACGGATGCATAAAACCCTACTCCTGCTTTGTGGTTTGTATTGAGTTCTTGCTCGGGAGCGCGGAGTGCTACAGTACACCCCAGCAGCTAACGAGACCGAGCCTGAGTGTCCTCTTCCTTGTCTTCCTACGTTGCGCATGGGCCTCCTTTTATATGCTCAAGGGGTCACCGGCAGGTGGCAACGTAGACAAGGGTAAAAATGGAAAGGTGTTGCGGTTGGTACAGCTACCTGCTACAGTGTATCATACCTAACCCTGACGGCAGGGGACAAGGGCATTAAATGCCCGTCTGCGTCGCCTAAATAGTGCAAAAGGGACCGTCAGGGACGCCACCGCTCGCCATGATGGCAATCTTGTCAGTGTCGCTTGCCACCGTGCACCGCTGGCTGCACAGCCTCCCGCCACGTACGCCTGGAAGGGTCCCAGAGCGACACGTTGGTGGATGTGCTGGAGCGCGGGCACAGAGTGGTGGCTTGCCGCGGCAAGCGCCTTGCCGCGGTCGTTGTCTTGTCGCGTCCGGGAGCTTGTCGCTCACTGGGCCTTGCCGGGACGCGTGGTGCATCGCGGCAAGTTCCTTGAGATGCCTTGGTTGGCCTTCCCGGCAAGCTCCTCTTGCCGGCGTCTTGTCTCCTTGGCTTGGATACTTTGTTCTTGAATGGCTCCAAAGGAACCACGGAGGATCTTGGCGGTCACCCGGCAAGCCTTGCCGCGGGATGCTGCGACTGCCCGTGCACAAGTTCGGGATACTAGGGTACCCCTACTCTAGTACACCGACAGGAGCCCCCGGGCCTGGACCATACACGGTGCCGAGCGCTGTTGGGCCAGGCCCAAAACAGGGCACGGGCACGCGCAGCCTGGGTTGCGCCGTATCTCTCCCCGTATCCACCGCGCCCTCCCCGAACGGCACGCGTTGAATGCAGCATCGTGGGAGAGATCATGGGTGGTTTCTTTATTCGGAAAGGCGGAACGTCTGCCCCCTCCCTCTTTATAAGCAGGGGAAACAGGGGTAGTTCGCCCATTCGCCGGTTGCTACTCCAATCTCGGAAACCTCCGCCGCTCCCTCGTCTTCCCAAAGCTGAAAGAGAGCAGCGCCCCGCCCCCCATCGCCACCAGCACCACCAACACCGTCGACCTCCTCCACCACTTCCGCCATGGCTCTGAGAGCCGACAAGGGGAAGGTTGTGAAGTCGACCGAGGCGCAGCGGCTTGCG
>NC_041388.1:59335745-59395555 GCF_002162155.2 Triticum dicoccoides
GCGCTGCGAAAGGAGCGGGCAATCTCCCCCCCCCCCCCAAGCTCGCCGCGAGGGAGCTGAGGGAGAATTATTACCTCTTCTGGTCGACGGAGACGCGAGCGCATCCGCGCACGGAGGTACTTCCAGCCGCCGCTTGGAAAATGGCTCCAAACGGATATCCCTTCTTCGCCTTGTTCTTCTACTGCGGGCTCTGCCCGCCTTTCTCTGAGTTTTTCTGTGATATTATGAACACCTACGGGTTCCACCTCCTTGACTTCACCCCCAATGCCGTTCTGACCATGGCAGTTTTCGCACATCTCTGTGAAAACTTTTTCGGAGTCCATCCCAATGTAGCCCTTTTTCGCCACTTCTTTATGCCCCAAGTAGAGAGAGGAGAGCCTTTATCCGGCGGAATCGCCTGGATCTCAAGGGCCGGCAAGAAGGACACTTATCTGGAGGGAGAGTTCCGCGGCAAGTGGGAGGAATGGAGAGCAGACTGGTGCTGGATTGACGAGGAGAACCCGCAGCCATTTACCGCCCGGTGCCAAGCCCCAGTAGCATGCGGCAGCGATTGGAGTGACATGGCCCCGGAAGACAATAGGCTGAAGATTGCCGTCACCCGGATCCTACGCCTCAGGCTTGCCGGGCTCACTGTAGGCGCTGTTGGCGCAGATTTTCTTCGTCGCCGCATCGCCCCCCTGCAGGAACGGGGGAGACCCGCTGGGAATTCAAGAATGCGACGGATATCATGAGGCTGCGTCCGGGCCTCAACTTCAACTTCACTGTTCTGGAGCTCAACGCGATGCTCCAGGAGCTGTTCAAGTACGACCCTCAACATCCCGAAGTGTTCAGGTTGCCGCAGGGTGTCGTTTCGCTGTGCAACAACTCCGCGCTCGACCGCATCCGTGCAATGATGCCACTGTGCGATTCGCATGGAATTGTCCCAACTTGGCAAGAGCCTGCAGACAACGTCGTGCAGGAGTTTTTTGACAGCTTGGTAGAAGTGCCGGTCCGCTCCGACGAAAAGGATAGCCTCACCCGTGACACCACTGATGCGGAGATGACACGCATCGCCACTAGGCTGGAAGAGGCGGCGGCAGCCGCAGCCGCGGGCGAATTTGGATTCACCGTGGAGGAGGAAGATGCAGCAGAGGCGGCAAGCCGTGCCAAGCGAGAGGAGCCTGTCGGCGAGAAAGAACTTGCCCGGCATGGCGTCGAGTCGAACGAGCCCGCCGAGGATACGAGCGGCTCACTGGGGATCAACTCCTCTTCCTCCTCATCTTCAGGCAGCTCGCCGCAAGCAGAGCCTCCATCCCCACCAAGAAGGCATCTCCGCAAGGCCGGGGACGTAGCGGAGCGGCGGGCGAGTCAACAGCCGTCGCGCCGCGCGACACGCTCCACCACGGCAAGCATTGTTGCCGCGGGAGAACCTCACGCTGCTGCGGCAACTGGAGCAGGGTCCACCCGGACCACCGCTTCTGCTCCTGCCGCTTCTCACGCCGCGGCGGCAGCCGGAGCGGGGTCGTCTCAGACCACCGCCACTATTCCCGCCAAGCGGCCAAGGGAAACTACTCCTCCGCGTCCTCGCGCCGGACGTGAGCCGGACTTCGACTTCTCCGCGTTCAGCTCCGACGAGGAAGAAGAAGAGTAAGATTCTCTTGTTGTACTTGTAGTTCTTCCATTCTTGCTGTTTTGTCTTGTATCTCATTTGCTTTACTCTGGACTTATTCCTTTTTAGGACTCTGGCCCAGAGAGCAGCGAAGAGGGCCAAGGTCCCGGTGATTATTATCGAGGACGAACCCACAGCGATAGCAGGGGGTGCGTCCGAGACAACCTTGCCGGACCCGGCAACTGTTCTCCAGAGCAGCCCCCAGCGTAAGTATATGGTTCACTTTCCGCTGTTAGGCGCGCATGGATACTCTTTCTTTGCTGACATCTGACTGTTGGTTTGTGTAGGAGCAGAGCAGCCCCACCAGGAGTGCCCGGAGGCCGCCCCCGAAATGCCAAGGAAGAGTCCTCCGGCAAGGGAGAGTTCTCCGGCAAGGGACAGCACCAGTGGCCCTCCAACGGCGGAGACCACGACTGCAGAACCCGGTACAGGTAATCCTCTCGCTTCAAAACTTCCCTTGGGTTCTTCTTCTTTTTGGGTATTTGCTTGAATTTTCTCACTTTTTCGGCCATCAGACCCATCTGCTGCGGAGCCGATGGAGACCGAGGTTGCTGCCGACGACGCCGCTGCCACTGAAGAAGCAGCCGGCGCTGATGATCCCGCTGGCGACGAGGCTGCCAAAGCTGCCGCCGCAGCAGCTGGCGAGGGGTCTGGCGATCGCACTGACGGCCCTGAGGCCGCAGGAGCGCCAGGCGCTATGTCGACCGCCGACCCGTCCGCCGCTGCCGCAGCGCCAGGCTCCGAAGAGCCCCAGCCAGGCGTCTACTTGAAGGCCGGCGATGGCGTCTTCATCAACCTCCCCTGGGCGTCAAGCTCCAGGGCGCCGGTCGAGGGAGAGAGCTTTGATGGAGAGGTGCTCGCCTCCGCTGGGCTGACCCTAGTTGACGCGCCGAGCAGCAGCAGTGGCGAGCCTGAGGAGGAGCGGCTGCTGCGGAAGCTGTTGTCGCTCTACCGCGCGCGGCAAGCCAAGCTGGAATCCCGCGAGGCGCTTGTCGCGAAGGCGGGAGTGGACATCGAGAAGCGCGTGGAGGAGCTCCGGGGCCTGAACCAGGAAGCTCTCCGGTCCCTGGCAGAGGAGCGGGAGCAACTCGCCGAAGAGCAGAAGGCCTTCTTCCTCGAGAAGGCTGAAGTCGAAGAGCAACGGCGGCTTGCCGCTGAAAAGCTGTCTGCGCAGGAGGGCGAGCTGGTGCAGCGGAAGGTCAACCTTGACGCCCACGAGGAGGAGCTTGCCGTGCGCGAGCGAACATTCGGCGGAGCCCTCAAGCAAGCGGAGGATGCTGCCGCAGCCGCCGAGGCCGCCAAGAAGGAGCTGGAGACGAAGGTGGCGCAGCTGGAGGCCGATCTCAAGGCGAGCGGTGAGGAGCTTGCCGCGCTCAAGCGTGAGCGGGAGAAGGACGCCTACAGCCACTCAGAGCTGCAGGCTCGTCTCACCGAGAAGGGCAAGGAGCTCAGTGCCGCCAAGGACTCCAATGCAGATCTTGAGTTGAAGCTGACCACTTTGACCAAGACGCTGGATGGCGCCAGGGAGCAGGAGGTGGCCTTGAAGGAGGAGATCAAGGCCGACAAGGCACTGCTGGCGAGTGCTGCCGCCGCCCAGAATGCTTTTAGGGAGAATGTGGAGCACTGGACGGAGAGTCTCGTGAGTGCTGCCGCAGATATTGACAGGGAGCTGGCGCAGCTGGGGGTGGGGGATCTCGGCTATCCCTCTGATGAGAACCTCCAACCCAGCGCCAAGCTCACCTTGTTCTTCAAAGGCGTGGCGACGGCCCTCCAGCGGCTCCGGGAGAAGATCCCAAAGCAGCTGGCCGACGAGTCACTTAAGATCTGCGCGGGAGCTCTTCAAAAGGTGTTGGTGAAGGTGGCCTTCCGCAACCCGGGCCTCAACCTCACCAACGTCCTCAAGACCCTGCCGCCGGATGCTGATCTGGAGGCGCTCAAGACCCTTGTCGCACCCATTGTGGACAAGGTGAGCGGGATCAAGAGGATTGAGGGTGATCGCGTAGACTAGGCCGCCCGTTTTCTTCTTTTCTTGTCGCCGCTGGTCATGTTATGAGAACAATCTGTTAGAGCCACGACAAGCTATCTTGTAATATAACTCTATTCCGGGTAATGATTGCAATGTTATTCCCTTCACTTGATTCCTCCCTTTGTATGTTTTTGCCCTACGCTTTTAGGGAACTTGCCGGTGCAGGCACCTTAGCCGCGAGCGCCGAGTGCGGGACGTCAGCAGCCTGCTGGCGGTGCCGCTATCGACAAGAAACCTTGTCGCAACTAGTTGCAGCTTACTTAAGTTGTTGAGCGGACTCGAAACAAAGTAAGGGCGCAACTAGCTACGAGTTGGTTCCTCCGCGCACAGGTTTTCCATACAAAGTGCGGTCGTTCAAGGAAGATAACTTAAAATTTTTCAAAAATCTGATTGCTCAAACTTTGGCAACTTAGCTTTTCTGTTGTTTGCTTCCCGGTAAGGCGAAACTTTCTTGAACGACGCCTGGTCCATACCATTATCTTCTCCTTTCCCCCCCGGCAAACTTGTGGGCGAGGGAACCTTCCTTTCCTTGAGAAAAAAGAAAGAGGAGAAAATAAAGATATGGAGCCTTATGGCTCGTTATTGCTTACCGGGGAGTAGGTGCTGCACAAAGTGTCAGATCACATATGCAAAAAATAGAAAGCATGAAATTGACAAGATGTGCGGAGCATATGAGCTTTACTTATGCACGGGTCTGCGCCCGGCTTTGTACAAAGGATTACATGCAACAGCGGCAAGACTTGTACAAAAGGTGGTTGCCGGAACAGGTTCCGGCAACCGCGCCTTATGGGTAAAACTTACGAAGATGCTCAATGTTCCAGGAATTGCTCACCGGAATGCTATCTTCGGTCTCAAGGCAGACTGCGCCAGGCCTAGTGACTCGTTTCACCCGGTAAGGGCCTTCCCACTTCGGCGTCAACTTGTTGGAATTCTTGGCGGACTGAACACACCGAAGAACAAGGTCGCCTTCCTCGAGACTTCTGGTGTTAACTTTGCGGCTATGGTAGCGGCGCAAAGCTTGCTGGTAGCGAGCAGCTCGTACAGCAGCCTGAAGACGGTCTTCCTCAAGGAGTAGCGCGTCATCTTGTCGCAGCTGCTCTTGCTCAAGCTCATCATAAGCGAGCACTCGAGGTGACCCGTATATGAGTTCCATGGGGAGAACTGCCTCTGCTCCATAGACTAGAGCGAAAGGTGTTGGGGAACGTAGCAGAAATTCAAAATTTTCCTACGTGTCACCAAGATCTATCTATGGAGAAACCAGCAACAAGGGGAAGGAGAGTGCATCTACATACCCTTGTAGATCGCTAAGCGGAAGCATTCAAGAGAATGGGGTTGAAGGAGTCGTACTCGTCGTGATCCAAATCACCGGAGATCCTAGTGCCGAACGGACGGCACCTTCGCGTTCAACACACGTACAGCCCGGTGACGTCTCCCACGCCTTGATCCAGCAAGGAGAGAGGGAGAGGTTGAGGAAGACTCCATCCAACAGCAGCACAACGGCGTGGTGGTGATGGAGGAGCGTGGTAGTCCAGTAGGGCTTCGCCAAGCACCGCGGAAGAGGAGGAGTACGAGAGGTAGGGCTGCACCAAGAGGGAGAAGCTAATGCTAACATGATTCTGACGGACTTAAGCATCGCTACGGATGAGAAAATCTCATCGTAGTCAACTCCTTGAACTTGTGAAAAACTCTTCGCCACAAGTCGAGCTTCATAGACGGTGACATCACCATCCACGTCCGTCTTCTTCTTAAAGATCCATTTATCTCAATGGCTTGCCGATCATCGGGCAAGTCCACCAAATTCCATGTTTGTTCTGATACATGGATCCTATCTCGGATTTCATGGTTTCTTAACCATTTGTCGGAATTTGGGCCCACCATCGCTTCTCCATAGCTCGTAGGTTCATTGTTGTCTAGCAACATGACCTTCAAGACAGGATTACTGTACCACTCTGAAGTAGTACGTATCCTTGTCACCCTACGAGGTACGGCAGTGACTTGATCCGAAACTTCATGATCATTATCATAAGCTTCTACTTCAATTGGTGTAGGTGCCACATGAACAACTTCCTGTGCCCTGATACACACTGGTTGAAGTGATGGTTCAATAACCATATCAAGTCTCCACCATCCTCCCACTCAACTCTTTCGAGAGAAACCTTTCCTCGAGAAAGGACCCGATTCAAGAAACAATCCATATTGCTTTCGGATCTGAATTAGGAGGTATACCCAACTGTTTTGGGTGTCCTATGAAGATGCATTTTATCCGCTTTGGGTTCGAGCTTATCAACCTGAAACTTTTTCACATAAGCGTCGCAGCCCCAAACCTTTAAGAAATGACAGCATAGGTTTCTCTAAACCGGTGTCATCTCAACGGAATTACGTGGTACCCTATTAAAGTGAGTGCGGATGTCTCTAATGCCTAACCCATGAACGATAGTGGTAATTCGATAAGAGACATCATGGTACCCACAATATCCAATAGGGTGCAACTATGATGTTCGGACACACCATCACACTATGGTGTTCCAGGCGGTATTAATTGTAAAACAATTTCCACAATGTCTTAATTGCGTGCCAAAACTCATAACTCAGATATTCATCTCTATGATCATATCATAGACATTTTATCCTCTTGTCACAATGATCTTCTACTTCACTCTGAAAATACTTGAACCATTCAATAATTCAGACTTGTGTTTCATCAAGAAAATATTCTCAACATCTACTCGAATCATCTGTGAAGTAAGAACATAACGATATTCACTGCATGCCTCAGCACTCATTGGACTGCACACATCAAAATGTGTTACTTCCAACGAGTTGCTATCTTGTTCCGTCTTACTAAAACGAGGCTTTCAGTCATCTTGCCCATGTGGTATGATTTGCATGTCTCAAGTGATTCAAAATCAAGTGAGTTCAAACGGTCCATTTGCATGGAGTTTCTTCATGCGTATACACCAATAGACATGGTTCGCATGTCTTAAACTTTTCAAAAATGAGTGAGTCCAAAGATCCATCAACATGGAGCTTCTTCATGTGTTTTATACCATTATGACTTACATGGCAGTGCCACAAGTAAGTGGTACTATCATTACTATCTTATATCTTTTGGCATGAAAATGTGTATCACTACGATCGAGATTCAATAAACCATTCCTTTAGGTGCAAGACCATTGAAGGTATTTCAAATAAATAGAGTAACTATTATTCTCCTTAAATGAATAACCGTATTGCAATAGACATAATCCAATCATGTCTATGCTCAACGCAAACACCAAATAACAATTATTTAGGTTTAACACCAATCTCGTTGGTAGAGGGAGCGTGCGATGCCTGATCACATCTAGCTTGGAAAAACTTCCAACACATATCGTCAGCTCACCTTTAGCTAGTCTCCGTTTACTCCGTAGCTTTTATTTCGAGTTACTAACACTTAGCAACCGAACCGGTATCTAATACCCTGGTGCTACTAGGAGTACTAGTAAAGTACACATTAACATAATGTATATCCAATATACTTCTATCGACCTTGCCAGCCTTCTCATCTACCAAGTATCTAGGGTAATGCTGCTCCAGTGGCTGTTCCCTTATTACAGAAGCACTTAGTCTCGGGTTTGGGTTCAACCTTGGGTTTCGTCACTAGAGCAGCAGCTGATTTGCCGTTTTCATGAAGTATCCCTTCTTGCCCTTGCCCTTCTTGAAACTAGTGGTTTCACCAACCATCAACAATTGATGCTCCTTCTTGATTTCTACTTTCGCGATGTCAAACAACGCGAATACCTCAAGGATCATCATCTCTATCCTTGATATGTTATAGTTTATCATGAAGCTCTAGCAGCTTGGTGGCAATGACTTTGGGGAAACATCACTATCTCATCTGGAAGATTAACTCCCACTCGATTCAAGTGATTGTCGCACTCAGACAATGTGAGCACAAGCTCAATGATTGAGTTTTTTCCCTTAGTTTGCAGGCTAAGAAAATCGTCGGAGGTCTTATAACTCTTGGCGTGGGCACGAGCCTGAAATCCCAATTTCAGCCCTCGAAACATCTCATATGTTCCGCGATGTTTCAAAAAACGTCTTTGGTGCCTCTACTTAAACCATTTAACTGAACTATCACGTAGTTATCAAAACGTGTATGTCCGATGTTCGCAACATCCACAAACGACGTTTGGGGTTCAGCACACTAAGCGGTGCATTAAGGACATAAGCTTTCTACTGATCGCATAATCACTACTATCAACTTTCAACTATAATTTTCTCTAGGAACATATCTAAACAGTAGAACTATAGCACGAGCTACGACATAATTTGCAAAAGGTCTTTTGACTATGTTCAGGATAATTAAGTTCATCTTATGAACTCCCACTCAGATAGACATCCCTCTGGTCATCTAAGTGATTACATGATCCGAGTCAACTAGGCCGTGTCCGATCATCACATGAGACAGACTAGTCATCATCAGTGAACATCTTCATGTTGATCGTATCTACTATACGACTCATGCTCGACCTTTCGGTCTCCGTGTTCCGAGGCCATGTCTGTACATGCTAGGCTCGTCAAGTTAACCCTAAGTGTTTTCGCGTGTGTAAATCTGTCTTACACCCGTTGTATGTGAACGTAAGAATCCATCACACCCGATCATCATGTGGTGCTTAGAAGCGACGAACTGTAGCAACGGTGCATAGTTAGGGGAGAACACTTCTTGAAATTTTGTAAGGGATCATCTTATTTAATACCGTCGTCCTAAGTAAACAAGATGCATAATCATAATAAACATCACATGCAATTATATAGTTGTGACATGATATGGCCAATATCATATAGCTCCATTGATCTCCATCTTCGGGGCTCCATGATCATCTTGTCACCGGCTTGACACCATGATCTCCATCATCATGATCTCCATCATCGTGTCTTCATGAAGTTGTCACGCCAACGACTACTTCTACTTCTATGGCTAACGCGTTTAGCAATAAAGTAAAGTAAGTTACATGGCGTTGTTCAATGACACGCAGGTCATACAATAAATTAAGACAACTCCTATGGCTCCTGCCGGTTGTCATACTCATCGACATGCAAGTCGTGATTCCTATTACAAGAACATGATCAATCTCATACATCACATATCATTCATCACATTCTTCTTGGCCATATCACATCACATAGCATACCCTGCAAAAACAAGTTAGACGTCCTCTAATTGTTGTTTGCATGTTTTACGTGGCTGCTATGGGTTTCTAGCAAGAACGTTTCTTACCTACGCAAAACCACAACGTGATATGCCAATTGCTATTTACCCTTCATAAGAACCCTTTTCATCGAATCCGTTCCGACTAAAGTGGGAGAGACTGGCACCCGCTAGCCACCTTATGCACCAAGTGCATGTCAATCGGTGGAACCTGTCTCACGTAAGAGTCCGTGTAAGGTCGGTCCGGGCCGCTTCATCCCACAATACCGTCGAAACAAGATTGGACTAGTAATGGTAAGCATATTGAACAAAATCAACGCCCACAACTACTTTGTGTTCTACTCGTGCAAAGAATCTACGCAATAGACCTAGCTCATGATGCCACTGTTGGGGAACGTAGCAGAAATTCAAAATTTTCTGTCACCAAGATCTATCTATGGAGAAACCAGCAACGAGGGGAAGGAGAGTGCATCTACATACCCTTGTAGATCGCTAAGCGGAAGCGTTCAAGAGAACGGGGTTGAAGGAGTCGTACTCGTCGTGATCCAAATCACCGGAGATCCTAGTGCCGAACGGACGGCACCTCCGCGTTCAACACACGTACATCCCAGTGACGTCTCCCACGCCTTGATCCAGCAAGGAGAGAGGGAGAGGTTGAGCAAGACTCCATCCAACAGCAGCACAACGGCGTGGTGGTGATGGAGGAGCGTGGTAGTCCAGCAGGGCTTCGCCAAGCACCGCGGAAGAGGAGGAGTACGAGAGGTAGGGCTGCACCAAGAGGGAGAAGTTCTCATCGTGTCTTTAGCAGCCCCAAACCTCAAGTATATATAGGGGGGAAGGGGGCTGCGCCCCCTTTAGGGTTTCCCACCCCAAGGGGTGCGGCCAAGGGGGGAGGAGTGCCTCGCAAGTCAAGTGGAGGCCTCCCCCTTTAGGGTTTCCCCTTCCCATGCGCATGGGCCTTGGGGGGCTGGTTCCCCTGGCCCATTAAGGCTAGGGCGCCCCCTACAGCCCATGCTACTGTATTGGACGTGGTGGAACAATTTCCGGACCTCCGGAATCCTCCGGAACCTTCTGGAAGCTTCCCGGTACAATACCGAAAAAACCCAAACTTTTTCCGGAACCCGAACAACAACTTTCCATATATAAATCTTTACCTCCGGACCATTCCGGAACTCCTCGTGACGTCCGGGATCTCATCCGGGACTCCGAACAACATTCGGTAACCACATACAAACTTCCTTTATAACCCTAGCGTCATCGAACCTTAAGTGTGTAGACCCTACGGGTTCGGGAACCATGCAGACATGACCGAGACGTTCTCTGGTCAATAACCAACAGCGGGATCTGGATACCCATGTTGGCTCCCACATGTTCCACGATGATCTCATCGGATGAACCACGATGTCAAGGACTTAATCAATCCCGTATGCAATTCCCTTTGTCTAACGGTATTGTACTTGCCCGAGATTTGATCGTCGGTATACCGATACCTTGTTCAATCTCGTTACCGGCAAGTCTCTTTACTTGTTCCGTAACACATCATCCCGTGATCAACCCCTTGGTCACATTGTGCACATTATGATGATGTCCTACCGAGTGGGCCCAGAGATACCTCTCCGTTTACACGGAGTGACAAATCCCAGTCTCGATTCGTGCCAACCCAACAGACACTTTCGGAGATACCTGTAATGCACCTTTATAGCCACCCAGTTACGTTGTGACGTTTGATACACCCAAAGCATTCCTACGGTATCCGGGAGTTGCACAATCTCATGGTCTAAGGAAAAGATACTTGACATTAGAAAAGCTTTAGCATACGAACTACACGATCTTTGTGCTAGGCTTAGGATTGGGTCTTGTCCATCACATCATTCTCCTAATGATGTGATCCGGTTATCAACGACATCCAATGTCCATAGCCAGGAAACCATGACTATCTGTTGATCACAACGAGTTAGTCAACTAGAGGCTCACTAGGGACATATTGTGGTCTATGTATTCACACGTGTATTATGATTTCCGGATAATACAGTTATAGCATGAATAAAAGACTATTATCATGAACAAAGAAATATAATAATAACACTTTTATTATTGCCTCTAGGGCATATTTCCAACAGTCTCCCACTTGCACTAGAGTCAATAATCTAGTTCACATCACCATGTGATTAACACTGACAGGTCACATCACCATGTGACCAACATCCAAAGAGTTTTGGGTTTGATCATGTTGCTTGTGAGAGAGGTTTTAGTCAACGGGTCTCAACCTTTCAGATCCGTGTGTGCTTTACAAATCTCTATGTCATCTCCTAGATGTAGCTACCACGTTCTATTTGGAGCCATTCCAAATAACTGTTTCACTTGGAGCTATTCTAAATTGTTGCCCCATTGTACGTATCCGGTATCTCTACTTAGAGCTATCCGGATAGGTGTTAATCTTGCATCGACGTAACCTTTACGACGAACTCTTTTACCACCTCCATAATCGAGAAAATTCCTTAGTCCACTAGTTACTAAGGATAACTTTGACCGCTGTCTGTGATCCATTCTTGGATCACTCTTGTACCCCTTGACTAACTCATGGAAAGGCACACTTCAGGTGCGGTACACAACATAGCATACTGTAGAGCCTATGTCTTAAGCATAGGAGACGACCTTCGTCCTTCCTCTCTATTCTGCCATGGTCGAGCTTTAAGTCTTAACTTCGTACCTTACAACTCAGGCAAGAACTTCTTCTTTGACTGATCCATCTTGAACACCTTCAAGATCATGTCAAGGTATGTGCTCATTTGAAAGTACCATTAAGCGTTTTGATCCATCCTTATAGATCTTGATGCTCAACGTCCAAGTAGCTTAATCCAGGTTTTCCATTGAAAAACACTTTTCAAATAACCCTATATGCTTTCTAGAAATCCTACGTCATTTCCGATCAACAACATGTTAACAACACATACTCATCGGAAAATCTATAGTGCTCCCACTCACTTCTTTGGAAATACAAGTTTCTCATAAACTTTGTATACACCAAAATATTTGATCATCTCATCAAAGCATACATTCCAACTCCGAGATGCTTACTCCAGTCCATGGAAGGATTGCTGGAGCTAGCATACCTTTTAGCATCCTTAGGATCGACAAAACCTTTCTGATTGTATTACATACAACCTTTCCTTACGAAACTGGTAAGGAAACTCGTTTTGACATCCATCTGCCAGATTTCATAAATGCAGCTAATGCTAACATGATTCCGACGGACTTAAGCATCGCTACGGATGTGAAAATCTCATCGTAGTCAACTCCTTGAACTTGTGAAAAACTCTTCGCCACAAGTCGAGCTTCATAGACGGTGACATCACCATCCACGTCCGTCTTCTTCTTAAAGATCCATTTATCTCAATGGCTTGCCGATCATCAGGCAAGTCCACCAAAGTCCATGCTTTGTTCTGATACATGGATCCTATCTCGGATTTCATGGTTTCTTAACCATTTGTTGGAATTTGGGCCCACCATCGCTTCTCCATAGCTCGTAGGTTCATTTTTGTCTAGCAACATGACCTTCAAGACAGGATTACTGTACCACTCTGAAGTAGTACGTATCCTTGTCACCCTACGAGGTACGGCAGTGACTTGATCCGAAACTTCATGATCATTATCATAAGCTTCTACTTCAATTGGTGTAGGTGCCACATGAACAACTTCCTGTGCCCTGATACACACTGGTTGAAGTGATGGTTCAATAACCATATCAAGTCTCCACCATCCTCCCACTCAACTCTTTCGAGAGAAACCTTTCCTCGAGAAAGGACCCGATTCAAGAAACAATCCATATTGCTTTCGGATCTGAATTAGGAGGTATACCCAACTGTTTTGGGTGTCCTATGAAGATGCATTTTATCCGCTTTGGGTTCGAGCTTATCAACCTGAAACTTTTTCACATAAGCGTCGCAGCCCCAAACCTTTAAGAAATGACAGCATAGGTTTCTCTAAACCGGTGTCATCTCAACGGAATTACGTGGTACCCTATTAAAGTGAGTGCGGATGTCTCTAATGCCTAACCCATGAACGATAGTGGTAATTCGATAAGAGACATCATGGTACCCACCATATCCAATAGGGTGCAACTATGATGTTCGGACACACCATCACACTATGGTGTTCCAGGCGGTATTAATTGTAAAACAATTTCCACAATGTCTTAATTGCGTGCCAAAACTCGTAACCCAGATATTCATCTCTATGATCATATCATAGACATTTTATCCTCTTGTCACAATGATCTTCTACTTCACTCTGAAATTACTTGAACCATTCAATAATTCAGACTTGTGTTTCATCAAGAAAATATTCTCAACATCTACTCGAATCATCTGTGAAGTAAGAACATAACGATATTCACTGCATGCCTCAGCACTCATTGGACTGCACACATCAAAATGTGTTACTTCCAACGAGTTGCTATCTTGTTCCGTCTTACTAAAACGAGGCTTTCAGTCATCTTGCCCATGTGGTATGATTTGCATGTCTCAAGTGATTCAAAATCAAGTGAGTTCAAACGGTCCATTTGCATGGAGTTTCTTCATGCGTATACACCAATAGACATGGTTCGCATGTCTCAAACTTTTCAAAAACGAGTGAGTCCAAAGATCCATCAACATGGAGCTTCTTCATGCGTTTTATACCATTATGACTTACATGGCAGTGCCACAAGTAAGTGGTACTATCATTACTATCTTATATCTTTTGGCATGAAAATGTGTATCACTACGATCGAGATTCAATAAACCATTCCTTTAGGTGCAAGACCATTGAAGGTATTATTCAAATAAATAGAGTAACTATTATTCTCCTTAAATGAATAACCGTATTGCAATAGACATAATCCAATCATGTCTATGCTCAACGCAAACACCAAATAACAATTATTTAGGTTTAACACCAATCTCGTTGGTAGAGGGAGCGTGCGATGCTTGATCACATCTAGCTTGGAAAAACTTCCAACACATATCGTCAGCTCACCTTTAGCTAGTCTCCGTTCACTCCGTAGCTTTTATTTCGAGTTACTAACACTTAGCAACCGAACCGGTATCTAATACCCTGGTGCTACTAGGAGTACTAGTAAAGTACACATTAACATAATGTATATCCAATATACTTCTATCGACCTTGCCAGCCTTCTCATCTACCAAGTATCTAGGGTAATGCTGCTCCAGTGGCTGTTCCCTTATTACAGAAGCACTTAGTCTCAGGTTTGGGTTCAACCTTGGGTTTCTTCACTAGAGCAGCAGCTGATTTGCCGTTTTCATGAAGTATCCCTTCTTGCCCTTGCCCTTCTTGAAACTAGTGGTTTCACCAACCATCAACAATTGATGCTCCTTCTTGATTTCTACTTTCGCGATGTCAAACAACGCGAATACCTCAAGGATCATCATCTCTATCCTTGATATGTTATAGTTTATCACGAAGCTCTAGCAGCTTGGTGGCAATGACTTTGGGGAAACATCACTATCTCATCGGGAAGATTAACTCCCACTCGATTCAAGTGATTGTCGCACTCAGACAATCTGAGCACAAGCTCAACGATTGAGTTTTTTTCACTTAGTTTGCAGGCTAAGAAAATCGTCGGAGGTCTTATACCTCTTGACGTGGGCACGAGCCTGAAATCCCAATTTCAGCCCTCGAAACATCTCATATGTTCCGCGATGTTTCGAAAAACGTCTTTGGTGCCTCTACTTAAACCATTTAACTGAACTATCACGTAGTTATCAAAACGTGTATGTCCGATGTTCGCAACATCCACAAACGACGTTTGGGGTTCAGCACACTAAGCGGTGCATTAAGGACATAAGCTTTCTACTGATCGCATAATCGCTACTATCAACTTTCAACTATAATTTTCTCTAGGAACATATCTAAACAGTAGAACTATAGCGCGAGCTACGACATAATTTGCAAAAGGTCTTTTGACTATGTTCAGGATAATTAAGTTCATCTTATGAACTCCCACTCAGATAGACATCCCTCTGGTCATCTAAGTGATTACATGATCCGAGTCAACTAGGCCGTGTCCGATCATCACGTGAGACGGACTAGTCATCATCAGTGAACATCTTCATGTTGATCGTATCTACTATACGACTCATGCTCGACCTTTCGGTCTCCGTGTTCCGAGGCCATGTCTGTACATGCTAGGCTCGTCAAGTTAACCCTAAGTGTTTTCGCATGTGTAAATCTGTCTTACACCTGTTGTATGTGAACGTAAGAATCCATCACACCCGATCATCACGTGGTGCTTAGAAGCGACGAACTGTAGCAACGGTGCACAGTTAGGGGAGAACACTTCTTGAAATTTTGTAAGGGATCATCTTATTTAATACCGTCGTCCTAAGTAAACAAGATGCATAATCATAATAAACATCACATGCAATTATATAGTTGTGACATGATATGGCCAATATCATATAGCTCCATTGATCTCCATCTTCGGGGCTCCATGATCATCTTGTCACCAGCTTGACACCATGATCTCCATCATCATGATCTCCATCATCGTGTCTTCATGAAGTTGTCACGCCAACGACTACTTCTACTTCTATGGCTAACGCGTTTAGCAATAAAGTAAAGTAAGTTACATGGCGTTGTTCAATGACACGCAGGTCATACAATAAATTAAGACAACTCCTATGGCTCCTTCCGGTTGTCATACTCATCGACATGCAAGTCGTGATTCCTATTACAAGAACATGATCAATCTCATACATCACATATCATTCATCACATTCTTCTTGGCCATATCACATCACATAGCATACCCTGCAAAAACAAGTTAGACGTCCTCTAATTGTTGTTTGCATGTTTTACGTGGCTGCTATGGGTTTCTAGCAAGAACGTTTCTTACCTACGCAAAACCACAACGTGATATGCCAATTGCTATTTACCCTTCATAAGGACCATTTTCATCGAATCCGTTCCGACTAAAGTGGGAGAGACTGGCACCCGCTAGCCACCTTATGCACCAAGTGCATGTCAATCGGTGGAACCTGTCTCACGAAAGAGTACGTGTAAGGTCGGTCCGGGCCGCTTCATCCCACAATACCGTCGAAACAAGATTGGACTAGTAACGGTAAGCATCTTGAACAAAATCAACGCCCACAACTACTTTGTGTTCTACTCGTGCAAAGAATCTACGCAATAGACCTAGCTCATGATGCCACTGTTGGGGAACGTAGCAGAAATTCAAAAATTTCCTACGTGTCACCAAGATCTATCTATGGAGAAACCAGCAACGAGGGGAAGGAGAGTGCATCTACATACCCTTGTAGATCGCTAAGCGGAAGCGTTCAAGAGAACGGGGTTGAAGGAGTCATACTCGTCGTGATCCAAATCACCGGAGATCCTAGTGCCGAACGGACGGCACCTCCGCGTTCAACACACGTACAGCCCGGTGACGTCTCCCACGCCTTGATCCAGCAAGGAGAGAGGGAGTGGTTGAGGAAGACTCCATCCAACAGCAGCACAACGGCGTGGTGGTGATGGAGGAGCGTGGTAGTCCAGCAGGGCTTCGCCAAGCACCGCGGAAGAGGAGGAGTACGAGAGGTAGGGCTGCACCAAGAGGGAGAAGTTCTCATCGTGTCTTTAGCAGCCCCAAACCTCAAGTATATATAGGGGGTAAGGGGGCTGCGCCCCCTTTAGGGTTTCCCACCCCAAGGGGTGCGGCCAAGGGGGGAGGAGTGCCTCGCAAGTCAAGTGGAGGCCTCCCCCTTTAGGGTTTCCCCTTCCCATGCGCATGGGCCTTGGGGGGGCTGGTTCCCCTGGCCCATTAAGGCTAGGGCGCCCCCTACAGCCCATTCTACTGTATTGGACGTGGTGGAACAATTTCCGGACCTCCGGACCCCTCCGGAATCCTCCGGAACCTTCTGGAAGCTTCCCGGTACAATACCGAAAAAACCCGAACTTTTTCCGGAACCCGAACAACAACTTTCCATATATAAATCTTTACCTCCGGACCATTCCGGAACTCCTCGTGACGTCCGGGATCTCATCCAGGACTCCGAACAACATTCGGTAACCACATACAAACTTCCTTTATAACCCTAGCGTCATCGAACCTTAAGTGTGTAGACCCTACGGGTTCGGGAACCATGCAGACATGACCGAGACGTTCTCTGGTCAATAACCAACAGCGGGATCTGGATACCCATGTTGGCTCCCACATGTTCCACGATGATCTCATCGGATGAACCACGATGTCAAGGACTTAATCAATCCCGTATGCAATTCCCTTTGTCTAACGGTATTGTACTTGCCCGAGATTCGATCGTCGGTATACCGATACCTTGTTCAATCTCGTTACCGGCAAGTCTCTTTACTCGTTCCATAACACATCATCCCGTGATCAACCCCTTGGTCACATTGTGCACATTATGATGATGTCCTACCGAGTGGGCCCAGAGATACCTCTCCGTTTACACGGAGTGACAAATCCCAGTCTCGATTCGTGCCAACCCAACAGACACTTTCGGAGATACCTGTAATGCACCTTTATAGCCACCCAATTACATTGTGACGTTTGATACACCCAAAGAATTCCTACGGTATCCGGGAGTTGCACAATCTCATGGTCTAAGGAAAAGATACTTGACATTAGAAAAGCTTTAGCATACGAACTACACGATCTTTGTGCTAGGCTTAGGATTGGATCTTGTCCATCACATCATTCTCCTAATGATGTGATCCCGTTATCAACGACATCCAATGTCCATAGCCAGGAAACCATGACTATCTATTGATCACAACGAGCTAGTCAACTAGAGGCTCACTAGGGACATATTGTGGTCTATGTATTCACACGTGTATTACGATTTCCAGATAATACAGTTATAGCATGAATAAAAGACTATTATCATGAACAAAGAAATATAATAATAACACTTTTATTATTGCCTTTAGGGCATATTTCCAACAAAAGGTGTCTGGCCAGTGGCTCGATTTGGCGTCGTCCTGATCGACCAAAGAACCACCGGCAGCTCCTCGATCCAGTTTCTTCCGCACCTGTGCAGCCTGTCGAAAGCCCTGGTCTTGAGCCCACGCAGCACTTCAGCATTTGCCCTCTCCGCTTGACCGTTGCTTCTCGGGTGAGCAACAGAAGCGAAGCAGACCTTGGTGCCAAGATCTTGGGCGTACTGCACGAAGGTGCGGCTCGTGAATTGCGTACCATTGTCGGTGATTATCCTGTTAGGGATCCCGAAGCGGCAGACAATCGACCTGAAGAACTTGACTGCTGACTGTGCTGTCACCTTCCTCACTGCTTCCACTTCCGGCCACTTTGTGAACTTGTCGATTGCAATGTACAAGTACTCAAAGCCCCCGACTGCTCGGGGAAAGGGGCCGAGGATGTTGAGCCCCCAGACCGAAAATGGCCAGGATAAAGGGATCGTCTGGAGAGCTTGAGCTGGTTGGTGTATCTGCCTGGAATGGAACTGGCACGCTTCACACTTGGTTACTTGTGCAGTTGCATCCTGGAGGGCTGTCGGCCAAAAGAAACCTTGCTAGAATGCTTTGCCGGCAAGTGCTCTTGCACCAATGTGGTGACCACATATGCCTCCATGTATCTCTGCCAACAGCTTTTGTCCGTCTTCCCGGTGAATACACTTCAATTTCACACCGTTGAGTCTTCTTCTGTACAGTGTGTTGTCGACAAACTGGTACATACTTGACTCCCGGGCTACTCTTTCCGCTTCTTCTTGCTCTTCGGGAGGTTCTTCTGTCTGAAGGAAACAGACAATCTGCTGTGCCCATGCTGGAGCTTGTGGCTCGACAACAAGGACTAAAGGCAAATCTGCTGCTGCGGGAACATCTGCTTCTACGGCGAGAACCTGCGGCTCTGCCGGAGCTTGATGTTCCCCGGCAAGCTTGCCGGAGCAAAACTTGTCGGGAGCTTCTGCTTCAACGGAACAAACTCTAGGGCTTGCCGGAGCAGACTGCTCCTCAGCGCTCTTGGCGTTGATCTTGGGGACCTTCTTGGCGGCGGCTTCGGGAAGCTCTGCAGGAAAATAGTCACCAGAAATCAACTTCCTCTTCTTTCTCTGTCCAGTTGATGGCGTTACAGACGGTTGAGTCAGCTTGAGCACAAAGATCCCTGGTTCCACAGGTAACTTAAGTGCGGCGCACTTTGATAGGCCGTCGGCAATGGCGTTCTGAGCTCTTGGAACATGCTCCATCTGTAGGCCGTCAAAATGCTCTTCTAGCTTTCTCACTTCGTTGACGTAGGCTTCCATCAACGGACTCTGATAGCTCTTGTTCACTTGGTGGACGACAAGCTGCGAGTCACCCCTAACAATGAGCTTCTTGATCCCAAGGTCTGCCGCGATCCTGAGACCGGCAAGCAAGCCTTCATACTCTGCAGTATTGTTTGTTGCTTGCTCCTTAGGAAAGTGCATCTGGACTACGTACTTGAGGTGCTCTCCGGTGGGTGCGACAAGCAGCACGCCAGCACCGGCGCCTTGCAGCGAAAAGGCACCATCAAAGTACATCAGCCACTCTTTGCTTGCTTCCTCGACGGGGATGCTCGTTTCTGGAATTTCTTCATCTGGTGTTGGCGTCCATTCTGCTATGAATTCTGCCAATGCTCTGCTTTGGATAGTTGAAGTACTCTCAAACTTGAGGCCAAAGCTTGACAGTTCCAGTGCCCACTCAACAATCCTGCCTGTCGCTTCTGGATTCTGTAGTATCCTCTTCAGCGGAAAACGAGTGACAACTGTGATCTCATGTGCTTGGAAGTAATGGCGCAGCTTTCTCGAGGCCATGAGAAGGCCGAAAAGCAATTTCTGCACGCCAGAGTACCTTGACCTAGCCCCCTGCAGAAGGGAACTGACAAAGTAAACTGGGCGCTGTACCATTCTCTTCTGTATCCCCTCGCACGTCTGCGCAGATCCATCCTTGTCGGGACCAGAGCATGTCGGGGAAGCCCCCTGCTTGTCACTGGATGCGCCTGCCGTGGTTGCTGGCTCGTCATCTGCCTCCCTCTCTGCTACTAACGCAGCACTAACCACTTGATTGGTTGCCGCTATATACAGCAGCAACTTCTCTTGTGGCTTAGGTGCGACAAGTGTTGGAGCGGAAGACAGGTATCTCTTCAAGTCTTGCAGCACAGCCTCCGCTCCCGGAGTCCATTTCATTGGACCTGCCTTTTTCAATATTTTGAAAAACGGTAGGGTGCGCTCAGCAGACCTAGAGATAAACCTGCTGAGAGCAGCCACGCAACCAGCAAGTCTTTGTACATCCTTGACGCGCTTTGGTGCTTCAATCTGCTCAATGGCCTTGATCTTGTCGGGATTGGCTTCGATTCCCCGCTGAGACACGAAGAACCCGAGAAGCTTGCCAGAGGGGACTCCAAACACACACTTCTCGGGGTTGATCTTGAGGCTGATCTTGCGCAGATTTGCAAAGGTCTCATCTAAATCTTGAATTAGAGTTGCCTTGTCCTTGCTCTTGACCACTATGTCATCCATGTAGGCTTCCACATTTCTGTGTATTTGTGGCTCAAGAGCGACATGGACTACTCTTGCAAATGTTGAACCAGCATTTTTTAAACCAAAAGGCATCCGTATAAAACAGTACGTGCCACATGGAGTGATGAATGCGGTCTTCTCCTCATCCTCTTCTGCCATGAAGATCTAATGGTATCCTGAGTATGCGTCAAGAAATGAAAGCAAGTCACATCCGGCCGTGGAGTCAACAATCTGGTCAATGCGCGGCAAAGGAAATGGGTCTTTGGGACAAGCTTTGTTAACATCGGTAAAGTCGATACAAAGTCTCCATTTCCCGTTCGCCTTGCGCACGACTACAGGATTGGCCAACCACGTAGGATGGAGCACTCCTCTGACAAGGCCTGCTGCTTCCAACTTCTTGATCTCTTCTGCGATGAATTCTTGGCGCTCCACTGCTTGCTTCCTGACCTTCTTCTTGACGGGCCGCGCATGAGGACAAACGGCAAGATGGTGCTCAATTACTTTCCTGGGAACACCGGGGATGTCAGACGGTTGCCACGCAAACACGTCGACATTCGCCCACAGGAAAGCAATGAGCGCGCTTTCCTATTTAGGGTCGAGAGTGGCACTGATGGTGAAGGTACCACCAGTGCCGTCCTCCTTGGTGGACACCTTCTTGGTCCCTGGCGGAGCTGCCATTGTCTTCTTACACTTGCCGGTGGAGCTCGATGGTGCGTCCTCGACGGCAGCGCAGCACTCCGAAGAAGTGCGCTTGCCGGAGTGGGCATCAGAACTCTTGCCGGTCTTGGTCTTCTTCTTCCCCCCGGGAGCTTCAACGGCAGGTGATTTGCGATCTGTTGCGGCTGCCGCTTCTCGGTAGATCTTGTCGGCGCAGATAAGAGCATCCTTCTTGTCGCCAGGGACAGAGATGACGCTTATCGGGCCTGGCATCTTCAGCATGTTGTATGCGTAGTGAGAGGCTGCCATGAACTTGGCGAGTGCTGGACGGCCGAGTATCCCATTGTAAGGCAATGGAAAATCGGCAACGTCAAAAGTGACCCTCTCAGTCCTGAAGTTCACCTTGCTGCCAAATGTTACTGGCAACGTGACCTTCCCCTTCGGCTTGCTCCTTCCCGGGTTGATTCCTTGGAATGTGCCGGTCTCTTCAAGCTTGCTGTCAGGGATCTGGAGTTTCTGGAGTACAGCGGAGGAGATCAGGTTCAAGCCGGCCCCGCTGTCAACTAGCATCTTAGTGACCTTGAGGTTGCGGATAGTTGGTGAAACCAACATCGGCAAGCACCCGACCGCAGTTGTGCGATCAGGGTGGTCCTCAATATTAAAGATGATAGGCGTGCTGGACCATTTCAGAAGCTTGCGTGACTCGACAGGTGGTTCCGCCGCATTGACTTCCCGCACCCACTGCTTGAGTTGGCGGTGCGAAGTATGCAGAGAAGCACCGCCATCAACACACAAGACCTCTGTGGCTTTCTGGAACTCCTGCTCACTGGTCTCGACATCATCCATGTCTTCGTCGTCGTCGTCACCTTCATCCTTGTCGCGGCCGCGGGGAGGTCTGTCTCCTTGCCGCTGCTTGGCCTTGCCGCGGCGTCCTCCCCGGCCGGCGCGCTTCTTGCCGGATTCTCCAGCGCCTCCTTGGGCCCTCTCCTTGTTGTGTCGCTTGTATTCAGCCTTTTGCTGCTGGACAAGCTGCTCGACCTTCTTGCAGCTCTGGAGGTCATGGCCCTTGGTGTGGTGGATCTTGCAGTACTGCTTGTCGGTGACGTCCTGCTTGTCGGCGACCGCCATAGTCTGGCAATTGGTGCATGCGGCAATCTCCTTGTTGGAGCTACCAGCTTTGGCTTTCTTGGCGCCACCTTCGTTGCCGGACTGCTCAATGACTAGCACATCTTTGCCTTTCTTCTTTTTGTTGTTCCGCCGCCGGTTTTTCTTTGCCGGGGCAGCATCCTCACTGTCAGATCCTCCTGCTCCTGTATTCTCTCCGGGGAGTTTCCTCCCTTCCTCAGCACGTGCACACTTGTCGGCCAGGGCATACAGCTCACTGACGTCCCGGATCTTGCACATCGCCATCTCCTCCCGCATCCTGCGGTTACGCACGTTCTGATGGAACACGCTGATGACCGCGGCAGGGTGGACATCTGGGATGTTGTGCTGTACACGGATGAATCTCTGAATGTACTTGCGCAGGGGCTCTCCTTCCTTCTGGGCGAGCAGATGAAGGTCACTCTCTTGGCCATGGGGTTTGTGGCCGCCTGTAAAGGCGCCGACAAACTGATGGCATAGGTCTGCCCAGGAGGATATGGAGTCGTCCGGCAAGTGCATGAGCCAGGACCTGACGTTGGGCTTGAGCACCAGCAGGAAGTAGTTGGCAAGGATCTTGTCGTCCCGCCCCCCGGCAGCCTGCACCGTGATGGTGTAGATGCTGAGGAACTCCGACGGATGCGACTTGCCGTCGTACTTCTCTGGTATGTCTGGCTTGAAATTCTTCATGCTGGGCCACTGGACTTGCCGCAGCTCACGAGTAAACGCAGGGCAACCTACCGCGTACGGCAAGTTGCCTGGTTCCCCTGGCGCATGCATGTCGACAGAGGGCCCAGCGCGCTGGTCCGATTGACGTCGCGCTTCTCTTCGGCGCTCGATGCGAGTACGAGCGTCTTCTTGCTGTCGTTCGTGAAGAACTTGGCGCTGATCGCGACGAGCTCGTGGATCTGATGACGCGGTAGAGTCACTGTCGAGGTGGATCCGGCGAGTCGGCGATCTTGGCCTTCGGCGCGGAGAGTGCACAGTGGTTGCACCCCCACCGGTCTTGTCGCCACCGGCTCGTGTCGGGCTGACTTGCCGCGGCTGCAACATGCTCGGCTGCCGTTGAGTGTCGCCGTTGGCGAAGCCGATGAGACTCTGAATGGTGGCCCTCCAGTCGTCGATCTTGTCTGCCGTTGGAGGGTAGTCCAGGAGCAGTTGAGCTCGCGCCAAAGCTTCTGCTGTAGTGGCGGGTGGCGGTGGCGAACAGTGCGAAGAGCGGGATATGCTCGGACTTCTAACTATGTTAGAAGGAGCAGTATCCCGTCCAGTCGACCGTGCCTCGCTCGTGCCAGCATGTTGGCGTGCATGCTGGTCTTGAGCACTCCGAGATCCACCAGCTCGATCTTGGTCCAGCAAACGCATGGTACCGTGAGTACCATGACGCTGCCGGTCCCGCGCCTCCTAAGATGGGCGCGGTGCATGTACGGACGCTGAGGTCTTGGAGTGCGCCCGGTCGTTGTGGGAGCCGGCTATGCCGCCGATGGGCAGCGCAGCCTTGTCCTTGGACCTGGCAGCACCGTGAGCTCCCTCGTCGACGCCCGTTCTTTCGCCAGCGTCTGCCCCATCAGCCGTTTGTTCCGGCGGTGGTGGGTTCGGCGCGGACGGAGCAGCCGCCTCCGAAGCCTTCTTCTTCGGCGGCATGTTGATGAAGATGATGAAGATCTAGCTCGTGTGAACGCCAGATCTGGTTCACCTAACCTTGACGCCCCTACCTGGCGCGCCAAAGATGTCGGGGGACTAATCCACGAGCACCTATGGGACCGGCGGACCGAGTCCCTTTCGGTTTGGCGGGGGCGAGGGTCGCACGAAGAGCGGATCGAGGTGAAGCACACGAGCAGTTTACCCAGGTTCGGGCCGCACGGATGCGTAAAACCCTACTCCTGCTTTGTGGTTTGTATTGAGTTCTTGCTCGGGAGCGCGGAGTGCTACAGTACACCCCAGCAGCTAACGAGACCGAGCCTGAGTGTCCTCTTCCTACGTTGCGCATGGGCCTCCTTTTATATGCTCAAGGGGTCACCGACAGGTGGCAACGTAGACAAGGGTAAAAATCGAAAGGTGTTGCGGTTGGTACAGCTACCTGCTACAGTGTATCATACCTAACCCTGACGGCAGGGGACAAGGGCATTAAATGCCCATCTGCGTCGCCTAAATAGTGCAAAAGGGACCGTCAGGGACGCCACCGCTCGCCACGATGGCAATCTTGTCAGTGCCGCTTGCCATCGCACACCGCTGGTTGCACAGCCTCCCGCCACGTACGCCTGGAAGGGTCCCAGAGCGACACGCTGGTGGATGTGCTGGAGCGCGAGCACGGAGTGGTGGCTTGCCGCGGCAAGCGCCTTGCCGCGGTCGTTGTCTTGTCGCATCCGGGAGCTTGTCGCTCACCGGGCCTTGCCGAGTAGCGTGGCGCATCGCGGCAAGTTCCTTGAGATGCCTTGGTTGGCCTTCCCGGCAAGCTCCTCTTGCCGGGGTCTTGTCTCCTTGGCTTGGATACTTTGTTCTTGAATGGCTCCAAAGGAACCACGGAGGATCTTGGCGGTCACCCGGCAAGCCTTGCCGCGGGATGCTGCGACTGCCCGTGCACAAGTTCGGGATACTAGGGTACCCCTACTCTAGTACACCGACAATGATTGTGTTAAACTAAAAAGAAATACTCAAATCATACAAGACACTCCAAGCAAAATACATATCATGTGGCGAATAAAAATATAGCTCCAAGTAAAGTTACCGATGGACGAAGATGAAAGAGGGGATGCCTTCCGGGGCATCCCCAAGCTTAGGTTTTTGGTTGTCCTTGGATTTTACCTTGGGGTGCCTTGGGCATCCCCAATCTTAGGCTCTTGCCACTCCTTGTTCCATAATCCATCAAATCTTTACCCAAAACTTGAAAACTTCACAACACAAAACTTAAAAGAAAATCTTCGTGAGCTCCGTTAGTAAAAGAACACAAACCACCACTTCAAGGTACTGTAATGAACTCATTCTTTATTTATATTGGTGTTATACCTACTGTATTCCAACTTTTCTATGGTTCATAAACTCTATTGCTAGCCATAGATTCATCAAAATAAGCAAACAACACACGAAAAACAGAACAGTCTGTAGTAATCTGTAGGTTTCGAATACTTCTGGAACCCCACAAATTCTAAAATAAATTGCTGGATGTGAGGAATTTATCTATTAATCATCTACAAAAATAATTAACTACATAGCACTCTCCAATAAAAAATGGCAGCAATTCTCGTCAGCGCTAACGTTTCTGTTTTTTACAGTAAGATCAAAAAGACTTTCCCCAAGTCTTCTCAACGGTTCTACTTGGCACAAACACTAATTAAACACAAAAAACACAACCAAAACAGAGGATAGATAAATTATTTATTACTAAACAGGAACAAAAAGCAAGGAATAAAAAATAAAATTGGGTTGCCTCCCAACAAGCGATATCGTTTAACGCCCCTAGCTAGGCATAAAAGCGAGGATAGATCTAGGTATAGCCATCTTTGGTAGGCAATCCATAAGTGGCTCTCATAATAGATTCATATGGTAATTTAATTTTCTTTCTAGGGAAGGGTTTCATCCCTTTCCTTAACGAAAGTTGGAATCTAATATTCCCTTCCTTCATATCAGTAATTGCACCAATCGTTCTAAGGAAAGGTCTACCAAGAATAATATGACATGAAGGGTTGCAATCTATATCAAGAACAATGAAATCTACGGGCACATAATTCCTATTTGCAATAATAAGAACATCATTAATTCTTCCCATAGGTTTCTTAATGGTGGAATCCGCAAGGTGCAAGTTTAAAGAACAATCATCAAATTCACGGAAGCCTAGCAAATCACACAAACTTTTTGGGATCGTGGAAACACTAGCACCCAAATCACACAAAACATATCATTCATGATCTTTAATTTTAATTTTAATTGTAGGTTCCCACTCATCATAAAGTTTTCTAGGGATAGAAACTTCCAACTCAAGTTTTTCTTCGTAAGATTGAATTAAAGCATCAACGATATGTTTAGTAAAAGCTTTATTTTGACTGTAAGCATGCAGAGAATTTAGCACGGATTGCAACAAGGAAATACAATCTATTAAAGAGCAATTATTATAATTAAATTCCTTGAAATCCAAGATAGTGGGTTCATTGCTATTTAAAGTTTTGACCTCTCCAATCGCACTTTTATCAATTTTTGCATCAAGATCTAAAAAGTCCGAATCATTGGGACGCCTTCTAACTGAAGTTGACTCATCTCCAGTCCCATCATTATCAAGATTCATATTGCAAAACAAAGATTTAATAGGGGACACATCAATAACTTTTATATCTTCATCTTTATTATCATGGAAACTAGAAGAACACGCTTTCACAAAGCACTATTTTTTAGCACGCATCCTAGCGGTTCTTTCTTTGCACTCATCAATGGAAATTCTCATAGCTTTGAGAGACTCATTGATATCATGCTTAGGTGGAATAGATCTAAGTTTCAGAGAATCAACATCAAGAGAAATTTTGTCCATGTTCCTAGCCAACTCATCAATCTTAGACAATTTTTCTTCAATCAAAGCATTGAAACTCTTTTGCGAACTAATAAATTCTTTAATATTAGATTCAAAATCAGAGGGCATCTTATTAAAATTTCCATAAGAATTGTTGTAGAAATTACCATAATTATTAGAGGAATTACTAGGAAACGGCCTAGGATTAAAATTACCTCTATACGCGTTGTTACCAAAATTGTTCCTACCAACAAAATTCACATCCATAGATTCATTATTTTTCTCAATCAAAGTAGACAAAGGCATATCATTAGGATCAGTAGGAGTACTCTTATTAGCAAACAATTTCATAAGTTCATCCATCTTTCCACTCAAAACATTGATTTCTTCTATAGCATGCACCTTTTTATTAGTAGATCTTTCAGTGTGCCATTGAGAATAATTAACTATAATA
The DNA here is from genome assembly GCF_002162155.2 of Triticum dicoccoides. Classification (NCBI taxonomy): domain Eukaryota; kingdom Viridiplantae; phylum Streptophyta; class Magnoliopsida; order Poales; family Poaceae; genus Triticum; species Triticum dicoccoides. Next base: position 59,362,867 of record NC_041388.1, read on the forward strand.
TTATCTAGGAGTTTGGTAGCTTCTACTAAAGTGATTTCCATAAAAGTGCCTCCCGCGGACAAATCTAAAAGATTTCTAGAAGCAAAATTCAATCCGGCATAAATTTTTTGTATAATCATCCATAAATTCAAACCATGTGTAGGGCAATTATGTATCATTAATTTCATCCTCTCCCGAGATTGTGCAACATGCTCATGATCAAGTTGCTTAAAATTCATAATATCGTTTCTAAGAGAGGTGATCTTAGCGGGAGGAAAATAGTTAGAGATAAAAGAATCTTTGCACTTATTCCAAGAATCAATACTATTTTTAGGCAAAGACGAAAACCAAGCTTTAGCATGATCTCTAAGGGAAAACGGGAATAGCTTAAGTTTAACAATATCATTATCCACATCTTTCTTCTTTTGCATATCACATAAATCAACAAAGTTGTTTAGATGGGTAGCGGCATCTTCACTAGGAAGGCCAGAAAACGGATATTTCATGACAAGATTTAGCAAAGCAGTATTGATTTCACAAGATTCAACATCAGTAAGAGGAGCAATCAGAGTGCTAATAAAATCATTATTGTTGGTATTGGCAAAGTCAAACAATTTAGTATTAGATGGCATATCAACACACAAGCAAGAAACAACCAAATGAGGAAAACTAGAAAAGAGAAGGGGAACGGAAAAAGAGGGCAAATAAAACGGAAAGGGTGGAGTGGGGGAGAGGAAAACGAGAGGCAAATGGCAAATAATGTAATGCGAAGGATAAGAGTTGTGATGGGTACTTGGTATGTCTTGACTTGGCGTAGATCTCCCCGGCAACGGCGCCAAAAATCCTTCTTGCTACCTCTTGAGCATGCGTTGGTTTTCCTTGAAGAGGAAAGGGTGATGCAGCGAAGCAGCGTAAGTATTTCCCTCGGTTTTTGAGAACCAAGGTATCAATCCAGTAGGAGACCATGGGTGAGTCACCTCATACCTACACAAACAAATAAGAACCTCGCAACCAACGCGATAAAGGGGTTGTCAATCCCTTCACGACCACTTGCAAGAGTGAGATCTGATAGAGATAATAATAAGATAAATATTTTTGGTATTTTTATGATATAAATTGAAAGTAAAGATTGCAAAATAAAATAGATTGGAAACTTGTATGATGGAAAATAGACCCGGGGGCCATAGGTTTCACTAGTGGCTTCTCTCAAGATAGCATAAGTATTACGGTGGGTGAACAAATTACCGTCGAGCAATTGATAGAATTGTGCATAGTTAAGACAATATCTAGGTATGATCATGTATATAGGCATCATGTCCGTGACAAGTAGACCGGCTCCTGCCCGCATCTACTACTATTACTCCACACATCGACCGCTATCCAGCATGCATCTAGAGTATTAAGTTCATAAGAACGGAGTAACGCTTTAAGCAAGATGCCATGATGTAGAGGGATAAACTCATGCAGTATGGTATAAAACCCATATTTTTATCCTCGATGGCAACGATACAGTACGTGTTGTTTCCCTTTCTGTCACTGGGATCGAGCACCGCAAGATTGAACCCAAAGCTAAGCACTTCTCCCATTGCAAGAAAGATCAATCTAGTAGGCCAAACCAAACTGATAATTCGAAGAAACTTGCAAAGATAACAAATCATACATAAAAGAATCCAGAGAAGATTCAAATATTGTTCATAGATAGACTTGATCATAAACCCACAATTCATTGAATCTCGACAAACACACCGCAAAAAGAGTTACATCAAATAGATCTCCAAGAGAATCGAGGAAAACTTTGTATTGAGATCCAAAGAGAGAGAAGAAGCCATCTAGCTAATAACTATGGACCCGAAGGTCTGAGGTAAACTACTCACACATCATCGGAGGGGCCATGGAGTTGATGTAGAGGCCCTCCATGATCAATGCCCCCTCCGGCGGAGCGCCGGAAAAGGCCCCAAGATGGGATCTCTTGGGTACATAAGGTTGCGACGGTGGAAATAGGGTTTCGTGGTGCTCCTGGATGTTTTTGGGGTATGTGAACATATATAGGAGGAAGAAGTAGGTCGTTTGAGCCATGAGGGGGAGGGCGCGCCCCCTGCCTTGTGGCCTCCTCGGTTGTTTCTTGACGTCCACTCCAAGTCCTCTGGATCACGTTTGTTCCAAAAATCACGCCCCCGAAGGTTTCATTCCGTTTGGACTCCATTTGATATTCCTTTTCCGCGAAACACTGAAATAGGCAAAAAACAACAATTTGGGCTGGGCCTCCGGTTAATAGGTTAGTCCCAAAAATAATATAAAAGTGTAAAATAAAGCCCATTAACATCCAAAACAGATAATATAATAGCATGGAACAATAAAAAATTATAAATACGTTGGAGACGTATCAACTTGCAGTAGATCAATATACAAATTTCTCAGGTCGTCCTAATATTTCCGATTTTTGGGAGTTACAGAAGTATTTGAAATAGTCGGATTGCTATAGACTGTTCTGTTTTGACAGATTCTGTTTTTTTTGTGTTGTGTGCTTATTTTGATGGCTCTATGGTTTTCTTTGATGAGTTTTTGCCATAGAAAAGTTGGAATACAGTAGATATAATGGAAGTACAAAATATGAATTGGTTTGATACAACACTTATAGTAGTGATTTATTATTCTTATACTAACGGATCTCACGAAGGTTTTGTTGAGTTTTGTGTGATTGAAGTTTTGAAGTTTTGGGTTATCTTACGATGGATGAAGAAATAAGGAGTTGAAGAGCCTAAGCTTGGGGATGCCCTGGCATCCCAAGCTACTATCCAAAAATGAGCAACCAACTAAGCTTGGGGATGCCCCCGAGTGGCATCCCCTCTTTCTTCTAACGACCATCGGTATTTTACTCGAAGCTATATTTTTATTCGTCACATACTATGTGTTTTGCTTGGAGCATCTTGTATGATATGAGTCTTTTCTTGTTTTATTTTGTGTTTTAAGACTTGATCCCTTGCTGGACACACCTATTTGAGAGAGCCAAAATTATGTCATGACTTGTTAGAATTTCTCTCTATGCTTCACTTAAATTTTTTTATGAGCTATGGACTTGCTCTATGTGCTTCATTTATATCTTTTTGAGCACGGTGTGCTTAGTATTTTTGAAGAACTGCTCTCTTGCTTCACTTAGATTTATTTGAGAGTTAGTAAAATTTTCAAGAAATTCTCTCTTGCTTCACTTAAATTAATTTGAGAGAAAGAAAAATTAGGCTCATGATCTTCACTTATATTTGTTTGAGCTTGTCAAAAGCAACACATAAAAATTAGTCCCAAAGTGATAGATATCCAAGAAGGATATAATAAAAACTTTTATGAAGATCATTGGACAAAATAAACTTGATCTTTAGTAATAGTTTTGAGATATGATGATGTGATATGTGAGTCATCTTGATGGGTAATTATTTAGTAAGAATATTCGTGTTAAGGTTTGTGATTCCCTATGCAAGCACGAAAGTCAATAGTTATGCAATGACATTATATCCTACTTATGGTGCATTATTCGGTGTTAGTTATGCTTAATGCTCGCTTATGAGATTATTCGTTTCTTGGTTGGTCGCTTCTTAATCTTTTGCTAGCCTTCATTTTGCACTAAGTATGATCACTACTTGTGCATCCAAAAACCTTTAAACCAGTTTTGCCACATGACTCCACTATATCTACCTATATGCGGTATTCTTTTGCCGTTCTAAGCAAATTTGCATGTGCCATCTCTAATTTTCAAAAATAAACTTCTGTTTGTGTGTTTCTTTAGCTTGCGGAGCGGTGAGGGGTGGTTAATATTTTCCATGCTAGATGTGTTATTCTCAAGATGAGTGTTTATTCACTTGTCATTGCGCAAGAGTAAGGCAAAAGGTATTAGGGATGCCCAGTCCTGAAATGAAAAAATGAATTTACTTTATGTTGTCAAATAATAAATTCCTTGGAAAGTGTTGGTATGGAGGGCAACCATGGATACAGCTAGCCATGGAAGGTTAAAGTATGGTGGAAAAGGGAATAAACTTTATTTTCTGTTTGGGAACAGCCTATGATATATCTAAGCATGGAAATTATTGGGAACTCTAAGTCGTTTTCGTTGGTGGGATGGATACACCTCCCAAAATGTTTTTATCTCTAAGGTTTTCGCTTTGAGATTTGGCACCTCTACAAATCCCTACTTCCCTCTGGGAAGGGCCTTTCTTTTACTTTATGTAATTTTTATTTTGAATTTGAGTCTCCATCTTCTCTTATAAAAGCACCAACTAGGAGGCAATATGATCGTACTTGAGAATTGGGTGTAGCTAATACGTGAGTGTGTTTCATGAATGGATCAATGGTTGAGCATGATGGGCTAGGGATAGCTTATTTTAGCGTTGATATTTTGAAAGACATGGTTGCTTGTTGATATGCTTGAGTATTTAAATTATCATGTCAAAACTAGACTATTGCTTTGAACAATATAAAAGTCCAAATGTCCATGCTATAAAGAAAAGAATATGATATGACATGTTAGGCAGCATTCCACATCAAAAATTCTGTTTTTATCACTTCCCTACTCGAGGACTAGTAGGAGTTAAGCTTGGGGTTGTTGATACGTCTCCAATGTATCTATAATTTTTTATTGTTCCATGATGTTATATTATCAATCTTGGATGTTTTATAATAATTTTATAGCCATTTTATATCATTTTTTGGTACTAACCTATTGACATAGTGCCAAGTGCCAGTTCATGTTTTTTACATCGCAGAAAATAAATATCAAACAGAGTCCAAATGCCATGAAACTTTATGGGACAAATGGAACACAATGGGCCCTGGTTGCGCCTGGGGATGCCCCAAGGGGGCACAACCCACCAGGGCGCGCCCTGGTGGGTTGTGCCCACCTCGGTTACCCCCGGGACCGCCTCTTTGCTCTATAAATACCCAAATATTCCAAAAACCCTAGGGGAGTCGACGAAATATTCATCTAGTCTCCGCAGAGTCCAGAACCACCAGATCCAATCTAGACACCATCTTGGATGGGGTTCACCACCTCCATTGGTGCCTCTCCGATGATGCGTGAGTAGTTCTTTGTAGACCTTCGGGTCCGTAGTTAGTAGCTAGATGGACTCCTCTCTCTCTCTCTCTCTTGATTCTCAATACAATGGTCTTTTGGAGATCCATATGATGTAACTCTTTTGCGGTGTGTTTGTTGGCATCGATGAACTTTGAGTTTATGATCAGATCTATCTTTTTATATCCATGAAAGTATTTGAGTTTCTTTGATCTTTTTTATGCATGATTGCTTATAGCCTCGTATTTCTTCTCCGATATTTGGGTTTTGTTTGGCCAACTTGATCTATTTATCTTGCAATGGGAAGAGGTGCTTTCTAGTGGGTTCGATCTTACGGTGCTTGATCCCAGTGCAGAAGGGGAACCGACACGTATGTACCGTTGCTACTAAGGATAAAACGATGGGGTCTATATCTACATAGATAGATCTTGTCTACATCATGTCATCGTTCTTATTGCATTACTCCGTTTCTCCATGAACTTAATACACTAGATGCATGCTGGATAGCGATCGACGTGTGGAGTAATAGTAGTAGATGCAGGCAGGAGTCGGTCTACTAATCTTGGACGTGATGCCTATATAATGATCATTGCCTGGATATCGTCATGAGTATTTGAAGTTCTATCAATTGCCCAACAGTAATTCGTTCACCCACCATTTGCTATTTTTCTCGAGAAAAGCCACTAGTGAAATCTACGGCCCCTGGGTCTCTTTCTCATATTATTTGCCTTTGCAATCTACTTTTATTTTCTTTTATTTTTAGATCTATTAATCCAAAAACCCAAAAATACTTTGCTTCACTTTATTTTATTTACGATCTATTTATTCAATCTATTACAACTTTTTCCCATCACGCGCCAATTTCTGGCACCGTTACCCGAAAGGGATTGACAACCCCTTTAACACGTCGGGTTGCGAGGATTTGTTATTTGTGTGCAGGGACTGTTTACGTTGTGTTGCTTTGTTCTCCTACTGGTTCGATAACCTTGCTTTCATATCTGAGGGAAATACCTACCGCCGCTGTGCTGCATCATCCTTTCCTCTTTGGGGAAATACCGAAATAGCTTCAAGCGACATCACTACTCCACGATGCATTCCCTTAGGCCCAACGATGGTGAAGCGCCATGTAGTCGATGTTCACATGGGATACGTCCATTTTGCATCATGCTTTTATATCGATATTTATTGCATTATGTCACAATACTTATGCCTTTTCTCTCTTATTTTACAAGGTTTACATGAAGAGGGAGAATGCCGACAGCTGGAATTCTGGGCTAGAAAAGGAGCAAATATTAGAGACCTATTCTGCACAACTCCAAAAGTCCTGAAACTCCACGGAAGTCAGTTTTTGAATATATAAAAATATTGGGCGAAGAAAGCACCAGAGGGGGGCCACCCACCGTCCACGAGGGTGGGGGCGCGCCCTACCCCCTGGGCATGCCCCCTGCCTCGTAGGCCCCCTGGCAGGTCTCCGGTGCCCATATTTTACTACATGAAGTCTTTCGCCCTGGAAAAAATAGGAGGAAGCTTTCGGGACGAAGCGCCACCGTCTCGAGGCGGAACCAATCTAGGGCTCCGGCGGAGCTGTTCTGCCGGGGAAACATCCCTCCGGGAGGGGCGGATCGTCACCATCTCATCACCATTGATCCTCTCATTGGGAGGGGGTCAATCTCCATCAACATATTCACTAGCACCATCTCCTCTCAAACCCTAGTTCATCTCTTATATCCGATCTTTGTCTCAAAACCTTAGATTGGTACCTATGGGTTGCTAGTAGTGTTGATTACTCCTTGTAGTTGATGCTAGTTGGTTCATTCGGTGGAAGATTATATGTTCAGATCCTTTATGCATATTAATACCCCTCTGATTATGAACATGAATATGATTTTTGAGTAGTTATATTTGTTCCTAAGGACATGGGAGAAGTCTTGCTATAAGTAGTCATGTGAATTTGGTATTCGTTCTATATTTTGATGAGATGTATGTTGTCTTTCCTCTAGTGGTGTTATGTGAACGTTGACTACATGACACTTCACCATTGTTTGGGCCTAGGGGAAGGCATTGGTAAGTAATAAGTAGATGATGGGTTGCTAGAGTGACAGAAGCTTAAACCCTAGTTTATGCGTTGCTTTGTAAGAGGCTGATTTGGATCCATATGTTTCATGCTATGGTTAGGTTTACCTTAATTCTTCTTTCGTAGTTGTGGATGCTTGCGAAGGGGGTTAATCATAAGTGGGATGCTTGTCCAAGTAAGGGTAGAAGCACCGTCCACCCACATATCAAATTATCAAAGTAACGAACACGAATCATATGAGCATGATGAAAACTAGCTTGACGATAATTCCCATGTGTCCTCGAGAGCGTTTTCCTTTATATAAGAGTTTGTCCAGGCTTTTCCTTTGCTAAAAAAGGATTGGGCCACCTTGATGCACCTTGTTTACTTTTGTTACTTGTTACCCGTTACGAATTACCTTATCACAAAACTATCTGTTACCGATAATTTCAGTGCTTGCAGAGAATACCTTACTGAAAACTGCTTATCATTTCCTTCTGCTCCTCGTTGGGTTTGACACTCTTACTTATCAAAAGGACTATGATAGATCCCCTATACTTGTGGGTCATCAAGACCCTTTTCTGGCGCCGTTGCTGGGGAGTGAAGCGCATTTGGTAAGGAAAAATTTATATAGTGTGCTGAAATTTACTGTCACTTGTTACTATGGAAAGTAATCCTTTGAGGGGCTTGCTCGGGGTATCTTCACCGCGACCAGTAGAGCAAAGAGTTGCTCCTCAACCTAATGAACCTACTGAAAAGGTTTACTTTGAAATTCCTTCGGGTATGATAGAGAAACTGCTAGCTAATCCTTTTATAGGCGATGGAACATTACATCCCGATTTGCACCTAATCTACGTGGATGAAGTTTGTGGATTATTTAAGCTTGCAGGTATGCCCGAGGATGTTATCAATAAGATTGCATTCTCTTTATCTTTGAAGGTAAAAGCATTGACATGGTTTAGGCTATGTGATGATATTGGATCGTGGAACTACAACCGATTGAAATTGGAATTTCATCAGAAGTTGTATCCTATGCATCTGGTTCATCGTGATCGTAATTATATATATAATTTTTGGCCTCGCGAAGGAGAAAGCATCGCTCAAGCTTGGGGGAGGCTTAAGTCAATGTTATATTCATGCCCCAATCATGATCTCTCGAGAGAAATTATTATTCAAAAAATTTATGCTCGACTTTCTCTCAATAATCGCTCCATGATCGATACTTCTTATACTGATTCTTTTATGATGAAGACTATTGAATTCAAATGAGATTTATTGGAAAGAATTAAACGCAATTGAAGATTGGGAACTCGACGAAGGTAAGGAGTCAGGTATAACACCTAAATTTGATTGTGTTAAATATTTTATGGATACCGATTCTTTTCGTGAATTTAGCACTAAATATGGACTTGACTCTGAAATAGTAGCTTCTTTCTGTGAATCATTTGCTACTCATGTTGATCTCCCTAAGGAGAAGTGGCTTAAATATCATCCTCCCATTGAAGTAAAGTAGTTGAACCTATTAAAGTTGAGGAAAAGACTATCACTTATAATGTTGATCCTATTGTTCCTACCGCTTATATTGAGAAACCCCCTTTCCCTGCTAGAATAAAGGATCATGCTAAAGTTTCAACTGTGGTTCGTAAGAGTAATACTAGAACACCTACACCCCATGAGCAAATTAAAGTTGAACATAGTATTGCTATGGTTAGAGATATCTTGGTCAATAATATTGATGGGCATGTTATTTACTTTTGTGATGAAGCTGCTAGAATTGCTAGACCCGATACTAAAGATAAACATAGACTTGTTGTTAGCATGCCTATTGTTTCTGTTAAAATAGGAGATTGATACGTCTCCAACATATCTATAATTTTTGATTGTTCCATGCTATTATATTATCTGTTTTGGATGTTTATGGGCATTATTATACACTTTTATATTATTTTTGGGACTAACCTATTAACCCAGAGCCCAGTGCCAGTTTCAGTTTTTTCCTTGTTTTAGAGTATCGCAGAAAAGGAAAATCAAACGGAGTCCAATTGACCTGAAACTTCACGGAACTTATTTTTTGACCAGAAGAAGCCCACGGAGTATCGGAGATGCACTAGGAGAGTCCCGGGCTGCTCACGAGGGTGGCGGGCGTGCCCACCCCCAGGGCGTGCCCCCTGCCTCGTGGACAGCCCGGAGGTCCACCGACTTACTTCTTCCTCCCATATATACCCATATACCCTAAAAACTTCGGGGAGCACAATAGATCGGGAGTTCCGCCACCAGAAGCCTCCGTAACCACTAAAAACCAATCTAGACCCGTTCTGGCACCCTGCCGGAGGGGGCAATCCCTCTTCGGTGGCCGTCTTCATCATCCCGGTGCTCTCCATGACGAGGAGGGAGTAGTTCTCCCTCAGAGCTGAGGGTATGTACTAGTAGCTATGTGTTTGATCTCTCTCTCTTGTGTTCTTGAGGTGGTACGATCTTGATGTATCGCGAGCTTTGCTATTATAGTTGGATCTTATGATGTTTCTCCCCCTCTACTCTCTTGTAATGGATTGAGTTTTCCCTTTGAAGTTATATTATCGGATTGAGTCTTTAAGAAATTGAGAACACTTGATGTACGTCTTGCCTGGGATAACCGTGGTGACAATGGGTTATTCTATTGATTCACTTGATGTATGTTTTGGTGATCACCCATGAACCTATGCATAGGGGTTGGCACACGTTTTCGTCTTGACTCTCTGGTAGAAACTTTGGGGCACTCTTTGAAGTACTTTGTGTTGGCTTGAATAGATGAATCTGAGATTGTGTGATGCATATCATATAATCATACCCACGGATACTTGAGGTGACATTGGAGTATCTAGGTGACATTAGGGTTTTGGTTGATTTGTGTCTTAAGGTGTTATTCTAGTACGAACTCTAGGGCTGTTTGTGACACTTATAGGAATAGCCCAACAGATTGATTGGAAAGAATAACTTTGAGGTGGTTTTGTACCCTACCATAATCTCTTCGTTTGTTCTCCACTATTAGTGACTTTGGAGTGACTCTTTGTTGCATGTTGAGGGATAGTTATGTGATCCAATTATGTTATTATTGTTGAGGGAACTTGCACTAGTGAAAGTATGAACCCTAGGCCTTGTTCCAACGCATTGCAATACCGTTTACACTCACTTTTATCATTAGTTACCTTACTATTTTTATATTTTCAGATTACAAAAACCTATATCTACCATCCATATTGCACTTGTATCACCATCTCTTCACCGAACTAGTGCACCTATACAATTTACCATTGTATTGGGTGTGTTGGGGACACAAGAGACTCTTTGTTATTTGGTTGCAGGGTTGCTTGAGAGAGACCATCTTCATCCTACGTCTCCTACGGATTGATAAACCTTAGGTCATCCACTTGAGGGAAATTTTCTACTGTCCTACAAACCTCTGCACTTGGAGGCCCAACAACGTCTACAAGAAGAAGGTTGTGTAGTAGACATCAAGCTCTCTTCTGGCGCCATTGCCGGGGAGGTGAGTGCTTGAAGGTATATCTTTAGATCTTGCAATCGAATCTTTTTGTTTCTTGTTGTAGCACTAGTTTAGTTTATAAAAGAAAACTATAAAAAATGGAATTGAGTTTATCTCATACGCTTCATCTTTTTAATATCTTTCGTGAGTATGATGGAAAGGAAAATTGTGCCAAAGTGTTAGAAGAAGAATGCATTAAAATGTTTGGCACTAAATCTTTGAATGATGAGCATGATTGCAATGTTGTTAGTATGAACTCCTTGAATATTCATAGTACTAATGATGATTGCACTAGTTATGATGAAAATGTCTCCTATAAACATGTCAATTTTTGTGGAGTGCATTGGGTTTGCAAGTATACACCAAATAGCGAAGATAGATATTGCAAGAGGCATAAGCATTTAGAAACTAAATGGTTGCAAGAAAGGCTAGATGTTTGTGCCGAAAATTTAAATTTTCTTAGCCGTACTTGTGAACTTTGCAATGAACATGATCATTTCAATACCCAATGAAAATTGTTTCATGATCGTATCATGTCCAATAATTGTGATGACTTGATTTCTCTTGCACATCATAATGAACTTAGTTTGCTCTTGGGTTATGAAGAAATGAAACGTATAACTAAGGTTATTCCAGAATTTGCCCTTTACAGAGTTCTTAATTTTGATCTAGAAGAAATTTATATGTATTGTGAGGTGAATTGCATTGAAAATCCTTATATTGCCAATTACATAAAGAAAAGAAAAAAAATAGAGGATGAATATAATACTAATGAAAGGGAAGAGACTTCCCAATATCCTCCTATTATTTCTTATGATGAATCAGGTAACAAGGAGGAGCATTCTATTCGACCAATCTCATTAATAAGGAGCTCCAAAAATAGGATTGAACCCACACATGATGTGGTGTAGAAGAAGAAAAGAAAAAGGAAGAGAGGTAAAAAGATATCTCTCCCAAATAATGCTGCTCCTATTACTGTTGGGCCACATGAAAATATAATTGTGGAAGATGATGCACTTGATGATGATCTCGTTATGCCTTTGCTTATTGTGATTATGATTGGGAAGATAATGATACTTCTTATGATCTTGAAAATCTTTTTGGCACTTGCTTGGAAGAATATGATAATTGCTATACTATTGGTGCTATCCATACTATTGATGATGAGAGTGATTATACTTATGATATGAAAAGGCCCAAGCTTGGAGATGCTATGTTTGATGAAGATGATGTTTTTGAGAATATATTCGATGCAATTAATGTTTGTCCCAAGCTTGGGGATGCTACGTTTAATGAAGATGATACTTTTAGTCTCCCAAGTTTTGATATGCAAATTTATAATGATGATAGCATGCCTCCTACTTATGATGATTATATTTATAAAACTTGTCATGATTATGATTACCCTTTTTCTGAACATTACTCTTTTAATGTGGAAACAATTTATAGTATCCGAGTCTCTTATGATACTCCCACATTGAGAAGAATTTTGCTTATGTGGAGAGTAGTAAATTTTCTATGCTTGTAGATCATGAAAAGAATGCCTTATGTAATGGTTATATTGTTGAATTCATTCATGATGCTACTGAAAATTATTATGAGGGAGGAATATATGCTTGTAGGAATTGCAATAATACCAAGTTTCCTCTCTATGTGCTTAAAGTTTTGAAGTTATGCTTGTTTTGCCTTCCTATGCAAGTTGATTCTTATTCCCACAAGTTGTTTGCTCACAAAATCCCTATGCATAGGAATTGGGTTAGACTTGAATGTGCTAGTCATATTCTTCAAGATGCTCTCTTTATGTTACAATTCTTATCTTTTATGAGAGAATCTTTGAAATCATCATGCCTAGCTAGGGGCGTTAAACGATAACGCTTGTTGGGAGGCAACCCAACTTTATTTTTGTCCCTTGGTTTTTGTTCATGTTTAGTAATAAATAAATTATCTAGCCTCTGTTATGATTGATTTTTTATGTTTTAATTAGTGTTTGTGCCAAGTAGAACCTTTGGGAAGACTTGGGGAAAGTCTTTGCGATCATGCTGTAAAAACAGAAACTTTAGCGCTCACGAGAATTGCTGCCATTTTTTATTGGAGAGTGATATTTAGTTAATTATTTTTGAATATGATTAATAGATAAATTCCTCACGTCCATCAATTTACTTTAGAATTTTTGGGGTTCGAGAAGTTTGCGTTAGCTACAGACTACTACAGACTGTTCCGTTTTTGACAGATTCTGTTTTTCCTGTGTTGTTTGCTTATTTTGATGAATCTATGGCTAGTAAAAGAGTTTATAAACCGTAGTGAAGTTGGAATACAGTAGGTTTAACACCAATATAAATCAAGAATGAGTTCATTACAGTACGTTGAAGTGGTGTTTTGTTTTCTTTCGCTGACGGAGCTCACGAGATTTTCTATTTAAGTTTTGTGTTGTGAAGTTTTCAAGTTTTGGGTAAAGATTTGATGGATTATGGAACAAGGAGTGGCAAGAGCCTAAGATTGGGGATGACCAAGGCACCCCATGGTAATATTCAAGGACACCAAAAAGCCTAAGCTTGGGGATGCCCCGGAAGGCATCCCCTCTTTCGTCTTCGTTCATCGGTAACTTTACTTGGAGCTATATTTTTATTTACCACATGATATGTGTTTTGCTTGGAGCATCATTTTATTTTATTTAGTTTTGCTTGCTGTTTGAATAAAATACCAAGATCTGAAATTCATTAATGTTAGAGAGTCTTCATATAGTTGCATAATCATTCGACTACTCATTGATCTTCACTTATATCTTTCGGAGTAGTTTGTCATTTGCTCTAGTGCTTCACTTATATACTTTTAGAGCACGGTGGTGGTTTTATTTTATAGAAATAGATGAACTCTCATGGTTTATTTATATTATTTTGAGAGTCCTAAACAGCATGGTAATTTTCTTTGGTTATGAATTTAGTCCTAATATGATGGGCATCCAAGAGGGATATAATAAAAACTTTCATATAAGTGCATTGAATACTAAGAGAAATTTGATACTTGATGATTGTTTTGAGATATGGAGATAGTGATATCAAAGTTGTGCTAGTGAGTAGTTGTGAATTTGAGAGATACTTGTGTTAAAGTTTGTGATTCCCGTAGCATGCACGTACGGTGAACCGTTATGTGATGAAGTCGGAGCATGATTTATTTATTGATTGTCTTCCTTATGAGTGGCGGTCGGGGACGAGCGATGGTCTTTTCCTACCAATCTATCCCCCTAGGAGCATGTGCGTAGTACTTTGTTTCGATAACTAATAGATTTTTGCAATAAGTATGTGAGTTCTTTATGACTAATGTTGAGTCCATGGATTATACGCACTCTCACCCTTCCACCATTGCTAGCCTCTCTAGTACCGCGCAACTTTCGCCGGTACCATAAGCCCACCATATACCTTCCTCAAAACAGCCACCATACCTACCTATTATGGCATTTCCATAGCCATTCCGAGATATATTGCCATCCAACTTTCCACCATTCTGTTATTATGACACGATTCATCATTGTCATATTGCTTTGCATGATCATGTAGTTGGCATCGTATTTGTGGCAAAGCCACCGTTCATAATTCTTCCATACATGTCACTCTTGAGTCATTGCACATCCCGGTACACCGCCGGAGGCATTCATATAGAGTCATATTTTGTTCTGAGTATCGAGTTGTAATTCTTGAGTGGTAAGTAAATAAAAGTGTAATGATCATCATTATTAGAGCATTGTCCCAGTGAGGAAAGGATGATGGAGACTATGATTCCCCCACAAGTCGGGATGAGACTCCGGACTAAAAAAAGGAGGCCATAAAAAAGAGAAAAATGCCCAAATAAAAATAAATAAAAAAGAGGCCATAAAAAAAGAGAAAAGGCCCAAACAAAAAAATAAAAAATCGAGAGAAAAAGAGAGAAGGGGTAATGCTACTATCCTTTTACCACACTTGTGCTTCAAAGTAGCACCATGATCTTCATGATAGAGAGTCTCCTATGTTGTCACTTTCATATACTAGTGGGAATTTTACATTATAGAACTTGGCTTGTATATTCCAATGATGGGCTTCCTCAAAATGCCCTAGGTCTTCGTGAGCAAGCAATTGGATGCACACCCACTAGTTTCTTTTGTTGAGCTTTCATACACTTATAGCTCTAGTGCATCCGTTGCATGGCAATCCCTACTTACTCACATTGATATCTATTGATGGGCATCTCCATAGCCCGTTGATGCGCCTAGTTGATGTGAGACTATCTTCTCCTTTTTGTCTTCTCCACAACCACCATTCTATTCCACCTATAGTGCTATATCCATGGCTCACGCTCATATATTGCGTGAAGATTGCAAAAGTTTGAGAACATAAAAAGTATGAAACAATTGCTTGGCTTGTCATCGGGATTGTGCATGATTTGAATATGTTGTGTGGTGAAGATGGAGCATAGCCAGACTATATGATTTTGTAGGGATAACTCTCTTTGGCCATGTTATTTTAAAGAGACGTAATTGCTTAGTTAGTATGCTTGAAGTATTATTATTTCTATGTCAATATTAAACTTTTGTCTTGAATCTTATGGATCTGAATATTCTTGCCACAATAAAGAAGAATTACTTAGAGAAATGTGTTAGGTAGTATTCCACATCAAAAATTCTGTTTTTATCATTTACCTACTCGGGGACGAGCAGGAATTAAGCTTGGGGATGCTGACACGTCTCCAACGTATCTATAATTTTTTATTGTTCCATGCTATTATATTATCTGTTTTGGATGTTTATGGGCTTTATTATAAACTTTTATATTATTTTTGGGACTAACCTATTAACCCAGAGCCCAGTGCCAGTTTCTGTTTTTTCCTTGTTTTAGAGTATCGAAGAAAAGGAAAATCAAATGGAGTCCAATTGACCTGAAACTTCACGGAACTTATTTTTGGACCAGAAGAAGCCCACGGGGTATCGGAGATGCACCAGGAGAGTCCCGGGCTGCCCACGAGGGTGGGGGGCACGCCCACCCCTTGGGCGCGCCCCTGCCTCGTGGACATCCCAGAGGTCCACTAACGTACTTCTTCCTCCCATATATACCCATATACCCTAAAAACTTTGGGGAGCACAATAGATCGGGAGTTCCGCCGCCAGAAGCCTCCGTAACCATCGAAAACCAATCTAGACCCATTCCGGCACCCTGTAGGAGGGGGCAATCCCTCTCCGGTGGCCATCTTCATCATCCCGGTGCTCTCCATGACGAGGAGGGAGTAGTTCTACCTCGGGGCTGAGGGTATGTACCAGTAGCTATGTGTTTGATCTCTCTCTCTCTCTCGTGTTCTTGAGGTGGTACGATCTTGATGTATCACGAGCTTTGCTATTATAGTTGGATCTTATGATGTTTCTCCCCCTCTACTCTCTTGTAATGGATTGAGTTTTCCCTTTGAAGTTATCTTATCGGATTGAGTCTTTAAGGATTTGAGAACACTTGATGTACGTCTTGAGTGGGATAACCGTGGTGACAATGGGTTATTCTATTGATTCACTTGATGTACGTTTTGGTGATCAACTTGCGGGTTCTGCCCATGAACCTATGCATAGGGGTTGGCACACGTTTTCATTGACTCTCCGGTAGAAACTTTGGGGCACTCTTTGAAGTACTTTGTGTTGGTTTGAATAGATGAATCTGAGATTGTGTGATGCATATCGTATAATCATACCCACGGATACTTGAGGTGACATTGGAGTATCTAGGTGACATTAGAGTTTTGGTTGATTTGTGTCTTAAGGTGTTATTCTAGTACGAACTCTAGGGCTGTTTGTGACACTTATAGGAATAGCCCAACGGATTGATTGGAAAGAATAACTTTGAGGTGGTTTCATACCCTACCATAAGCTCTTCATTTTTTTCTCCGCTATTAGTGACTTTGGAGTGACTCTTTGTTGCATGTTGAGGGATAGTTATGTGATCCAATTATGTTATTATTGTTGAGGGAACTTGCACTAGTGAAAGTATGAACCCTAGGCCTTGTTCCAACGCATTGCAATACCATTTACGCTCACTTTTATCATTAGTTACCTTGCTGTTTTTATATTTTTCATATTACAAAAACCTATATCTACCATCCATATTGCACTTGTATCACCATCTCTTCGCCGAACTAGTGCACCTATACAATTTACCATTGTATTGGGTGTGTTGGGGACACAAGAGACTCTTTGTTATTTGGTTGCAGGGTTGCTTGAGAGAGACCATCTTCATCCTACGCCTCCTACGGATTGATAAACCTTAGGTCATCCACTTGAGGGAAATTTGCTACTGTCCTACAAACCTCTGCACTTGGAGGCCCAACAACGTCTACCAGAATAAGGTTGTGTAGTAGACATCAGAGATCACTGTTATCATGGCTTATGTGATATGGGTGCTAGTGCTAGTGCTAGTGCAATACCTCATTCTTTATATAAAGAAACTATGCATGATATTGCACCTGCTGAGATAGAAGATATGGATGTTACTATTAAGCTTGCCAATAGAGATACTATTTCACCTGTTGGGATTGTTAGAGATGTTGAAGTCTTGTGTGGGAAAGTTAAATATCCTACTGATTTTCTTGTTCTTAGTTCCCCACAAGATGAATTTTGTTCCATTATATTTGGTAGAGCCTTCTTGAATACTGTTAATGCTAAGATAGACTGCAAAAAGGATGTTGTTACTATTGGTTTAGGGGATATGTCTCATGATTTTAATTTTGCTAAATTTCGTAGACAACCCCATGATAAAGAATTGCCTAGTAAAGATGAAATTATTGGTATTGCTTCTATTGCCGTGCCTCCTAATGATCCTTTAGAAAAATATTTGCTAGACCATGAAAATGATATGTTTATGAATGAATGAAGGGAAATAGATGAAGTATTCTTTAAATAGGGACCTATCTTGAAACACAACTTGCCTATTGAAATTTTAGGGGATCCTCCTCCACCCAAGGGTGATCCCGTGTTTGAGCTTAAACCATTACCTGATACTCTTAAATATGCTTATCTTGATGAGAAGAAGATATATCCTGCCATTATTAGGGCTAACCTTTCAGAGCTGGAAGAAGAGAGATTATTGAAAACTCTGAAGAAGCACCGTGCTGCTATTGGATATACTCTTGATGATCTTAAGGGCATTAGTCCCACTCTATGCCAGCACAAAATAAAATTAGAGAAAGAAGCTAAACCGGTTGTTGATCACCAACGACGGTTAAATCCTAAGATGAAAGAAGTGGTAAGAAAGGAAATAGTAAAGCTTCTGGAGGCAGGTCTAATTTATCCTGTTGCTGATAATCAATGGGTAAGTCCTATCCATTGTGTCTGAGGGAGTCCTGGATTATGGGGTATCCGGACAGCCGGATTATATCCTTTGGCCGGACTGTTGGACTATGAAGATACAAGATTGAAGACTTCATCCCGTGTCCGGATGGGACTCTCCTTGGCGTGGAAGGCAAGCTTGGCAATACGGATATGTAGATCTCCTTCCTTGTACCGACTCTCTGTAACCCTAGCCCCCTCCGGTGTCTATATAAACCGGAGGGTTTAGTCCGTAGGACCAACAACAACAATCATACCATAGGCTAGCTTCTAGGGTTTAGCCTCTCTGATCTCGTGGTAGATAAACTCTTCTAATACTCATATCATCAAGAACAATCAAGCAGGACGTAGGTTTTTACCTCCGTCAAGAGGGCCCGAACCTGGGTAAACATCGTGTCCTCTGCCTCCTGTTACCATCCGCCTTAGACGCACAGATCGGGACCCCCTACCCGAGATCCGCCGGTTTTGACACCGACATTGGTGCTTTCATTGAGAGTTCCTATGTGTCGTCGTCGTTAGGCTGGATGGCCCCTTCAATCATCGATAGTGATGCAGTCCAGGGTGAGACTTTTCTCCCCGGACAGATCTATGTATTCGGCGGCTCCGCACTGCGGACCAACTCGCTTGGCCATCTGGAGCAGATCGAGAGTTACGCCCTGGCCACCAGGTCAGGTGTGGAAGCATAAACCACACGGCCGACATCCACGGAGACTTGATCTTCGGCGGATTCGAGCCCTTGCCGAGTGCGCCGCACGGTAACGATGAGCATGATTTAGCTCTACCATCGGACAGTGTTCAGGAGATCGCACTGGCGACCACTCCGACCCTCAATTCGGAGCCAGTTGCGCCATCCAAGGACGGGTGGATAGACCCCACCATGGAGGCCGCACTCTCAGCAGCGATAGAGCCAAATACTAACTTCACCCCTAACAAGAGCCGTGTCACTGAACTGCCGGATCCTTCCCCGGCCACGGACTCTGAACCGCCGGCGCCCGTGCCAGTCGAATCCGACTGGGCACCGATCATGGAGTTCACCTCCGCAGATATCTTTCAGCACTCGCCCTTCGGCGACATACTGAATTCATTAAAGTCTCTCTCCTTGTCAGGAGAGTCCTGGCTGAACTATGTCCGGCAGGATTGGGATGTGGATGACGAAGAAATTCGCCGCCCACCCACCACCCACTTAGTAGCCACTGTCGACAATTTGACCGAAATGCTCGACTGTGACTCCGAAGATATCGATGGTATGGACGACGATGCAGGAGACGAACGGGAGCCACTGCCCACAGGACACTAGACGCCCACTTCATCATATGATGTATACATGGTGGACACACCCAAAGAAAATGACGACGAGGAAGGGAAGGACGCAGCGGAGGATCGTTCCCTCAAGAAGCAGTCAAAGCGGCGGCATAAGCACCGCTCCAAATCCCACCTCAGTAGAAACAGCGATCATATAGACCCAGTGATAGAGCAGGGTGAGCCAGCGGATGACAAACACGGCATTGAACCATCGTCCGACCACGGCAACACGGAAAATGAAACCGAACAACCCGTCTCCGGCGAAGACAACAGTCCGAATGACATCACACCGGACAGGCACCCGGAGCAACAGAATACCCATCAAAGGCTTGTCGCCACTACGAGGAGTCTGAAAAAGCAGAAGCAAAGGCTCAGAGCTGCACAAGACACACTCAGAATTAGATGGAGTAAAGTACTCAACACTGCAACAAAGTACCGCGGTAGTCACCACACAAAGAGCTACCCGAAGCGAAAGCTGCTACCTGAATTCGATGAGGAGGCCTTAGATCCCCCGCAATCAAAAAACAAAACAGCCATCCGGTCGGATAGACGACCTCGTGGCCAACATAGAGTGGCAAACGACGCTGCACACAAGCCAGTACGCGATCCACGTGAGGGCTCGCATCAAAAGGACGACGCAACCAGATCCATCTACAGGCCAAGAAAGCACGCTCCAGCACGCAATGCAACACAACAAAAATCCGAACACCACGGTACACCCAAATACGGGGGTGCCGCACACCCCCTATGTTTCACCGATGAGGTGCTGGACCATGAATTCCCAGAGGGTCCAAACCCGTAAACATAGAGGCGTACGACGGAACGACAGACACTGGGGTCTGGATTGAGGACTACACCCTCCATATACACATGGCTCGAGGAGACGATCTCCATGCCATCAAGTACTTACCCCTCAAGCTCAAAGGGCCAGCTCGTCACTGGCTTAAAAGCCTCCCCAAAAACTCCATTGGAAGCTGGGAAGAGCTCGAAGATGCTTTTTGGGCAAATTTTCAAGGGACCTATGTCCGACCACCGGATGTAGACAATTTATGTCATATAACTCAACAGCCCGGAGAGTCAGCCTGAAAGCTTGGAACAGGTTTCTCACTAAAAAGAACCAAATAGTCGACTGTCCGGACACCGAAGCCTTAGCAGCTTTCAAGCACAGCGTTTGAATGGCTTGCCAGACACCTCGGACAAGAAAAGTCGAGAACAATGGCAGCATTAACAAGCCTCATGACCCGCTTTTGCGCGGGCGAGGACAGCTGGTTAGCCCGATGCAGCACCAGCGACCCAAGTACATCCGAAGTCAAGGACGGAAACAGGAAGCCACGACGCAGCAAAAACAAGCGCCGGAATAAAGAAGATAGCCCTAAGAGCACGGCAGTAAACGCCGGATTCAGAAGCTCTCGGCCAGGTCAGCAAAAGCGGCCCTCCAAAGGCAACAGAGACGAACTGTCCAGCCAAAACAAGATTCTGGACACAATATGTCAGATCCACATCACCCCCGATAAACCTGCGAATCACACCCATAGAGAATGTTGGGTCTTCAAGCAGTCCGACAAGCTCAACGCTGAACACAAGGGGCAGGATACACCCAGCGAAGACGAGGACAATCCTTGCAATCAAAGCACTGGGGAACAGAAGAAATTCCCACCAGAAGTCAAGACAGTAAACGTGTTACACGTGATGAAGGGGAGAAACAAAGCGGCACTCCTAGAGACACATGCCTCAGGGCCTATCACCGCGGAGTTCTGCCACTGGTTGTCCCAACCGATCACCTTTGACCATCGGGATTACTCGGCAAGTATCCAGCATGTAGGATGGGCTGCCTTGGTGTTAGACCCGATAATTGACGGATACCACTTCACACGAGTCCTGATGGACGGCGGCAGTAGTTTAAACCTGATATATCAGGACACAGTCTGCAAAATGGGGATAGACCCAACAAAAATCAGCCATAGCAATACTACCTTTAAAGGAGTAACGCCAGGCCCAGAAGCCTATTGCACAGGATCCATGCTACTAGAGGTTATATTCGGCTTTCCCGATAACTTCTGCAGCGAAAATTTAACCTTCCACACCGCTCCGTTCCAAAGTGGCTATCAAGCACTACTCGGACGCAAAGCTTTCGCTCGCTTTAACGCAATACCGCATTACGCTTCTCTCATGCTTAAGATGCCCAGTCCACGTGGCATCATTACAGTAAATGGAAATATTGAGCGCTCCTTGCGCGTGGAAGACCGTGCGGCCGCGTTGGCAGCCGCACACTAGACGGCCTCACCAACTTGAGCATCTGACAGGTCGTTAAGACCACGGACACGGTTACACGAGTCCGGTGCAGCTATATATAGTTGATACAGGTTTGATGGCTATACCCCTATAACAATACAAGGGGCTCAACGCGTGTAAACAAGTGACAATTAGGCTCAACCTTACTCATCTTGAACTGTACATGGTTTATTTAGTATAACCTACCTTTTTGCACGACAACTTTTCAACTAAGTTCCTCTCTTTTATAGATGACCATCGTGCTACACCCGTCTAGGATACGGCACAACGGAGACATAGGCGCAGACGTGCAGCAGGGACCCGTTCCAAGGATTCTTTTTAGATTAAGACCCTGCATAAACCTTTTTTACCGTCTCTTGTTGATACACATCCCCCGGATTCTCAGTACAATTGAGAAGGATGCTGACGTATTGGCATGTGGACACGTCAGAATATTGCACGTACCTGGACACTAGGGGCTTATTACAAAGGGCACTGTTTAAGCCCGGTTTACATCATAAAGACCGAATACCTTAGGGAGTGTTCGGCGTCGCGAGTTTGGCCTTATATGCATCAGCTCCGAATCATGTCTTTGGTCAAATGTTGGGTTTGCCCGGCTCCTGTGTTTTGCTGCCTTATGTTCCGCTCTATCAGCTAAGGCGGCACCAGGAGAACTACTGTGATTGTGCCCTGGTTCATCCGGACGAGCACCTCAGTAGAGAAAGCCAAAAACTGACTGTCATGATATAGCGTGAGACTGGTCAACCACTCGATGACCTAGCGGAATCTTCGAGATTCCTCCGCCTTAACGAAGGGCCGTTCCCGGCCAGGCATGTACGCGCCCTGAACTCAGATGAGCGCGGAGCCACCAGGGGCTATATAGTAGCCCCACTGTCAAACTCCTCTGGCTAAGTGAAAGTGTTAAAGCATTATAGTCCGATTGCCTAGTTCGCTGCGCTAGCACCTCCTTAATGGACCAAGACGTTGGATCAAGTGTGAAAATGCGTCTTCTGCGAACACCCCGCATTATATGTGTGGGGGCTGAAGCCGACGGCTGCCATCTTTCAGGTTATATACATATATACATAAACGGCCGCACAGGAGGCATCATAGTACTTTCGGGCAAAAGTATAAATACAGCCTTGATAAACTCAATAAAACATTGTTTTTACAATGGGAATACATATCACTTAAACATAATATTCTTCGAGCACTGAGCCTCTATCGAACGAGCGCCTTCAAGAACTTCTTCAAAGTAGTGCTCGGCAGCCACTCGGCCTATGGCCGAACCCTGTGCCGCAACAGTGGTGGCATCCATCTTTGCCCAGTATGTTTTGACACGGGCAAGGGGCATCCGTGAGCCTTTGATGCACGCCGACCTCTTTACAGCATCGATGCATGGCACAGCACCAAGGAATTGTTGCACTAAGCTCAAGTAGCTATTCAGCCTTGGCCCTCCTGGCCACAGATGATCCACAATAGACCTCATGGCAAGTCCGGATAATCTATGGAGCTCGGCCCAACTGGTCAATCGCTCATTCAGCAACAGCAGACGAACTGGAGCGTGAAACTGTGACCAGAACAACTTCTCCACTTCAGGACCTTTCTGATCCTTGAAGTACTCGGCCGCATCAGCAGCACTTGTAGCCAAATCCATGTACTCGTCCGCCGAACTCCATAGCTGGTCCAGAGGAGCATATTTTGGATCTCTGAACTTAGTCCGCAACAAGAAGGGCTTCCCAGAAATGATATCCGCAGCTTGATTCAGCTCCTCCTTCGTCATTCTAATTTTGGAGTGGGCTTCCTTGGCAGCCACCCGGGCCTTCTCCAGGTCCGTCGCCTTCGCCCGGTTTTCTTCTTCAAGAAGCCGGTAACGGTCAGCAGCATCTTTTAACTCCACGGCCATCTTGGCAATTTTTTCTTTGCTCTCGCAATGTGCGGCCTGTTCGGCCCTTAACCCCTCGGCCGCCTTTAAAGCGGCCGCATTGCTACTCCTTACTTGCTCCTGGGCTCAGGCAAGCTCCGCCCGAAGGGCCTCCACGGTGGCAGCTCCATCTGCAGTCACAACATATTAAAGATACTAGCATCATGCTGCTCTTACTATGTGACGATCACCAGAAAAATCACTGACCCTGTGCCTCGTCAAACCGCTTGTTGAGAAGCACGATGTCGGCATCTGCCGCATCCAGCTGTCGCTTTAGTTCGACAAACCCATCAGTCCGGCTAGCCACCAGAGCTTCAACCACCTGCACATAAAGGCGCTCTGGTTATTACCTGGGACTACGATCCTCTGTTTGCCGCCGTTTTCGACGACAACCAGAGTCTCAGGGGCTACTATCTACACAGGGCACATCTAAAAATGTGCGGTACTGTCAACAATGTACATCATTTTGTGTACCTCAAAACTCGTCAGTAGACTCATAAAGGCTTCATGCAACCCACTTTCGGCGGACGAAATCCTTTCAATCACCGTACCCATCAACGTGCGATGCTCTTCTGAGATAGCCGCTTGCTCTAGCAGATCCCTCAGTACGTCCGACCGCACACCAAACGGCGCCGGACTCTTTTGATTGCTCTCTTCAAGAGCTGGATGAGGACTTCGGGTGGCCATAGGATTACCTTCTGGCCTTGCCGGATCAAGAGAAACCCTCCGCGATGACACCTCGGGGTCGCCCGCCTCGTGAGGCGGTGTGGCAGGGGGAGGCATTTCGCTCTCCATCATCTCTGGAAGAAGATCCCCTGAAGACGAGCTCTGCTGAGAAGGGCTAAGATCCGAACGGCAAGATAAACGCTTCGATTATTTTCCTCAGAAGTAAAGCGAGATATTTTCATTATTAAGTACCCTTTTACTTACAGCTCGGTGGAGGGCTGATCCCCTTGAGGGCATAGTGCGGCCAGGGTATCCCCCAGGGCAGGACCCTCCGGCGGAGATTTCTTCCCCCGTTTGGAGACCATTGTCTCCGGGTCCTTAGAGGCGGTTCTCTTCCTTCCTTGGGGAGAGGAAGTTTCAGTTCCTCCTCCCCGGCTAACCTCCTTCGCGGAGGCGCTAGCCTTCTTGTTCCCCCCTTTATCTTCTCCTGAGGGCGCTTGATAAGGCGCGATCTCCAGCATCCTGGTTAGCACGGGATTTGGTAAAGTCTCAAGGAGGGGGGCCAGACACATGATCAACTTTGCCTTCGCTATCCAATCCTGGTCAAAGAGCGGCTTTTTTAGGGCAATGTTGCGATAAATAAACGGACAATGTGTTCGGATGCGGGGCTACTTACTTGGGTATCCGGGTGATTGCAGCTCAGACCTGCATCCTTAGTGATGTTCGGACACATTATTTGTGGTCCGAAGAACAATTTGTACATCTCTTCGTGCGTCATGCCGAGGAAACGTTGAATAGCTCGCGGTCCTTCCGGGTTGAATTCCCACATGTGAAGGGGCCGGCGTTTGCAAGGCTGGACTTGACGAACTAGCATAACTTGCACTACCATAACCAGACTGAAATCTCTCTCAAAGAGATCTTGGATACGGCTTTGCAGTATTGGCACGTCCTTGGCTGGACCCCAGCTCAGCCCCCTGCTGATCCATGACATCAGTTGTGGTGGGGAGCCTAAGCGAAAGGTGGGGGCAGCTACCCACATGGCACTTCGGGGAGCTGTGATGTAGAACCACTCCCGCTGCTACAATCCGGACACCTCTGGGAAGCAACCCTCAGTCCATGGAGCGTCAACAATTTTGCTTATTGAAGCGCCTCTGCACGCTGCATGCTGCCCCTCGATCATCTTCGGCTTCACATCGAAGGTCTTGAGCCACAGGCCGAAGTGAGGGGTAATGCGGAGGAAGGCCTCATATACGAAATAAATGTCGAGATGTGAAGAAGGGAATCCGGGGCCAGATCGTGAAAATCTAGCCCGTAATAGAACATAAGACCCCTAACAAAGGGATCCAGAGCGGGGCCTAGTCCTTGGAGGAAGTGGGAGACGAACACGACGCTCTCGTTGGGTTCGGGAGTAGGGACGACCTGCCCTCGGGCGGGCAGCCGATGCAAAATTTCGGCAGTCAGATATCTGGCCTCTCTCAACCTCTTGATGTCCTCCTCCATGACGGAGGAGGGCATCCACCGACCTTGAAGGTTGGATCCGGACATAGTTGAAGGTCCGAAGCACCTGACCTGATTTTTGGGTGTTAGAACTCGAGGCGGGGGAAGGATTTGATTGAGCACGAGAAGGAAAAAAGAAAAAGCCTTGTCCCCTTTATAAAGAGGGTGAATATCAAGCGTCCTCCTCGTGGCCGTTTGGGACTTTCCTAAGACCTAGGAGTCCTACCAATAGGCATGGTTGGGTTACCCACATCCGTATTGATGAGAATCACATAATAAAGGGGACATGATCTCTGCTTCGACAAGACGTGCCAAGGAAACCGCCTTGCGAAACACGCTGAGATTGGTTATGAAAAACGATTTGAATAAAGACCTGGCTGTGGTGTGATGTCACACTACGGGGTACGTCAGCAGATTAGATTTATGGAAATATTATTCTCTCTATGGTGGTATGTGGAACTTGTTTTGTAGAGCCGGACACGATCCTCGTGTTCAAAATCTTCTATGAAGTATTCAGAGGAGGAACCCGCCTTGCAATGCCGAAGACAATCTGCGCGCCGGACTCATCGTCATTGAAGCCTGGTTGAGGGGCTACTGAGGGAGTCCTGGATTAGGGGGTATCCGGACAACCGGATTATATCCTTTGGCCAAACTATTGAACTATGAAGATACAAGATTGAAGACTTCGTCCCGTGTCCGGATGGGACTCTCCTTGGCATGGAAGGCAAGCTTGGCAATACGGATATGTAGATCTCCTTCCTTGTAACCGACTCTGTGTAACCCTAGCCCCCTCCGGTGTCTATATAAACCGGAGGGTTTAGTCCGTAGGACCAACAACAACAATCATACCATAGGCTAGCTTCTAGGGTTTAGCCTCTCTGATCTCGTGGTAGATCAACTCTTGTAATACTCATATCATCAAGAACAATCAAGCAGGACGTAGGGTTTTACCTCCATCAAGAGGGCCCGAACCTGGGTAAACATCATGTCCCCTACCTCCTGTTACCATCCGCCTTAGACGCACAGTTCGGGACCCCCTACCCGAGATCCGCCAGTTTTGACATTGACAGTGTCCCTAAGAAGGGAGGTATTATTGTTGTTCCTAATGATAAACATGAATTGATCCCACAAAGAATTGTTACAGGTTATAGAATGGTAATTGATTTCCACAAATTAAATAAAGCTACTACAAAAGATCATTACCCTTTACCTTTTATTGATAAAATGCTAGAAATATTATCCAAACATATACATTTTTGCTTTCTAGATGGTTATTCTGGTTTCTCTCAAATACCTGTGTCAGAAGAGGATAAGGAAAAGACCACTTTTACTTGCCCTTTCGGTACCTTTGCTTATAGACATACGCCTTTTGGTTTATGTAATGCACCTGCTACCTTTCAAAGATGTATGACTGCTATATTCTCTGACTTTTGTGAAAAGATTGTTGAGGTTTTCATGGATAATTTCTACATATATGGAACTTATTTTGATGATTGCTTAAGCAACCTTGATCGAGTTTTGCAGAGATGTGAAGAAACTAATCTTATCTTGAATTGGGAGAAGTGCCACTTTATGGTTAATGAAGGTATTGTCTTGGGGCATAAAGTTTATGAAAGAGGTATTGAAGTTGATAAAGCTAAAGTTGATGCTATTGAAAAGATGCCGTGTCCTAAGGACATTAAAGGTATAAGAAGTTTCCTTGGTCATGCCGGTTTTTATAGGAAATTCATAGAAGACTTCTCAAAAATTTCTAGGCCTCTGACTAATCTCTTACAAAAAGATGTTCCTTTTGTCTTTGATGAAGATTGTGTAGAAGCGTCTAAAATACTTAAGAAAGCCTTGATTTCTGCACCTATTGTTCAGCCTCCTGATTGGAATTTACCCTTTGAAATTATGTGTGATGCTAGTGATTATGATGTAGGTGCTGTTCTAGGACAAAGAGTTGATAGGAAATTAAATGTTATCCAATATGCTAGTAAAACTCTATATAGTGCCCAGAGAAATTATGCTACTACTGAAAAAGAATTTTTAGCAGTTGTATTTGCTTGCGATAAGTTCAGACCTTATATTGTTGATTCTAAAGTAACTGTTCACACTGATCATGCTGCTATTAAATATCTTATGGAAAAGAAAGATGCTAAACCTACACTTATTAGATGGGTTCTCCTACTACAAGAATTTGATTTGCATATTATTGATAGAAAGGGAGCTGAGAACCCCGTTGCAGACAACTTGTCTAGGTTAGAAAATGTTCTTGATGACCCACTACTTATAGATGATAGCTTTCCTGATGAACAATTACCTGTCATAAATGCTTCTCATACTGCTCCATGGTATGCTGATTATGCTAATTACATTGTTGCTAAATTTATACCACCTAGTTTCACATACTAGCAAAAGAAAAAAAATCTATGACTTAAGACATTACTTCTGGGATGACCCACACCTTTATAAAGAAGGAGTAGATGGTGTTATTAGATGTTGTGTACCTGAGCATGAATAGGAAAAGATCCTACACAAGTGTCACTCCGAGGCTTATGGAGGACACCACGCTGGAGATAGAACTGCACATAAGGTATTGCAATCCGGTTTTTATTGGCCTACTCTTTTCAAGGATGCCCGTAAGTTTGTATTGTCTTGTGAAGAATGTCAAAGAATTGGTAATATTAGTAGACGTCAAGAAATGCCTATGAACTATTCACTTGTTATTGAACCATTTGATCTTTGGGGCTTTGATTATATGGGACCGTTTCCTTCCTCTAATGGGTATACACATATTTTAGTTGCTGTTTGATTACGTTACTAAGTGGGTAGAAGCTATTCCAACTAGTAGTGCTGATCATAACACCTCTATTAAGATGCTTAAAGAAGTTATTTTTCCTAGGTTTGGAGTCCCTAGATACTTAATGACTGATGGCGGTTCACATTTTATTCATGGTGCTTTTCGTAAGATGCTTGCTAAGTATGACATTAATCATAGAATTGCATCTCCATACCACCCACAGTCTAGTGGTCAAGTAGAACTGAGTAATAGAGAGCTTAAATTAATTTTGCAAAAGACTGTTAATAGATCTAGAAAGAATTGGTCCAAGAAACTTGATGATGCATTATGGGCCTATAGAACTGTCGGGGAAACTGATCCACGAACACCTATGGGGATCGGCGGACCGAACCCCTTTCGGTTCGGTGAGGGCGGAGGTTGAACAAAGAGCGGATCGAGGCAGTACACGCGGGCGGTTTTACCCAGCTTCGGGCCGCACGGATGCGTAAAACCCTACTGCTGCTTGTTTGTGTGTATTGAATCTTTGCTCAGGAGCGATCGATGCTACTAGACAAAGCGTGGGAGTGTTTCTGGTGTCTCGAATGAGCCGAACCGGCCGAACCCCTTCTACGTTGCGCTTGGGCCTCCTTTTATACTCTCAAGGGGTCACCGACAGGTGGCAACGTAGACTAGAAGGGTAAAAATAGAAAAGGATGCGGTAGGTACAGCTACTGCTACTGTGGATACAGTGCACCCTACCTAACTCTGACGGCAGGGGACAAGGGCATTAAATGCCTGTCTGAGTCTCCTAAACAGTGCAAAAGGTGACTGTTAGGAGCGCCACCGTTTGCCACGATGGGCTTCTCTTCATCTCCGCTCGCCACCACGTACCCCTAGCTGCACGGCCTCCTGCCACGTGTGCTTGGGAGAGTCCTAGAGCGACACGTTAGCAGGTGTGCTGGAGCGCGGGCACGAAGTGGGGGTTTCCTGCGGCAAGCTCCTTGCCGCGGCCGTCGTCTTGTCGCGTCCGGAAGCTTGTCGTTTGCCGGATCTTGCCGGGACGTAGGGGGCGTCGCGGCAAGCTTTCTTGGTATGCCTTGAGTGGCCTTCCCGGCAAGCTCCTCTTGCCGGGGTCTTGTCTCTTCCCGGCAAGATCCTCTTGCCGGGGCCTTGGTTGGCCTTCCCGGCAAGCTCCTCTTGCTGGGGCCTTGGCTCTTCCCGGCAAGATCCTCTTGCCGGGGCCTTGGTTGGCCTTCCTGGCAAGCTCCTCTTGCCGGGGCCTTGGTTGGCCCTCCCGGCAAGCTCCTCTTGCCGGGGCCTTGGTTTGTGTACTTTGTTCTTGAATGGTCTTCAAGGGAACCACGGAGGGTCTTGGCGGTCACCCGGCAAGCCTTGCCGCGGGGTGCTGCAACTGCCCGTGCACGAGTTCGGGATACTAGGGTACCCCTACTCTAGTACACCAACAGGAGCCCCCGGGCCTGGGCCATACACGGTGCCGAGCGCTGTTGGGCCAGGCCCAAAACAGTGCACGGGCACGCGCGGCCTAGGCCATGCCGCATATCTCTCTGCTCCCACTGCGCACGCCCAGAACGGCACGCGTCAAACGCGACGTCGTGGGTGACGCGGGCGGCGTGCGCGGGGCTAAGCCCCTCGAGCATGCGTCAGGACACGATGATGAGGACGGTTCACGCCCTCCTCCCTGAATGGAGGTAGGCGTGGGGGCGTGGTGCATTTACTGGACGGGGCCGGTGCGCGGTTTTCGGGACGCCCACTCCCCGCGATCACGGGGCGGAGCGAGGCCGCCTCATCTGTCGCCTTGGTTCTGCATCCCCGCCACGCGGCTTCCATGTGCTTGGGGTCACGGACGGTGGAAGTGGGGAACTGGGCCGTCGCGAGCAGAGGCAGCGGGTTGGCCCCGACTCCCTGCTCTTCCCGTTCCTTGATTCGCTGAGCGGGGCGGCCGAGCCCCCACCTCGCTCCTTTATAAAGAGCGGGAGGGGAGCACAGAAAACCACGCTCTCTCATCTCCTCCTTTCTTCAGCTTCTGCTCCCCTTTCTCTCATCCGCCATGGAGAAAGGGAACCCAGGCCCTTCGTCGGTGGCGGCGAGGGTCGCTGCCAGACAGCGCATCTCTCCCTCTTCCGCGCCTGTGGTGGCAGAGCCAGCCATAAGGGGAAGAGGGAGGGGGCGAGGTCGCGGACGAGGTCGAGGACGAGGTCGAGGCGCTCGGGGAAGAGGCGGGCAGGGCGGCGCGTCAGCTTCACCTCCGCCGGCGGCTCTTCCCCCCACGGCGGTCCATATAGGGGACGACCCTTGCGAGTTCTTCGTCAGGCTGCGCCGGGCGCCTCGTCGTCGCCTCCGGCTTCCAGCTCCGTTTGCGCGCGCGATGGAGTTGGACACGCCCGAGACACTGAGACTGCACATGAGGGGCTGTGGGATCAGCGGCACGCGAGTCCGCGTTGCATTCCCAGCCCCTAATGTGATGTATCTTGATCGAGGGTGGAAGACGTTCGCCCGCATCCACAGCTTGACGGAGGGGTTTACCCTCCATTTTAAGTTGATGGAGGGCGATCTCCTCTCCGTCAAGGCCTTCGGGTGCTTCGGCACTCGGGCGAAGTGCTGCGTGGATAGCTCCTCCGATAGCGAAGACTCCTCCTCGAGCGAGAGCGATGAGGAGGGGAGCGACAGCAGCGATGAGGGTAGCGGGCGGCGGAGCGGCGGGTCCGACTAGGCGTCGGGCGCCGCTTTGCGCGGCACCGGCGACCCCATCATCCGCGTCGCCGGCTTCTTGAACTCCCCGGGGTCGTCTCCTTGGGCGGCTGGCGTAGGGAGGCTGCGGAAGGGGAAGAGGGCTGGCGACAAGGCCGTCAGGTCGGAGTACGAGGGCGTGGTGCCCTCGACAGCGTGCTGACGTCCTGCCGCCCCGTCTTCGAGCCCCGCTTCCAGCGCCACCATCGCCGTCCAGCCTTCGGACGGCCCCCGGGATGTTCTCTTGGTGTCTTCTGGCACCCGTAGCTCGCCTAGGCGCTCCTTTTGCCCTTTTCGCCTCCTTGACCTGCCTCCTGAGGAGAGGGACAGGAAAGGGATTACGGGCATCTTATCTTTTTAATTTGTAAGCCTTCGGGCCTTAGCTGTATCTAAAATTTGTAATCCTCTCTTTCATGTTTTTCATCCTCTATGGACTGTACCTGAGTGGGATGTTTTTTTAATGAAAAGGGGATGCTTGCCGGGTTATTTGTCTCGCGGGTTGAACCCACGCCAAGGAGCAAATCCTTGGTATCCCTCGGACAGACATTTCATCTCCCAGCAACAGGCCCTGCCGCCTTCCCACGTCGCTCGACCTTTCTCACGCTTTTGAAGGAGGCAGGAACGAGGTGGGTGCGGTCTCCTCGTTTCATCCCTTTGCTGCCGCGACTACAACCAAACTTGGCCGCGAGAACGAGCCCCAGGGCCTAGAGTTGAGGGAGCACGGCAGTTTTCGGGAAGAAACATGGTTTTGCATTCCCCAGTCCATAAGAGGATGCATGATGAGGGATAAAAGACTAATCTGATATTGCAGCCCCCGGCAACTTTGGTTTGCCGTGGACGATTCTTGGCACTCGCAGCCCCCAGCGATACTGGCTTGTCGGGAAGGCTTTTATCTTCCGGCAGAGAACTTTGACGTTCTCGATGCCGGCTTCCGGCAAGCTTGTTGCCAGGAAGGCTTTTATCTTCGGCAGAGAACTTTGACGTTCTTGATGCCGGCTTCCGGCAAGCTTGTTGCCAGGAAGGCTTTTATCTTCGGCAGAGAACTTTGACGTTCTCGATGCCGGCTTCCGGCAAGCTTGTTGCCAGGAAGGCTTTTATCTTCGGCAGAGGACTTTGACGTTCTCGATGCCGGCTTCCGACAAGCTTGTTGCCAGGAAGGCTTTTATCTTCGGCAGAGAACTTTGACGTTCTCGATGCCGGCTTCCGGCAAGCTTGTTGCTAGGAAGGCTTTTATCTTCGGCAGAGAACTTTGACGTTCTCGATGCCGGCTTCCGGCAAGCTTGTTGCCAGGAAGGCTTTTATCTTCTGCAGAGAACTTTGACGTTCTCGATGCCGGCTTCCGGCAAACTTGTTGCCAAGAAGGCTTATGGCGAAGAACGTCGTCGTTCTTGACACCGGCTCCCGGCAAGATCGTTGCCGGAAAGGCTTATGGCGAAGAACTTCGTCGTTCTTGACACCGGCTCCCGGCAAGATCGTTGCCGGAAAGGCTTATGGCGAAGAACTTCGTCGTTCTTGACACCGGCTCCCGGCAAGATCGTTGCCGGAAAGGCTTATGGCGAAGAACTTCGTCGTTCTTGACACC